>NW_026712230.1:2739694-3337591 GCF_030504385.1 Musca domestica | reverse complement strand
TCGTGATGGAATTCAATCGTGATAGTGTGATTTTTTTTTTCCTTCTTTTGTGTCGATCTTTACCGTGATACTGGTAGCGTAGCCCAATGTCTAGGAAGTGAACGGAAGAAAAAGCAACATCAGCAGAAATGGTTCGAAAAGTTAAGAAGCGACTTCATCGAAACCCGCGTCGCAGTTGCCTGAAAAATGGCTCACAAGCTGAACATATCGCAATATTCCATTCGAAAAATATTGAAAAATGAGCTCGGGGTAAAGCCATTGAAATATAAAAAGTGCAAGAACTTACACAGCAAGAGAAAGAAAATAGACTCAAAAGAGCTAAAGAGTTGCTTCGCTTGGCCGAAAGTGCCGAAATGATCGTGTTTACTTGCCAAAGAGGTCAGCTGAAAGTGTGCACCTTCGGTTGGCCACAAGAACTCATGCGCCGGCCATGTTAATGGTGTGTGCAGCCATAATAGCCGGTGGTTGCTCTCTGCTCATATTAATCGACCGAGGCATCAGAATAAATGCCGAATATTGTCGCGAAAATATTCTGGAGGGTGTATTAAAGCCTTGGGCACGCAAACATTTTGGCCGCAGACATTGGACATTCCAAAAGCACTCAGCACGCGCCATCCAAGAATGGTTACAAAATGAGGTTTCTCGCTTCATTTCACACACAATTGCACAATTGCCATCAAAATCTCCGGATACCAATCCGTTTGACTATTATGTCTGGAGTATTACGGAAGGCAAGGTTGGCACTAAGATAGTGTCGATCACATCCCTCAAGCGCTTCGCCAGGAATGAGCCAAAATACCGCAGAGCAACATTCGGGCAGCGTGTGACTGTTTCATTTGCCGTTTGAAGGCCATAATTCGTGCCAAAGGTGACTAATTTGAACAAATCTAAACTTATTCTAAAATTTCATGCCAGTTTCGACATTTTTTGCTTTCATGCAATAAAATTTGAAAAAAAGGTAAAAAGCAAAAACAAGGTAAAAAGCAGTTAGTTTGGCCGGGCCGAACTTTAAAAACTCTTCACCGTTTGGAACAAATTTGGAAATTTTCAAAAAATAAAATCCGTTAAAAATGCTGTTAAAATCTTAAAAAAAAAATACCGCATATATATCCGTTATATTGTGGTCTATACGACCTGAACCTACATAGGCATTGTTTGCTATAAGCCATTACCATATTATAAACGGGTATTATGTAGCATCTTTAAAATACCGTTTATAGGAAGGTACCGTTATATCGGAGCTATACGAAGACCTGGACCTGCATAGACAATTTTCCGTCACAGGCTGTAGCATCTATTACGAACTTTAAATACGACATTTCAAGCATTTTCGGTGACTATAGTACCTAAAATCGTCAAAATACCTAATATTTAGGGGTACCGTTGTAGGGGAGCCATACGAAGATGTGGACCTGCACA
This sequence comes from Musca domestica, assembly GCF_030504385.1. Taxonomy (NCBI): domain Eukaryota; kingdom Metazoa; phylum Arthropoda; class Insecta; order Diptera; family Muscidae; genus Musca; species Musca domestica. Next base: position 3,336,172 of record NW_026712230.1, on the reverse strand, counting down.
GACAATTTTCTGTCTTAGGTTGTAGTATCCATTACGAACTTCAAATACCAAATTTGAAACAATTCTGGTGAATAATGTCACTAAAATCATCATAATATTGAATGCCGGGAGGTACCGTTATATGGGGGCAATAGGAAAACGTGAACCTACATGATCCATTTACGAACTTAACCTGCCTACTGGCAAAATAAACATGTGTGCGAAATTTTAGCCTTCTATCTCAATTCGTTCGAAAGATATTGTGACATCAATAATCTTAATTATATTGGCTGGAGTTGCAGTTCAATTTTTTAGCACAATTTTAAGCTTTTCCAAAGATAAATGTTATATTGTTACAATTTATATGATGTAGTTTTCTATAATTATAATCGTATTAAAAATATCCATTAAACTCTAAAACTATGGACTAGAAACGCTGTGCTGGTCAGCTTATCATTGTCATTATAGTCAGGATCGCATAGGAAAAATATTGGTCAAATGTTTTCCGTGCCTTCCCCCAAATGTCAAAATTTTGAATAATAAGTCGAAATAAATTTTAAAATAATTTCTGAGGTTCTTCAAACTTTGCATATCGCAAATATATACTCAATTAGATCTCCAATAAAGATGTGATTTTTCGGAACTTAACAATCAACTCTCCACTATTCCACACATGGGCTAGCACACATTGCAACTCCATTCAGAGAACCTCCTTATGTCTCTCGAACGATATTGTTTATGATATAACGGTGGTTGGACCCTCGTTGAACGTTTAGTACATCTTAATTTTTTAACTGAAACATAAAAGTACTCCTTAACGCTTCATTACAAATACTTACAAATAATTTGAATTGTTTTTGTTTAATTTACGAGATAAAATTATTTTTCTTTAAAAAATAAATACCTATGTCTACAGATCTAAAATAATATTATCTTTTAATTATCTTTCGTCCTATAATCGTTCTTTCCATTGTTATTGTTTCATTTTAAGCTCAAGTCTAGCGCAGACTTTACCGACATTGACGGTTAATCCTTTTGAATGTGTCAGTCAAAATATTTGAGTTACTCCAACGAAATGCTAACCACCCACCCTTTCCCCCATCCAGTAAAGCCAGCCACTGTCATTGCAGGCTATTGAGATAATTAAGTAAGAAAATTCGTTTGAAGTAAGAAAATTTCGTTAAGTACTAAGCGTTACAATGAGACAAAACAGGAACTCTGTTTGCTAAAGGTAATACTTCATCAGCATCAACGACAGCGTTCGAAGGAAGTGGAAGTAGCAGTAGAAGTGGGAGTAACAACAATTGAAGGTCGAACATGGATGTATTGGTAACAGGACTGAATCATTTCAGTTTGTTAGGTGGCAGAGTCTAGTTAGCAATTGAGAGAACACGATGGGTATGAGGAGCTGCTTAGGAGCAAATATTTTAGACGAATGTCGTTTATATAAATTACAAATGTACAACAGTTTACAGTTGACTACAGCATTTTATAGAACACTTTGAAAGGCTTAAGTCGACTTTAGAATGACCGTTAATTAATTAAGTATGATCTGGTATATACCATTAAAGATGCAATACAAATCTTTTTAAGTAAACAATAGAACTAATTTAAAGGTGACCTGAACCCCTAAGTCCAGTAAGGACCAATTTACGTAATTAGGGCTTAGCCAAAATAGATGTATTTCAAAATGAGCGAATAAGTGAAAATTTAATCATTCATATTTATACCCTGCATCACTATTTGTTGGGGGTATTATAAGTGTACATTTTGTAATATTTTTTCATCTTACAACACAGGTTGGGGTTATTATATACAAATTGCAATTATCGTCCAATCCTCACGAAAATTTTCATAAGGGTAGGGTTGGGCTCAGAAGGGCTAGGTCTATTGTTTCCAAAGATGTCCGCATTCAGGGGTTGAAATGGACCAAAAACTAAAAATGTTCCAGATTTTGCAGCTGTTATAAAGGTCACAAATAGAAACCAAAGAACACGAAGTCTCGCATGAAGTTAGAGTTTAGGAAAGCGAGTAGAATGGACCACTACTCTTGTGTGCAAAATACCGACATTTCCATTCTACCGATGCTGAAAATAATTTACAATCAAAATCCAAAATACACAAAAGCCGAACTTCTGGCTTTTTTATGCTGATTTCGTAGACGAATATAGCCAAATATCGTGGGCAAGCAAATCGCATAGATGAGTCTAAATTTGGAGATACAAAGAGGCCTCTCGCATTTGGAGATGTTTGCAAAATACTTAGGGGTTCAAATGAACCAAAAACAGAAAAGTTTTCCTGATTACACAATTGAGACCAATCGACCGGAATTTTGCATCAGAAGAGAGTTAAGAACAGCGAAGAAAAATGGATCACAACAACTAACAACACGACGGAGTGCGTAAATATTGGACAAACAGAATTTAATACATATGCAAAAACGGGTAAAGCTCCGATTTGAGTTCTTAGTAAAAAGAATCAATCCTTGCAAAAAATGATCAATATAAGCACAAAGGTTGGGGTAACCCCCATATGAAGGTGTCCCCTGATTTCAGCTATTCAGGGAGGATAATAATAAAAATGGTCTTGGCCGAATTTGTCAAATGATTAGGCACTAGAATTCAATTCCTTAAGGAGATTATCTGGAATTACCACCACTTACAATTTCTTAACGCCCAGACAATATTAGATGGGAACGGGGACCCGGCAAGTACGGCCATTTCAAATTTTTTTCAATTATGTCCTAATACATCACCTCCACTTAGAATGTCTCTATCATTTGGAATCAGAGGAAACTAATATATGGGATGCATAGCCAACATTGAATGGATTTCCAACAAATATGGGAGGCATATCCAACTCTAAATGGATTTCCAATTAATTTGACGGAGGCATTGTACCTCTCGTGCCAAGATGAAGAAGGATAATAATAATAGTAATAGATGTATGGGAACCGAGTTTCACGAATTGGGAAAATTCAATTGAGTACGTAAAATTTCATCTTATTTGGGTTGATATTACATATTTCGTATACAATAACCTTGCAATGGAATGAACACATATGGAACATATATGAAACAGAGGGCTGCAACGAATATGCAAAAATTCAACCACATTCGGTTTCTTAAATGATTTTTGTTGATGCAGTCGTTTAGTTTGATCTGAATGAAATGACCGTTTTCGCATCGGATCGAATCGAACGCTCAGTTTGAATCACTTCACTCACAATCAAATATGAGTGTTCGAGACGGTTAGATGTGTTCAGCAACATGAGTTGATCGAACACATGAATGTAAATGAGCAATCACAACCAGCGTCATTGTTTATTCAACCATTCAATCAAGTTGGGACACTTTATTTTGACCTATATACCCAGTGGGAAAATGGAGAATGCATTACGTTGATAATGAATAATTTCTTGCATTTTATGATTTACATTACAGAATTTGTCTAAAATATTCGAGAAAAGAATGCAATTTGAGCAAAAAATGATTATAACATTATTGTTATGGAATGTATTATATTATTCATCCCAATAGAAGCGAAATGGTAATTTCATTTGACGAAATCTGCAAATTGATTACCGTCTATATTCCAGAATGTATACATGATGGAATGTGTAGTTTCATAGTTTTTTTTTTTTTTTTTGTTTTTTTTTTGTGTCCCGTTATTTTCGGGCGACTTCATGTCGCGTTATTGTTGAAATTTGTAAATTTATTTAGTTTTGTTTCATTTGTGTGACAGTTTATAGTTTATAAAATGTATTCAAAGCGACATTGGGAGCGTTTAATATCACATAAAAATAAACTTTGTGCAAGTGCATCAAATGAAAATAATTTAATTTGTGCAAGTGAACAAAATATTTGTGTAGAAGAAATTCCCACTTTGAATATAGAAAACGAAGAAGCAGAAGAGAGTTTTGACAGCAGATTGATTGTATTGATTGTATTGTAAGTAAAATTGTTCAAATTTTTTACATTAAATACTTTTAGAATATACATATTAATACATATATTATTTATTGCAGCGGTGTCAAAGAGGGAAGGATACGACGAGAAGGAATATAAGAAGGATGTTAAAAACGTATTCCATTTGATAAAATTAAGGCAGTTTAAAAAAACACATCTCGCAAAAAAACGTAGCGAGAAATAAGAATTTATTTAAACATAATATGTATTCACAATGAGTTTATAAAATGCATATAAACTATGTTTATTATTAATAAATTATTTTATTATATTTCAAATTAAAAAAACATAATTTTAATGTATTCTGGGGGAATGAATTATAAAACAAATGATAAAGTATTAATTATTTAATGCATTGAGATACATCAATTATATAATGTATACTTAAAAGATTGTCCAAAATGCATTATATAGATTGCATTATATTACGAATCGCTTAGGCAAACAAAAGGAATGCATTATTTTCTTAGGACATGGACCGTGTTAACAATAATGAATTCTGGAATGTATAAATCATAGTGTTTATGCATTACCTCTTCGTTTACCATACATTCCATTTTCCCACTGGGTAATATTTGAAATGGAATAATGTTGTGATAGTGCGACCGAAATTGTTGCAAGTAGAAACTACACACGTGTAGGTAAAAGAAAAGGTCGAAGTTTGTGAAAAATCTTGACAAATATTTTAAAATAAAAAAAATATTTAAACATTTTTTTACTAAATACCATTGATGTGTTTCCGTATTAAAATTTTTAATATTGTTTTTTTTTAGAAATAAGTCACTGAAGTCTAACATAACAAAAACCCAAATAAAATGAAAAAATTGTCGGTTTATTAAGTATAATTTGCACCAATTTTTTAATGGGGACAGCTTTTAGTTATGAAATCCTTTGTAAAATTACAATCATGATTTCGCTCAGATTCGAACATTTGTGTTTTAATCAAATCAAATCATTCACTTAACTGGGATGAATCAAAACGACAAGACTCCTCATAGATAATCGACCCGTTATGAACAATTCAACAACAGTTCGTAAACGAATAACTCATGGGAGCTGTTTCGTTTGGCTTCAGCAACTCGAATAAACATGTTAAATCTGACCGACTGATTGAGTTTGATTGTATTTCTATTGTGTGTGATAAGGCCTACTCAATCATACTCATTGCAGCCCTCTGATATGGAACCTATAGCTAAATCTCGATCTCGATAAAATATGAGCTTTATGTGGTATCAAATATGATTGTTGTATAATATATATTACGAATGCTTGGGATTTAAACCCCAAATCGGATGAAACATGGGATACATGAACGATTTTCACCAAATGTCGGTCGCACTCCATTTGTGCTGATCTTACACACTCGGTGCACAGTAAATGTGAAATCGATAAAATTTGGTGGAGGTATTTCTGAGCTGTTGCTTCTGGCATGAATTCGATCGGATGTGCCGAAATCGATTCCTATTGAAAGAATTTTACAAATATAGCGCACAATAAAACTGAAATCGGATAAAGATCTATTTGGGTGCTATATCCTAATCTGAACCGATGTTCACCCAAAATTACCAGACATAATTTATTTATTTGATTCGGACTTATTTTAAGCGTTTGGTGCACAATACTTATCATATCGAACGACACTTTATATGGAAGCTATATCCAAATCTGATTCGATTATCACAATTTCAATAGGGTTCGTCCTTGGGCAAGCTAATAATTAGTGAAAAAGTTAATCTCAATCAGACAATAATTGCGACATGTACTTTATTTACAAAAATACACAGACAGACGAACGGACATGCAAAAATCGACTCAGTCTATTCGTTTCCTTCTGCTCAAATACCTTTAAATGCACAAATACTTAATACCCCGTACCACAGTGTGGTAAAGGGTATAAAACATGGATGGACATGACCCATATGATACTAACTTCGCTCAATATTAGTTGAATTCTATGGTTTAATCTATATCTCCATATCATACCACATAAGTTCAATATGCTTCTGTAGCGCAACTCAAATTAATTTATTTTGAAATAAAAATGTTTCGTGTGTTGAATGCTGCGGAACAACTGCAGTAGAGGTGGATAGATATCGCATAGCAGCACATTGTACTTTGCTTCGGTTCAGTCAGCGAAGAGAATAATTCCAAATAATGGAGGTTGTAAAAAGCCAACCAAAGCCATTCATCTACGAATGAGTGAAGGATTCGAGTACCTTTTCAAAGTTTCACTCATAAAACTTAAACGGATATAATTTCACTTGCTATGAATAATTTATACAAATCGGATCAGTTGTTCTACCTCAATGTTGGGACACCGACGACGACGACACAATCATTTTGGGGAGTGGGGTGAACACGTTTGCCATACAGTGAATCAGGCAGGGAATTCAATAGAGATGGTTGTTGAAAAGTTAAAAAAAAAAAAAACAAGTAAAAAAGCTGTAAGTTCGTCCGGGCCGAACTTTGAATACCCTCCACCATTTGTTAAAAATTTGGCAATTTTCAAAAAAAATAAAATCCGTTAAAAATTCTTTTAAAAGCTTAAAAATACCGAATGTAGCCGTAAATTAGGGTCAATAAGACGACATAGACCTGCAAAGGCAACTTTTGTCACAAGCTATTACAATATTCAAATGTGAAGCTTGAAAAAAATCTATTTATAATGTCGCTAAAATCATCAAAATACCGAATATCGGGGGTACCGTATTATATTGGGGCTATACGAAGACTTGGACCTGCACAGACAATTTTCTGTCATAGGCTGTAGTATATATTATGAAATTCAAACACCAAATTTGAAACAATTCCGGTGAATGATGTCGCTTAAATCATCGAAATACAGAATATCGGGAGGTATCGTTATATTGGGGCTATACGAAGACGTGGACCTACATGGCCCATTTTCTGTCTTAAACAGTAGTATTATTATGAACCTTAAATACCAATTTTGGAACTATTCCGGTAAATAATGTCGCTAAAATCATCAAAATATAGCATATCGAGAGGTACCGTTATACGGGGGCTATACGAAGACGTGGACCTACATGGTCCATGTTCTGTGTTATGCTGTAGTATATATCAAATTTGAAACAATTCCGATAAATAATGTCGCTAAAATCATTAAAATACCGAATATAGGGAGGTACCGTACCGAGGTATATCGTTTTTTAAAGTTTTCAAAAGTACTTATTATTAATATGAGGGTAACGGTTGGACATAATAATATGAATTCAGATGACAGCGCCACTTTTGGCATTTAAAGTTAAGAAAATTCTTTTTTTGTAAATTCGTGTTAAAAGTGAGAAGATGGAAGTCTAGAATTATGTGTGCGAGTAACTTGGAAAATGCTGAAAACGTGTCATTGGTACAAAACAAAAAAAATCGTAGTAGGAAGGTACTAAACTACGAAAACCTATACAATTTTGTGTATTCCCAGATTTCAGATGTTCCTCCTTTTAGTGTTAGGTTCATATAATTCAGTAATCATTGACAATGATTACCAATGGAAACATTTGGCATGCGGATCATTGTTGATGTGTTGAGATACAGATTGATTTTTGGAAAGAATATGAAAAGTACCAAAAAGCGCGAAATGGTTCGTATGGTACAAAATTAATATTGAGTATTGGAAAAGAACTAAAACTTTAAAATGTTGTATGAAAGTCACTATAAGTGAGAAGAAGTGAGGGGAATGCTGAAAAAAGTTACGACGTTGTTATTGAGAGATCGTTGATATTTCGTAATATTTAAAAGTATTACAAGAATATCAGTATTGATGCTAAGGAATATTAAAAAGTACTACAAAATTGTTATTAACGATTCGTTAGAGCTACAACTTTGAACTTTTGTGAGGGGGAGTTTTGGGACTTGACACATTAAGCGTATGCAAATTACTAAGAGGTACAAATGATGTAATATTATTATTGAACGATCGATGAGAGCATTTTGAGTGAGGTCCGCTCTTGTGTGACATAAAGCCGGATTTTTTCGGAATTTTTTGGAAAAAAAAGATCAAACAGAACAAAAACTTTTAAATTTCGGCTGAGATGAATTGAGATTTATATCAAAAGGACCATAATATTTCTAAAAATCACCAAATTCTTCATCATTGCAAATGAACAATCGATAGAAGCTAAGACCTCTTAAGGCTCACTATTAACGCATAAGGCTTATTCTTTATTTTTGTAGATACAGCATACGACGGAATATAGACATTTCTTTGATTGCTGCCGATTTATAGCAAATTCGGTAAAAATACCCCACAAATAACTTAAATGTAATTTTCTTAAAAATTAAGTATATATTTCACAAGGATCTTTACACCGAAATGTACAATTCTAACTCTTTTCCTATTCCATATACAAAATGTAGATCCAGATCAACTACTTTCTATAATAAATTTCAACATTTCACCTTTATTCATTCCGCCAAAAGCACAGTGTACTAAATTTGGTGCCATATAGCAAAGTTCTTGTATTTACTACACAGCTCCAAAATCATTTCGTTATATCAATCAAATTTCTTCGACTTAATTCTCATATCAAATTTCAAGTTTCATGTTCCGTTCATATAATTTCTAATGGTACCAAATTTAGTACTTTTGGCACACGTATTTTCAGAATTTCAATTTAGAAAAAAATCTTTAGTTTGTCTATCCAACACCACACTAAAGATTTTCATTCCAAATTACAGATTTCCAGCTCTATTCGTTCACTAAATAGCAAACTCAATACTACTTAGAACTTTTAATACTATTTGGTACGTATTTCCAAATAACCCTCCATATATCAACCAAACCGTACAAAAGTTTGAAATTGACAAATTTTAGACTTCTAATTAAATGCTTAAACCAAATACCAAATTTAGTACCATTTAAATGTGAGCATAATGCCAAATTTCAAATATAATGCATTTAATACCCTTCTGAACTTGGAGAACGAATTTCCAAATCTTTATCTTAACCCTATCCACCAGCCTTGACCCTAATACAAACATTTCATACTACCAGCATCTTTCGTTCAGCCAAAACGGAATTTTACCAAATTTACTACCATTTAATACCGTTCTTATACTTGGTAACCACACTTCCAAGAATTGACTATCATACCAAATTTCAAGATTTTGCCAATATTCGTTTACAAAATTCCCAATGGTACTAAATTTAGTGTGTTTTTTAAATCTCAGAATTCCAGCACTATCGGTTCACCACAAATCCAATTTGTACGAAACTTAGAACAATTTAGTACACATAAGAACGAACTTTCAAAGTTTTCTTCATTCCAACAATCCTATGCTCCCAAAACTTCCTACATACCCTCCTTCACTCGAACAGTAATATTAATTCCAAATTTCCGGATTCCAGATCTATAGGTTCACCCAAATCCAAATGGTTCCAAATTTAGTACCATTTAACATAAGTACAGACTTCCAAAACTATCTAGAAATTTCTATAGGTTCACCCAAATATAAATTTAGTACTTTTCGTGCACATAAGTATACATTTCGAAAATTACCTCCATATCCCAATCCTATACCTCGCTAGTAATTGTAATTTCAAATTTCAATATGCCAGTTCCATCCGTTCCTCCAAATTCAAATTGTACAAAATTTAGTTATATTTAGTACTCTTCGTATACATGAGTACACGCTTTTAAAACTCCCTCCTAACATCGACTCTACTCCTCAACCTGGACTCCCATTCCAAATGATACGAAATGGTAGCAAATGTAGTACATGTTAGTATTTTTCGTACACTTATAGTGCGAATTTCCTTTTTGTACATCTATCATAAACTCCATCAGTGACCCTCATTCCAAATTTAAGAGTTCTAGCTCTACTGCCTCCTCAAATTCAGAGCGTGCCATATTTAGTGCCGTTCTAATACGAATTTCCATAATTCCAGTCTTATCTGACCCCATTGGACCAAGAGTGACCCTCACCCAAAATTTCAACATTCTAGCTTCAGCCGTTTCGTCTGGGCGTTGATGAATCGTTAAGTCAATCATCCAATTACTTTATTCTTTTATTGATATGGCTATGCATATTAGTATAATTTTATTTACCTGTTTCACTCCGCACGGAGGACATGACTAAATGGACATAGAATATAATATTGATCAAGAAAATGCTTATTTCTATCAGTTCCTAATATTCCCAAGTTGTTTAGCATTGTATATTCGTTTTCGTTCTAGTAAAATTGAGCCATCTTTTGGGTTCTTCAAAAAGATGTACGAGTTATTCGATATATTTGGTTTCCATTGACTGAAAAATATCTTAAGTAGACCCACTATTTAGAACACCTCAAACAATGGCACATCATGCCCGTGCCCGTGCCCATGCCCAAAACCACTGTTCATTACCATTACCAGTCTGTTATTCCGTTTTGTGACAACGTATTCTCCGTTCACGTCGGTCGTTTGTTTCTACGACGGATTGTGGATGAGGATTAGACCGTATTTGCATATTTTAATTATTTAGATTGTGTTAAGGACACGGGAGCTGATAATGAACGTATTGCACAATAACTTTCCTTACTCTCATTCGCTGCCGGAAGCCCAGCCGTCGTACAGAATGGTGTAGCGAACCTTTTTTCTTCTTTTTTTGTGGCTGGAAAATAAACTTTTTGTTGCCGTTGCCTCGGAGAACTTAATTAAAACCAGGTGTACAAATTTCCCTTTTTTCGCCCAAAGTAAATATTCTAAACTGTTGATGAACAACTTATGCATGGAATGAAGTATCATTGGCCAGGTATCCCAGTTAGAAATTGTGGTCAATAACTTTAGCAGACATCAATAACATTTTGCGAAAAAAAAATTTAAAAGTCCACGTGTTTTCCTATATTTTTCTTAACTTTTCAAAAATTGTGGCTAGCAATAGAGCAAACGAGAGTTTGTGAGAGGGAGAGAGGAAGGGTAGTGGGTAAGTTAATTGTCATCAATTGAGCTTCAGGATAAATTGATTGATATTTAAATATTTTGAAAACAAGTTTGTCGTTAGCTGGATGATGGAAACAAAGTGAAAACAAGAATGTGACTATGAACGCAGATTGTAATTAATAGCTTCTCATTGTCCAGTCATTTTTCATGAATATTGCGGGTATAGAGCAGCTTCTTGGTCTTGTGTTAGATAATTGTTATGCAAATTGAGTTAAAAGAATATTTATTTAATATATTTATAATAGTTTTAAGCTGTTTAGTTTAGGCACTAAGAGAACAAATTGAAAGATTGAAGAAGTACCTTTTTTTCAATTCGAAATTTAAAATTGTCTTGAATATTGAGCGAGGAAAAAACAGAAAAAGATTGGATAATATAATAAGGAATAAGTATATTCCATCTTTAAAGTTAATCTAATATTAAGATAAATTTAAGAATGTGCAAATTTTAAATTATCGGGGAATTGTTTTTCATATTATGAGAGTTATGATTCTTGACAATTCTAAGCCTTCGTAGGGAGGCACCAAAAGATTTGACCGATATTTGGCCCCAGATAAGGCAATTTCTCGAAAAATTGTACAAAAATGTTTTAATAAAGTGTGTGGACAAATTTTCTCTCAAATATATATTGAAATTTTTTGTTTTGAATATGTGATATACAGTTGGGTACAACCCGAATTAGGGTGTAATTCGGGTTTCAGACATATTTACTATATTGTTGTTGCAAAATGGTCAGGCTTTATCCCTTTATTGTTGTTTTTATAAAAACAACGTTTGTTTATTAGTGGAGAACGATGGTAATGTTTACCAGGGGGTAAGGCAGGGAATACCTAGGTTTCGGAAAGAGCCACCAATCCTCATCAGTTCCATTATAGACAAGGCATGGTCGACGAAGGGGTTTTTGTTGTAACAGACAAAACCAACTTATATGGTTATGCTACTTCGTTCAGGTTGAACGAAAGCATAACAAGTGGAGAAAGATGTAAATGTTTATAAGTGCGGTTGTAAGATTTAGAAGATTTTCCAAAAGAATTTTAGTTTTATTTAATTCTTTGGTTCCTCTTCTATTGAGCTTACGATCTCGTCACTTAGTTAAAAAATGTTTTTTGTCATAGAAGTTATTTTTAAAATAACTTCTGGGGAGAATATCCCAGACAAAAAACAAGGGAACTGATGGGGATTGGTGGCTCTTTCCGAAACCTAGGTATTCCCTGCCTTACCCCCTGGTAAACATTACCATCGTTCTCCACTAATAAACAAACGTTGTTTTTATAAAAACAACAATAAAGGGATAAAGCCTGACCATTTTGCAACAACAAAATACTACGGTATCCCGAACAAACAAGCCACACTGTTCTACATATTTACTATATATACCCTCAGTCATATGGCTACAAAGGGTAAAGATCATATTAATAGAAAGAATCATCCCTTTTTTCAAATTTTGCAAATCATAATAGCGTTAGATCAGGTGACACAATGGACAATATCGATCCACTCTTTCTTCCCCCAAAGACTAAAAGTAAGTCTTAAATGTGAAATACGAGTCCAAATTTTGCACATTTCAATATTTCGGTCAACGGTGGGAATATAGGGGACCACTCCTTCTAGTAACTCAAAATGTTAATGGTATTGCGAGTATGTCTTTGTAGTCTTGTTTATAACATGGGAAAGGAAACAACATAGACCCATAGTTACTTTTGAGGATCATCATAGAATCACAGGTCGCATTTATTGCTCGATCGAGATGAGATGTTGCACAAATTAAACGACCAAATTGAGCCCAGTAAGTAAGTATGTGGCATTTGGAGAAAATCGATTTAGATGCAGATACTATAGCTCCCATATAAATGGTACATCCGATTTTTTGTTTTTGTGGCTTAAAGCCGTAACATAAACTCTATAACAATAATATTCGGGAAAAAATTACAAATGCAGCTCAGAAATATCTTTGCCAAATATTGTTGAGATCGGTTCGGTCCCTCATTCGTAATATGCACTCCACGGCAATGATATTTGGTACCAGACACAACCCAAGAATATCTTTTTAAAATTTTATCAATGTCGGCTCAGAATTGGATATAGTCCCCATACATAACTTTAACCGATTCGACGTATATTGTGCACCAAATGATTAATATCAGCCCAAATGGGACGGACTTTAGTACATACGAACAAGAAGCCTCCCTTTACATAGTGTTGCGGGGTGTAGAAAAACTTTAGAAAATGTAAATCAAATTGAAAACCATTAAAGAAAGTCTTAAAGTCGGGCGGGGCCGACTTTATTATACCCTACACCACTTTGCTAATTTAGTAGAGCTCCGTATAGCAATTAAAAGTTTTTATGGGAGAATTCAATCATACACGCTATGATTATAATTATAATTTAAAGTTCAAAGGACTAAATATGCCGAAGCATTTGTATGTTTTAAATTCGGACTTGTATTGCCCATTTGATGCACAATTAATTTGAAATCGGATATAGATATATATGAGAGCTATATCCAAATCGGAACCGATCTTGATAACATTGGGCAAAGATATAAAGTTTGGTGCACTATAAAAAAATCTTAAGTCTTAAACGATCTCGATAAAGTTTAGCAAATGTATTTCTGAGCTGTATTTGATATATTTCCCCAAATATTGTTGTTGCAGAGTGCCTATTACGGCTGCGGAGGACAAAAATAACAAATCGGATGAACAATAATATGGGAGCTATAGCTATATCTGAACCGATTTCGATCAGATTTGGCATACTTATTTTCAGGTCCAATCTGATCGTACGTGCAAAAATTCCATACAATTCGGGCTGATATTACACGTTTGGTGCACAATTAAAAGCAAATCGGACGAAGATATATATGGGAGCTATATCTAAATTTTTGACCGATTATCTCCAATTTCAATAGGGTTCGTCCCTGGGCCAAACAAATGATCTGTGCAAAATTTCATCTGGATCGGGTAATAAACGCGACCTGTACTTTGTTTACAAAAATACATGGACAGACGGACGGACGGACGGACGGACGGACATGCATAAATCGACTCAGAATGTGATTCTATGCAGATCATCAAAAGGAACTATGGGTCTATCTCGTTTCCTTTTGCCTGTTACAAACAAATGCATAAAGACATAATACTCTGACCACCTAGTGGTGCAGGGTATAAAAAGGCCTGCTATAAAAATGTGACAAAAACTGAAAAAATGTAACAAAAACTATTCACTTTTTTTAAACATTTCTACTCGATTTTCTTAGATTTAATATTTATTTGGCAAGAGACTATTCCGAATGTATAAGAATTGTGAGAATCAGTCCGACGGTTCTTGACTTATAAGCAGAATAACTAAGAAATATTTCTTTTACATATATTTTGTACCTATTTTGCTATATATCCCATATATTGGCCATCAGCATCACAAATATCCTTACAATGTATTTGCGATTTGGTCGGCATTAAAAATATTCGCGGTTTAGTGAAAATTTTCTTATTTTTTACATAAAAACAATACTTTATTTTACCTTCTAAATATTGTCTGATGTCCGTCCAAATTGTTATGATTCTGCACAGCCCTAATCGCTAACTTCATGCAAAATTACATGTCGATCGATTGATATTTGTGGCCTGTTTTGGTCCATTTCATATTTTGCGATTATCTCCAAGAGCAATAGGCTTCTATTCTGACCCTATCCTCACCTCCGGAGTGAGGATCGGGTCATAATTGCGACATGTAGAGTGATTTTTATTTAACATGGACAGACGGACGGACGGACATACATAGCTAGATCGACTCAGCTCGGCGAGATAGGAAGATCCATATGTAGTGTCCTATCTCTGCGGCCAATATTTTCATGTGTTATTTAATTTTTGGCCCAATTAAACATATAAAACCCCAAAGGACCGTGTTATCTATATCTATAAAAGAGGAAAATGTTTGTATGTTTGTTTGTTTGTTTGTAATTTATGGACTTGAAAACCGCTGAATAGATTTTCCTGAAAATTTCCATATATACTGCAACATCGCCTGAAAGTAACATAGGCTATATACATTTCTGAATTTCCACTTGGAACTGGAGATATAGCATCAGAATCGGAGGTACCTCCCAAAAATTTACATTTTATATGCACATATCTATTGATTGGTTGAAGATACAGTCTCCAAATTTGGAATACGTAACGGAATTTGGAACAAAAATAAGTTTGCCAAATTATATTGTAATCGGTTCAGATTTGGATATAGCTACCATAAATATTTCCGACCGTTTTCGTTCATTTGATGCCTCAAACACAATATGAATGTTTGATAATGAAATTTGGAATGTGTGACGGGATTTAATCCGAAAATAAATTTGTCAAATTATATTGAAATCGGTTCAGATTTGAATATAGCTCCCACATATATTTTCGGCCGATTTCAAGCATTTGATGCACCAAACACGCTATGTATCCCCAATTTCAATGAAATTTGAAACGTGTGATAGATTTTATCTAAAAAATTGATTTCCCAAATTATATTGAAATCGGTTCAGATTTGGATATAGCTCCCATATACATTTTCGGCCGATTTCATGTATTTGGTGGACCAAACACGCTATGTATCTCTAATTTCAATGAAATTTGGAATGTGTAGCGGAAATTAAAACAAATATACAATTGTCAAATTATATTAAAATCGGTTCAGATTTGGATATAGCTCCCATATATAGTTTCCGCCGATTTCACATATTTGATGCACAAAACACGATACGTATTTCCGTTTCCAATGAAATTCGGCATGAGTGGTTAAATTTGGTATAAAAATAAATTTGACAAATTATATTCATATACGCTCAGATTTGATTATAGCTCCCATATATATATACTCAGCCGATTTCACATATTTGATGCACCCAAAGCGAGAGAGACAAAAATTATATTGAAAACAGTTGAGGTTTGGATATATGTGACATATATATTTCGGCCGATTTCATATATGTTATGCACCAAACATGATATATATGACCGATACCAATGAAATTCAGAATCTGTGGCGGAAGTTGGTTACAATAATAAATGTGACAAATTAATTGGAAATTGGTTAAGATTTGGATGTAGCTCCCATATATATATTCTCGGCCGATTTCACATATTTGACGCACCAATTTCAATGAAAAGTAATTTTTTTAAAATTATATTTAAATCGGATCGGATTGGGATATGATCTTAATAAGAACCATTGATGCGCAACGCCTTAGGCTAACAGTAAAAAACTACACAACAATTAGTTTGAAATACGCTTATTACGCGAAGTATGTTGCTATCTCGAATTCACTAATTGCAATAGAAATGCCACTCAACTTCAAAAGATTGCAGATTACTGCACGCTTGGTATTTGCTATGAAATAAATAAATCCGAAGGACAAACCCTTCGTGTATGTATGTCATGTTACTGCTTTTCTAATGGTTTTGGTTATTTACGCATTAAAGTAGTGCAATAATTTTTTTTAATTTTTAAATTTGTTTTTCTTTTTTTAACCAACATATATTCGTAAATAAAATTTTGAATGCATATAAAATCAAAAGGGGTAGCGAAGCGCACCGGGTTCAGCTAGTCTATATCTATAAAAGAGGAAAATGTTTATATGTTTGTTTGTTTGTAATTTATGGACTCGAAAACCGCTGAACAGATTTTCCTGAAAATTTCTAAGTATACTAAAACGTCGCCTGAAAGTAGCATAGGCTATATAAATTTTTGAAACTCCACTTGGAACTGGAGATATAGCCCATATCTATTGATCGATTAAAGTTACAGCCTCTAAATTTGGAATGCGTAACGGAATTTGAAACAAAAATAAATTTGTCAAATTATATTGAAATCGGTTCAGATTTGGATATAGCTCCCATATATATTTTCGGCCGATTTCGTTTATTTGATATACCAAATACGATTTGTATGTTTGATTGAAATTTGGAATGTGTGACGGGACTTTGATCAGAAAATAAATTAGTCAAATTATATTTAAATCGCTTAAGATTTAATTATAGCTCCCATATATATTTTCGGCCGATTTCACATTTTTGATGCACCTAACACGATATGTATGTCCGATTCCAATGAAATTTAAAATGTGTGGTGGAATTTGTGTATAAAAATAAATGTTGCAAATTATATTTAAATCGGTTAAGATTTAAACACTGCTTCAGTATATATTTTCGGACGATTTCCCAATTATATTGAAATCGGTTTAGTTTGGGATATTGTGTCCCACAACGCCTTTGCTATGGTATTAGGCTAACAGTAAAAAACTACACAAAAATTTATTTGAGGATACGATTATCATGGGGAAGTATATTGCTACCTCGAATTCTTTAATAGCAACAGAAATTCCACTCAACTTCAAAATATTGCAGTTTCCTTGGCTTTTGCTAGGAAATTAATAAATCCGAAGGACAAACTCTTCGTATATGGGGACTAAATTTGACATGTTTTTTATATTTTTGAATTTGTTTTGTTTTTTTTTTAACCACAAAATATTCGTATATAAAATTTTGAATGCATATTAAATCAAAAAGGGGTAGCGAAGCGCACCGGGTTCAGCTAGTAGGGTATAAATACCAAAATGACCAATCAATCAGGAATATATGTAACAATGTAAGTCGTTCCATGGGGAATCGATTGCAAGTATACTTCTGAACTTTTAATTGATTTCCAGAACGAAATGAATCGAAAACGTACGTACGAATAAAAGTGCATAAAGTGTTTCTCTACGGAATGTAGTTTTCTGGAAATATTGTTTTCTGATTCATAACATTCATAACATAACATCTTCTTTTATATTAGAAGTTAACACGTATTTAGCTATCAAAAATTGGAAAACGAACCTTGATATTTGGGGAACTCATTCATTTTAATCCTTTTTGTAGCAATAAATCTTTTCTTTTACCAACCTTGAATTATTTCGGATCCTTATGAACACCGAAAGTGCCGTAAATCAAATTGAAAGACATATAAAATATGAATCCTTTTTAATCTTCTTTCTCACACTATACCTGTATTCATTATTATTGGGAGTTTGTCAAATTTCACAGTATATGCAAATATCTGTATCTGCTCTTTTATTAATAAAATGCACAATGCAAACACAAAAGTTATTGCCATTTAATAATAAAAATACATAAGTATAAAATAGCAATACTCCGTCCTGTCCATATTTCGCATTCCATGTTTAGCAAAATAAGAATCGACGAAACGAAATGCTCAGTTATTTCGAACAGAGACCATTTAATGCTGTTCGAAAATGTATAAAAAGGATATAAAAGGAAAATGCCAATGTCCTGGCATTTACGCAGGTCATTGCTGTTGTTTAAAAGTTGCATCCGGTTGCACTGCTGGTTATGGTCGAGTGATAAGAACGTGCAGAGGAAATTCGAATATAAATTTTATTTTTATCTGATGATTTGTTTGTTGGGATTGTCGGTATGTCCCCTGCCATACTCAAAATAGAAGGAGGGGGTCTTGAAACGTACTGGAATTGCATGGATATGTTTCGATAGGAATTTTATTTGGACTTTTCACATGTAGTATGGTTTGGTATTTTTGTTTTGCATTTGCGTGTGGGTATGGTCATAACGGTATGCGGGTGGATTATTGTGGATATCACTAACGCATAAAGTAGGGTTGACGATGATGTAATATATTCCATATTAGCCGGGATATTAAAGTTAATGCAAAATATATTATAATACTGAGTAAATTTAAACTTGGCAAATCAGGTGTCCGTTTTAGACGTCATAACTTAAAAACGTTAATTCAGTGTCTTTATATCTTATTTTTAAAAGAAAAAGTGGTTTGCAATAGAAATGTCGGAAATAATATCAGTGACTTATCGCCGATTTTCAACAATACAGTTTTCTCATTGTTTTCCTAGAATGTTGAAATAGTCCTGCTGGACAATATTAAATGCATGATGTTAAATTTTTTTCGTTTCTCTGTAATATATTATTATATATACCAAATAAGCAAGGTGTTTTACAGGCGACAAGAGGGAGGAGGCCAAGCGAAATTTCATGAAAATTGCCTCGTGCCAGTGTAAAACCAAAACAAGTTAACAAGTATCAATTAGTTTGACGACAACTCCACCTATGCTTTAACTTAGTTGTTTTTTTTTTATACCTTACAACACTAGGTGTTTGTTGGGGGTATTATAAGTTTTATTGGGCCAAAAATTATGTAACACTTAGGTTTCCCATATAGAAAAGTATATATGGATCTTCTATCTCACCGAGCTGAGTCGATTTAGCTATGTATTTCCGTCCGTCCATCTGTGCACATTAATTTGTAATGCGTCCTGGCCTGATCTTCACGAAATTTAGAATGGAGGTGGGCTAGAGCCAGAATAGGAGCCTATTGCTTAATAATATCTTGCATAATATTTAGGGGTTGAAATGGACCAAAAACTGCTAAATAATTTTTGCAGTTGTCTACAGGTCGCAACTATAGACCAATCGACGCGGAAGTTAACATGTGTCTAGAGCTTAGGGCTGGGCAGAAGAGTTCCAATTCTGATGGTCATCGGGTAATATTTAGTGGGTGAAATAGACCATAACATTAATATTAAATAAAGGTCAAATTTCCTATTAAATCGCGAATACTTTTAATCCCGGCTAAATCGCAAATAGACGAACAGGTCAATTCTGATGCCGAAGTGCAACTAACTTCAGACTGCGGTCACTTCAAAGCCACTCGTCCGACAGCCGTTAAAATTATTCCAGTTACAGCTGATTATATTGTTTACAAGCGTACAATAGCATTTTGGTGAGAATTTTCCAGAAAAAAAAGTTATTAGTGATGGAATTCAAGCGTGATAGTGTGATTTCTTTACACTTGGCTGGAAAACCACAAGTGGCTATCGTTAGAGCACTCCAGCATTTAAATGTGAATAAATCTGTTGTGTCTCGTACCATCTCTCGTTACCGTGATACTGGTAGCGTAGTCCGACGTCAAGGAAGTAGAGGGAAGAAAACAGAAAAATCAGCAGAAATGGTTCGAAAAGTAAAGAAGCGTACAACCGTTATTTCGATGAAGCACGTTTTGGCCGTATCAAATGATCTATACCCTCTGCAACCATATGGCTGAGGGCATATTTATTATGGAGTGAACATTATAGCATTGGAGAAACTTAAGCTGAAATATATATTCAATGTTTATTTGGAAGTTGGAACACTAATTTCATCTATTTTTTTTCCCTCCACCATTCTATGGAGAGTATATTAACTTTATCTTTCCATTTGTAACCCGTCAAATTATTCATAATAGACCCTACAAAGTATATATATATTTTGGATGAGCGTAAAATTCTAAGACGATCTAGCTGTAATCACGCTATCTTCGAACGAATTGAGATAGGAAGCTAACATTTTGCATACATGCATAGTTTACCAGTAGGCAGGTTAAGTTCGTAAATGGACCATGTCAGTCCACGTTTTCGTATAGCCCCCATATAACGGTACTTCAATATTATTCACCAGAATCTTTTCGAACTTCGTATTAAAAGATTTTAATGGGTTATACAACATACGTCAAAAATTTCGTATGCAGGTCCACGTCTTCGTATAGCCCCCATATGACGGTACCTTCCGATACTCCGCATTTTTATAATTTTTGCGACATAATTTACCGTAATTTTAACAAATTTCGTATTTTAAGTTCGTAATGGGCTCTACAGCTTATGACAAAAAATTTCGTATGCAGGTCCATGTCTTCGTATAGTCCTCATATAACGGTTTTCGTTTAAGTGTGGCAGTTTTCGGTTTTTTGTACATTTTTCAAGTTCTTTCGAAATGGTGCAGGGTATTAAAAGTTCAGCCCGGCTGCTACTTTTTTACTTGTTACCAATATTTAAGGCTTACTTTAATTCTTAAACCCTGTGTAATAAAATCCACAACAACAATGAAATCAGATTGTTTATTTCAGACATATCCAAATCCAAACCGATTATCATCTATTTCAAAATGGCTCATAATTGAGCCAAACGAATGAACAGTGCCAAATTTACACAGACAGACGAATGAATAGACAGACGAACATGCATAAAATGGTTAAAGTGATTTTATAGAAATAATAAATGTAACTATGGGTGTCTTTATCAAATGAACGAAGACATAATACCCTGTATCACAATGTGACGTAATCCATAAAAATACATAATTAAATAAATTGTTTATTTTGATATTTTTCCCTGCAAATCTTTGACATTTTTTAAGAATTCCCATTCGAGTTTTTATACTCTCAGCCCTTGCTATGAATTTATACAAAAATAAACTCACAAACTCTCTGTAATTCAAAAAGAGTAAAGTTGAAACCGAATAGGAAACGGAAATGCCAAGTAATAAAATATGAAATAGAAGTACGTGTATGAGTGAAATATTGTGGTTTTTTTGTTTTGATTTTTGCAAAACTCATCTCCGTTTACAAGTTCACGTGTGTTCTTCGTTATCGGATGTAATTGATGTTGTTTCTTTGGTGAAATTGCACAAAATGGAAAATTTTTCAAAAATGTACAAAGTATGCTGGAAGCCTTTATGCGAGTAATTGCCATTGATTCCATACTGTGCTGGGCTTATCGATGCCAGACTTGCAATAGTTAGTTGTCTTATCAATGTGATGGTCTGTGTTTGCACTGGTATGCCATAAATACATGTATATGATATGTACACACACACGTATCTATGTATGATCGGCATTACGTGTAATGGCTACGACAACCGGCTACCGTAAGATCTTCTTGATTGCAATCTTCCAAACCCTCCATAATTGCTTGCAGCAGTATTTCGTCAAAAATTGTTTGTTTGTGCGTGTTGTGTGGCGTTGCGTCTGCTGTTACAAAGGAATTTCTGAATTTAGACGGCAGCGTAGAATCTATGCAACAAACGCATAGTTTATGATGCAATTTTTGTTAACCATTAATTCGTTTCTCGTTTCTCTGTAAGCGCATCTTTTGGCCAGATATTTTCATTGTGATGTGTCGTTCTGACATGCCGGCACCAAAGCTATGGTGGCAAACTGGCATGGCATGGCATGGCCATTGTCGATAGCATGATTTAGTGCAACACATTTAACAAGGCTATAATTACACGGCCATTAGATGCATATTAAAGCCATGAGCTCTTCTGGTTATTTTCTATGGTTTACATGTGGCAGCATGCGGTGATATTTTTGAATATTTACAAACGCACATTCATACAAAAATACACATCTAATCAATGCTGCGCCCATATTAATACGGTGTAGATGTGTAAAAATGTTGAATTAACATAATAATAGGGTGGATGGGGAAACAAATGGGAAACAAATTATAATTTTGCAGTGACATTTATTTCGAGACAATGTCACCTGAGATGGTTATATTGTATTCCAGTCATATGCTATTGAGTTATATAAAAAACTAGCTTCGCAAACCCTTTTGATTTTATATGCATTCAAAAAAAGTCAAATTCAAAAATTTAAAAAAAAACGTAATTATTGTAATACTTGAATGCGTAAACAAACAAATAGCTCGGTCTACCCGTGAATATGCCAAGAAGAACTGACCATGAAAAAGGTAGGAACATGCCAAATTTAGTCCGCATACACGAAGGGTTTGTCCTTTGGATATATTAATTTCATAGCAAATGCCAAGCGTGCAGGAAACTGCAATCTTTTGAGGTTGAGTGACGATGCTGTTGCAATCAAAGAATTCGAGGTAGCAACATACTTCCCCGTAGTAATCGCATTCTCAATCAAATTGTTTTGTAGTTTTTTACTGTTAACCTAATACCAATGCAAAGGCGTTGTGGGTCAATGCTTTTTAATTAAATCATATCCCTATCTGAACCGATTTCAATATAATTTGACAATATTTACTTCTACACCAGATTCCGTTACACCTTCCATATTTCATTGAAATTGGAGGTTTATAACGTGTTTGGTGCATCATATATGTGAAATCGGTCGAGCAAAAAATGTCGGAAATAGCATCAAATTTTAGAATAAGTTTAGTTTTGTTCGAATTGGTGACCTTTGTCACACGCTGCCCGAATGTTGCTTTGCTGTATTTTGGCCCATTCCCGGTGAAGCACATGCTTGAGATGATCAATATTTTGGTATTTTTTTGTGTCAACTTTGATTTCCAAAATACTCCAGACGCAATAGTCCAACGGATTGACAACGGACATTGTGCGCTGGAAATGAAGTGAGGAACATAATTTTGTAACCATTTTTAGGTGGCGCGTGCTGAGTGTGATTGTGAGTCCTGTTGGAATGTTCAAGTCTGCGGTAATAGTGTTTGCGTGCCCAAGGCTTTGAAACACCCTCCAGAATATTTGGCGATAATATTCGGCATTTATTCTTGTGTCACTGTCGATTAATACTATTAATACGTTATGCCGGCCCACACCATCACCATGGCCGGCGCTTGAGTTCTGGTGGCAAACCGATGGTGCGCATTTTCAGCTGACCTCTTTGGCAAGTAAACACGATCATTTTGTTTGTTTACAAACTACTGGACAGCGAATGTTTTCTCATCGGAGAAAACCAAGCGAAGCAACTCTTTCGCTCTATTAAGTCTATTCTCTTTCTGTTGCGGTTGTTCTGTTGCGACGCGGGATTCGATCGAGTCACTTTTTTACATTTCGAACCATTTCTGCTGATGTTGCTGTTTTCTTCCGTTCACTCCCTTGACGTCGGGTTACGCTATCAGTATCACGGTAACGAACGAAGGTACGAGACACAAAAGATTTATATTTAATGAACTGTTACTGGAATAATTTTAACAGCTGTCGGACGAGTGGCTTAGAAATGACAGCAGTCTGAAGTTGCTTGCAATTTTTCCATCTCACCCTGTATATGCTATACCAAAACCTAAACCTATTTAAATATAATTTGACCATTTTTTTTTTGGTACTAAATTTCTTCTCTCTGTTCGAATTTCATTAAAGTCGGACACACAAATCGCGTTGGGTGCATAAAATATGTAAAATCGGCCGAAAATATATACGGGAGCTATATAAAAATCTAAGCGATTTGAATATAATTTGACAAATTTATTTTCTGATTAAGTCCCGACACCCATTCCAAATTTCATAGGAATCGAACATACATATCATGTTTGGTGCATGAAATAAATGAAATCGGTCGAAAATATATATGGAAGCTACATCCAAATCTGAACTGATTTCAATACAATTTGGCAAATGTTTGTTCATTTTAAATTCCGTTACACTCCAAATTTCATTCAAATGAGAAATACACTAAAACACATGAAATCGGTCGAAAATGTATATGGAATCTATATCCAAATCTGAACCGGTTTCAATATAATTTGGCAAATTTATTTTTTCCGAATTCCTTTACGCATTCCAAATTTGGAGACTGTATCTGTAATCGATCAATAAAATCCAAATTTTTGGGAGATACCTCCGATTCTGATGCTATACGTCGAGTTCCAAGTGGAATTTCAAAATATATATAGCCTATGTTACTTTCAGGAGATATTGTAGTATACATGGAAATTTTCAGAAAAACTGTGCTGCGGTTTTCGAGTCCATAAATTACAAACAAACATACGAACATTTTCCTCTTCTATAGATGTAGATTTAAAATACTTCTTGACCTTGGAAGGTTCTTAAGAAAGAATATTTTGTGAAAATCCTTCAGAAAAGTCAGGAAGCTGGAAAAAATCGAAATAGTTGTTTAATATGGAATTTTGTGTGGAATTGTTCCGGAATGACTTTTCAGAAAATTCTTAGTGGAAATTCGGAACTTTGGAAAAATTCGAATTTTTGTATAATTATAAAAT
This sequence comes from Musca domestica, assembly GCF_030504385.1. Lineage (NCBI taxonomy): Eukaryota > Metazoa > Arthropoda > Insecta > Diptera > Muscidae > Musca > Musca domestica. The sequence goes on along the minus strand of NW_026712230.1, from coordinate 3,311,475 downwards.
TCATGACGAAAGACGGTTTAATTTTGTTTGTTGTTTTGTTTCTCATATCTCAATATTGACGGAATATGGAATATGATGATGTCTGTCGGCAAAACCGACCAAAACATTTTAACTTGTTTCAAACATTTTACATATTTTTATCTCTTTTCGATAACAAAAAAAATTTCCACGTGAATTTAGTACATCTCTACATTGCAGTCACAAAAATATACGGGTCCACTTTGCGTTCAATTCTATTCTTCATTCGACCACAAATTGCCATTGAACATTCCTTGACGTTGTCATTTGTTTTTGTTAACACAGGGAGGAGTGACCATAAATCGTGGCTTTTGTTGTGCCCCCTTTGGCTATGACATCCTGCACAATCTAATTACATATTTGTCCAATCTCCATCTCATCCTTCAATTTAACGACTGCGTGACTGGTTATTACCAACCATCTATTCATTCGTCCATCGAAAGTGTTGGGTGCTTTGAAAAAATGCAAAAATATTGTTAGAACCAAAATAAAAATTAATTTCACTGATTTTATCATTCTCCGAACCTTGTAATTGCTGGCCGAGAGTGCATCTGTAATTGACAGTAATTTATGGTCTTTCTATTTTACTGGATCATAATAAAATATATTTGCGATTGTAATTTAATTTGCTAGAATGCAAGTGTGAAAAACTTCAATAGTTATATAGATTTTTTTAGCGAAGTGTGCTACGCTAAACTAGGCTCATTATATGGAATATGTAATGATGTGATTTATCAACTGAAATTTGAAAGCAGAACATGGGCTTGGATTTAATTATATTCTTCTGTTTTTATACCCTACACCACAAGGTGGTCAGGGTAGTATGTCTTTGCGCATCTGTTTGTAACAGGAAAAAGGAAACGAGATAGACCCATAGTTCCTTTTGATGATCTGCATAGAATCACATTCTGAGTCGATTTATGCATGTCCGTCCGTCCGTCTGTCCATGTATTTTTGTAAACAAAATACAGTTCGCCTTTATTGCCCTATCCAGATGAAATTTTGCTCAAATCATTTGCTTGTTTGGCCCAAGGACGAACTCTATTGAATTTAGAGATAATCGGTCAAAATTTAGATATAGCTCCCATATATATCTTCGTCCGATTTGCCTTTTACTGTGCACTAAACTTGTAATATCAGCCCGTATAGTATGGAATTTTGCACATACAACCAAATTAGGCCTGAAAATAAGTATGCCAAATTTGATAGAAATCGGTTCAGATATAGCTATAGCTCCCATATATATTGTCCATCCGATTTGTTAATTTTGTCCTCCGCAGCCGTAATATGCACTCTGTAACAATAATATTTGGGGATATATATCAAATACAGCTCAAAAATACCATTGCTAAATTATATCGGGATCGGTTCGGATTTGGATATATCTCCCATATATAACTTCGTCCGATTTACCTTTCATTGTGCACCAAACGTCTAATATTTAACCAAATGGTATGAAATTTGGCACTTACGACCGAATTGAGTCTAGAAGCTATCATGTCAAATTTGGTGAAGATCGGTTCATATATAGCTATAGCTCTCATATATACTGTTCATCCGATTTGTTATATTTGTTACTCACAGCCGTAATATGCACTCCGTAATAACGATATTCAGGGAAATATATGAAATACAGCTCAGAAATATCTTTGCCAAATTTTATCAAGATCGGCTAAGATTTGGATATAGCTTCCATATGTATCAAATGGGCAATACAAGTCCGAATTTAAAAGATACAAATGCTTCGGCATATTTAGTCTTTTGAACTTTAAATTATAATGATAATCATAGCGTATATGACTGAATTCTCCCATAGCTAAGTGGTGTAGGGTATATAAAGTCGGCCCCGCCCGACTTTAGGACTTTTCTACTGGTCCATACTACTTACAGTATTCATAATAAATGGTAATAATGCATAAGTTTTTTCTGTTTGTCAGTTATTGTGTGATAACATTCAGATGTTGATATCTAAGTTTGTTGGAATTGATTTCCATCGCTACTCCGCTTATTTCCGTTAAATCACATCATACAATTTATAAACTATTGTAAAAAAATATTGACATTTCAATTCATAGAATTCAGTACCATTGTTATTTGCTCTCGAAAATTAAATCCTTCTTTAATAAAAGTGTAAGGCTGATTTTCAATATTATCTTCTGTTTTAATTTACTACAGGAAAAATGTACCTTTCGAAATAGGGGATTTTATATTGGACCCAACAGTTATCTATATTAATAAAATAGTAAAGTAATTGGCTGAATGACTGACTTGACGATTCATCAATACCCAAATGAAACGGCTGAAGCTAGAATATTGAAATCATGGGTGGCGGCCACTCTTGGTGTTTGTTTTTGGAAATTCATACTAGAACGGTACGTAAAGTACTAAAATATAAAATGTACAGTAGAGTAGAACTTTTAATTTTGGAATGATGGTAAGTGAATGTAAAAAAGGATTTTTTGGAAATTCCTACTATAAGCGTACGAAAACTACCAATATATACTACAGGTTGAGATGAAAAAACGGCAATCAAATTCAGACTGCTGTCATTTATAAGCCATTCTTCTGTTTTTTATACCCTACACCACAAGGTGGTCAGGGTAGTATGTCTTTGCGCATCTGTTTGTAACAGGCAAAAGGAAACGAGATAGACCTATAGTTCCTTTTGATGATCTGCATAGAATCACATTCTGAGTCGATTTATGCATGTCCGTCCGTCTGTCTATGTATTTTTGTGAACAAAGTACAGTTCGCATATACCTCCAATATATATTGTTCATCCGATTTGTTATTTTAGTCCTCCGCAGCCGTAATATGCACTCTGTAACGACAATATTTGGGGAAATATATCAAATACAGCTCAAAAATACTATTGCTAAATTTTATCGGGATCGGTTCGGATTTGGATATATCTCCCATATACAACTTCGTCCGATTTACCTTTTATTGTGCACCAAACGTCTAATATTTGCCCAAATGGTATGAAATTTGGCACTTACAAATTCCTGCTTTAAGCGTACGAAAACTACCAATATATACTACAGGTTGAGATGAAAAAACGGCAATCAAATTCAGACTGCTGTCATTTATAAGCCACTCGTCCGACAGCTGTTAAAATTATTCCAGTGACAGCTCATTATATGGTTTACAAGCGTACAGAAGCATTTTGGTGAGAATTTTCCAGAAAAAGTTACTCGTGATGGAATTCAAGCGTGATAGTGTGATTTCTTTATATTTGGCTGGAAAACTACAAGTGGCTATCGTTAGAGCACTCCAGCATTTAAATGTGAATAAATCTGTTGTGTCTCGTACCATCGCTCGTTGCCGTTACCGATAATGGTAGGAAGTGAACAGAAGAAAACAGAAACATTAGCAGAAATGGTTCGAAAAGTAAATAAGCGACTTGATCGAAATCCTCGTCGCAGTGACCGAAAATGGCTCGTGAGCTGAACATATTGCAATATTACATTCGGCAAATATTGAAAAATGAGCTCGGGGTAAAGCCATTGAAATTCCAAAAAGTACAAGAACTTACACCGCAACAGAAAGAAAATAGACTCAAAAGAGCTAAAGAGTTGCTTCGCTTGGCCGAAAGTGGTGAACTGCGGCATTTGGGTTTCTCCGATGAGAAAAAATTCGTTTTTCAGCAGTTTGTAAACAAACAAAATGATCGTGTTTACTTGCCAAAGAGGTCAGATGAAAATGTGAACATTCGTTGGCCACCAGTATTCAAGCGCCGGCCATGGTGATGGTGTGGGCCGCCATAACTGTCGATAATCGACCGTGAATAAATGCCGAATATTATCGTGAATATAGTTTGAAGGGTGTATTGAAGGCCGTCGCACTCAGCACGAGGTTCCTCGGTTCATTTCCAGCGAACAATGTTCACCAAAATCTCCGGATACCAATCCGTTGGACTATTGTGTTTGGAGTATTTTGGAAAGCAAGGTTGGCACTAAAAAATACAAAAGTGTCGATCACCTCAAGCAAGCGTTTCGCCGGGAATGGGCCAAAATACCGCAGAACAACATTCGGCAGCGTGTGATGGTTTCATTGGCTATTTCAAGGCCATAATTCTTGAAGGCCATACAATTTAAATTTTGGAAGATCCAATAGATTTGGACATTTTGAAATAATATTTCCATTGCATTGTTGGAAATTTGTTGTAGTGTAGGATTGGGATAAGGAAGTAGTTTTCGAAATTTTGTACTTATGTCAACAAAAAGTATTGAAGGGTACTAAATTTGGTATGGTGTTAACAAATACTTCTTGAAATCTGAACTTGGGAAGTGGTTTTAAAAACATGCACTAAAAAATAATACTTGGTTTTTGGGTAAGGGATTGAGATGGCAGTCTAACATTTAGTATAGAATAACTTTTTGTGCGGTTTTGTTGATATTTAGCGGGATGTTGGGAAATACGTACTAAGAAGAACGAAAAGTATCAAATGTTATTAACTGTGCTGTTTGGGGAAGGATTAGAGCTGGAAACCTGAAATTTGGATTTAGAAAGCGAGAAAGACCCAGAGTTACTTTTGAGGATCTTCATAGAATCACTTTCTGAGTCGATTTATGCATCTCAGCCTGTCTGTCCTTCCGTACGTCCATGTAATCTTGTGAACAAAATGCAGACCGCAAATATTATCCGATTGAGATGGATTTTCCAACCAACATTTGTTTGGCCCACGGACTAACCCTATTGGAATTGGTGAGAATCAGTTCAAATTTAGATATAGCTCCTATATGTATCTTCAGCCCATTTAGAGTTAATCGTACACCAAATGGCCAATATCAGCCCAAATGACCTGAGTTTTGGCAATCCATCAAAATTCAGTCTAGAAGCAAGTACATCAATTTTGGTGAAAATCGGTTTAGATATAACTTTATCTCCCATATATATGTTTCATCCGATTTGGTCTTTAAGTCCCTCACATTCGTAGTATGCATTCGATAACCATGATATTTGGTACCGGATATCTTATAGAGGTCGAAAATAAATTTGCAAAATTTTATCGACATCGGCTAAGATATGGATACAGCTCCCATACATATTCTTAATCCAATTTCAGGTTTATTAAGCAAATAATGGCTAACGCCAGCCCAAAATGAAGTGAATTCCGGGACGTACGTTTCCATTTGGTGGAAGTTGACTCCGATATACATATTTTTATACCCTCCACCTTGGAAAGGAGGGTATATTACCTTTGTCATTCCGTTTGTAACATCCCTAAATATTCGTCGTAGACCCCATAATGTACATATATTCATAATCAGCATAAAATTCTAAGACGATTTAACAACGTCCGTCTGTCAGTCTGTCTGTTGAAATCACGATACAGCTCACGTTATTTGACGTAGAGTGTAAAATAATTTGTATTGTGTCCAGGGTGGTTGGTATTGAAAATGAGATATATCGGTCCACGTTTTGGTATAGTCCCCATATAACGGTACATCCCGATATTCGGTATTTTGATGATTTTTGCCACATTTTTTCATGGATTTGTTTAAAAATTGGTATTGGTTAGTCATAATGGATTATAGCTCCGGTGGCGAAACTTTGTATGTATAGGTCAACGCTTTGGTATAGCCCCCGTATAACGGTACCTCCCGATATTCGGTATTTTGATTATTTTTACAACATTTTTTCACGGATTTGTCTGAAAATTAGTATTTTTAGGTCATAATGCAATATTGCATTATAGGTCCATGCTTTGGTATTTCCCTCATATAACGGTATCTCACGATATTCGGTATTTTGATGATTTTTGCCAAATTTTCCCACGAATATGTCTAAAAATTGGTATTTGTGGGTCATAATTGGTTCTAGTGTTTCCATTACCCTAAGGTGGAGGGTATTAAAAGTTCGGCCCGGCCGAACTTAATGTTTTTTAACATGTTTTAATATAATTCTAATATCATGCACTCTATAGCAATGTTCTTGGTATAAAGGATAAAAATGTCTCCGTCAAATTTAGTGAAAGTCGATTCAGAATTGGATATGCCTCACATTTATTAGTTCCCTCTGAAACCAAATTATGACTGCTCTTCAAATAAATTCTTTTGTTGCGGGACCTCTACCAAATATGCATAGCCGGAAATTTCCTTACCGTATTGTTTATACCCTACACCACATAGTGGTAAGGGTACTATGTCTTTGTGCATTTGTTTGTAACATGGAGAAGGAAACGAGATAGACCCATAGTTCCTTTTGGTGATCAGCATAGAATCACATTTGGAGTTGATTTATGCATGTCCGTCTGTCCATGTATTTTTGTAAACAAAATGCAGGTCGCATTTATTACTCGATTGAGATGAAAGTTTGCACAAGTCATTTGTTTGGCCCAAGGACGAACCCTATTGAAATTGGAGATAATCAATCAAAATTTTGATATAGCTCCCATATTCATCCGATTTGTCTTTTTTGCGCACCAAACGTGTAATATCAGCCCAAATAGTATGGAATTTTGCTCATACAATCAAATTAGGCCTGAAAAAAATTATGCCAAATTTGATCGAAATCGGTTCAGATATAGCTATAGCTTCCATATATATGTTTCATCCGATTTGATATTTTTGTCCTCCGCAGCCATAATATGCACTCTGTAACAACAATATTTGGGGAAATATATCAAATACAGCTCAGAAATATATATATATATGCTAAATTTTATCTAGATCGGCTCAGATTTGGATGTAGCTCCCATATATATCTTTATCCTATTTCAAGTTAATTGTGCACCAAATGGACAATACAAGCCCCAATTGAAAAGATACGAATTCTTCGGCAAATTTAGTCCTTTGAATAATAATAATTATAATCGTAGCTTGCAACAAAAATTTTAATTGTTACGTAAAGCTCTACTAAATATGCAAAGTGGTGTAGGGTATCATAAAGTCGGCCCGCTCGTGCACCATTTGGTGCACAATAATCTTGAAATCGGATAAAGATATCCTAATCTGAATCGATCTAGATTAAATTTGGCACTGGTATTGCTGTGATATATTTCCCCGAATATCGTTATTACGGAGTGCATATTACGACTGCCTAGGACAAAAATAACAAATCAGATTAAAAAAATATATATTGGAGCTATAGCTATATCCGAACAGATTTCTACCAAAATTCGAAATACTTATTTCTAGACCCAATTTCGTTGCATTTCGACTAATGTTACACATTTGTTGTATTACACATTTATGATTTCTCTTTTATTATTTGCAACTTCCTTCAGTTTTTAACTTTAAATGATGAAATTGTATTACTTTATTTAAAGCAGTTTATTTGTGGTAAACTATCAACCATAATTCCACTTAATAAAAATTCATTTTTCCGCATACAAAGTATGCCTTAAACCTATCTGTACTGTGCTATTGTTTTTAAACATTGATTTAAATTCAATCAATACTGCCTGGCGCTATTCATTCGCTCCCACTCCACTCTACAGTCTCTGCAAGTATGTGTGGCTGCATCCCACATTCTCTTTCTATTTTAGACAATTGTTAAAAATAATTAAAATCCCATCTGTTTCAATTCCAATACACATAATAAATATATATTCCCCACCGTTTAATGAGAAGTCATAAATTAGAAGCGAACACACAAACACTAACTCTCCCCAAACACAATCTTGCGAATAAGTGCAATTTTGTTAATTATATTACATTGCCAACCCCCTCAATGTAACTAACTTCGAAGACATACTATCTGAAATTATTAACGCTATTAACACGAACACAAAACTAACAGTAAATGGCGCATAAAAGTTGATGGCGGATGTGTGCAAATGTCCTGCTCTATAAAAGGGAATAGTAATGAATCATAAAAGAGTAACATTTCGAACAATATCAACTGCTGGAAATGTAACGAAACGAAGAAAACTTTTTTCCTTTTTTTGCAGCGAAGAAACTATGTTGTGGCTGTTGTTGCCGGTTTATTGCCCAACAACACCTTAGGAATATTAATGTGTTTAATAACAGGACACACTCTACATTAGGGGGGAAGTATTGCACATTCATGACAAAATTTGGTATATAGATAAACGAAAACGAGACAAGCGTAATACATAAAATCAGCCAAAGTATTTTCATTAATAGATTCTCCGGGTTTTTGTTGTTTCTATATTAAATTTTTTTCCAACGAGTTTTAATAGGGAAAAAGAACACATATTCTTTAAATAGATTGTATAATTTTCGACTAATTTTAAGAGAGCTCAGAGATCGACTATATAAAGACAGATATCAAATTATAAAAAATATGTGCAGTCGTTATCTAGAATTATTAAGTTCTAATATGGCTACTATTTGTATACCCTCCACCATAGAAATTAGGGTATATTAAATTTGTCATTCTGTTTGTAACACCTCCAAATATTTGTCGAAGACCTAAAAATTACATGTATTCTGTGTGTTGAATATATATTATTTGACGTACAGCTTTTATATTTGCTATTATAGTTTGCATTGGGCCTAGGAGAATGGAACCTCCCGATATGCAATTTAACCCCCTTTACCAAAGGAAGCTGTTTAATTTTGAAATTTAGATATCGCAATTACCTCCACCTCCTGTGGCAGAGCTTTCGAAACCATATTGGGGATAATTTGGTGGCTATACTTCGATATTCCGGTACTTCCCAATATATGATTCAAGTGTTATAGTTGTCGAAATATACTAAGTTTTCGAATATCGGTGGGTACGGTTATATAGAAATCGTGGCCAATATGGACAATTTTCTGATAGCGGTTGTAGACCTACAAATACCAAACTTTAGACAAACCATATAGAATGTGTGGTTTAAATCATCAAAAAACCAAATATCATAAGGTGTCGTAATATGGTCACTATAGGAAAATGAAGACCTATACAGATAATGTTCTATCACCAGAGGTAGAATTTGTTATAAACTCTTAATATTAAATATTATTTCCGTGGAAAAATGTGTCTAATATAACCAGAACAACGAATATCTGGAGATACCGTTATATGAGCGCTATAGAAAAACGTGTACCTGTAAAAAATGATCTTCCACCGGGGCTGAAACCCATTACGAAATGCAAGTACCAAATCATAGGCAAATCCCCGATAAATGTGGGTAAAACAATCAAAATACAGAATCGGGAGGTACCGTTAGATGGGGGCAATACGAAATCGTGGGTCCATATATCTTATTTTCAATGCCTACAATTATAGGCACAATACAAACTACTGTACCAAAGAAGAAAGTAGACAAGAAGATAAAGAGCTTATTCTCCCTAAATATTTTAAAGATGGTTTTTGATATGATTTTTTATTTGTTTCAACGATTGAACAGCATAAATAAAATATCGTTGTTGTGAATTGCATTCTAGAGATGAGAGGGACTCAAACACGAAATCTTGTGGGACCTATAGCTATATCTGAACCGATTTTCACCAATTTTGGCACACACACTTCCATTTGTTTTAAATTCCGTCGTATTTGAGGAAATTCAATCAATTTTGGCCTATACTAACCATTTGGTCCTAATCTGAATCGATCTAGACTAAATTTGGCAAATTTGGTATTGCAGTGATATATTTCCCCGAATATCGTTATTACGGAGTACATATTACGACTGTCTAGGACAAAAATAACAAATCGGACAAAAAATATATATATTGGAGCTATAGCTATATCCGAACCGATCTCCACCAAATTCGACATACTTATTTCTAGACCCAATCTCGTTGCATTGCGACTAATATTACACATTTGGTGCATGATACAAAACAAATCGGACGATTTCGATTATCTCCAACTTCAATAGGGTTCGTCCTTGGACCAAACAAATGATTTGTGCAAAATTTCATCCCGTTCGGACATGCATAAATCGACTTAGATTGTGATTCTATGCAGATCATCAAAAGGAACTATGGGTCTATCTCGCTTCCTTCTTTATCTAACAAACAAATGTACAAAGACATAATACCCTGACTACAGGTGGTGTAGGATATAACAGTTTATAAAACATGGACCTCCCTTGAAATTTATTTCGGCAACATTATTATACTCTCGGCCGTATGGTGGATAATAGAACGTATATAACTTGGCCCAGATTTTCGTCATCTTAAAATTTTTGTCAAAATTAAGTTATTCCAAACGACAAAAAATAAAAAATAAAAAAAAATTATTCTATTCTCTGCGCATTCCATTATTTCCGTTAATCCTTTTCTTGATACCACCTGTTTGAGAATAGAGTCCAATCTCCATCTTCGATTGTCAACTCTATTCTTTATTCGGATCCTGCTCGGAGGATCAATGTAGAAAATGAGAAAAGAAAACCATCCGAATGGTTTGGCAGTTCATTCAATTCTTAGTATTTCGCTCGAAGTACCAAATAAAATAGTGAGAAAAGAAAGACCAACCTCAACCAAAAAAATCTAAATGTTGAAACATTTATAAATCGCAAAGGATTTTTCGATTTGGTTGAAATTTTGCATGTCATAAAACAAAACATATGTTCAAGGATTTAAAAAAGAAACTCAAGAAAAACTATACGCTGAGAGAACATATCCGTCGGCAAACCGATTCTTTCTTACAAGTCTTTACATATTTCAGCTCTTAAGAAATATTTTTAATGCTCCTCCTCATATATGTTAAATTACAGTGTTGAGGTGTTTATAATAGCGACATGAGAGTTAAATTATCACAAGTTAAAAATAATTTCAAACTATTTAAAGAATAATTACTAGCATGCCCGAAGATGTCCCTCCTCAATGATTCTTCAAAGCAGGGTTTTTGCAACGAAAATATGATGTACATACAAGGCAAGTTCGAATTTAAATATTTGGAGCAAAATCTTCAAGATGTACCTTCTTCCTCATACAACAAGTTAAAAAGCAGTAAGTTCGGCCGGGCCGAACTTTGAATACCTTCCACAATTTGGAACTAATTTGGAAATTTTCAAAAAATAAAATCCTTAAAAAATTCTGTTAAAATTTTAAAAATACCAAATATAGCCGTTATGTTGGGGTCTATACGACGTGGACATACATAGGCATTATTTGTCATACGCCATTACCATATTCAAATTCGAAACTTGAAATAAACGGTGAATAATGTAGCTAAAATCATCAAAATATCTTATATACGGAAGTACCGTTATATCGGAGCTGTGCGAAGACCTTTACCTGTATAGACAATTTTCTGTCACAGACTGTAGTTCCCATAACGAACTCTAAATACGTAATTTGAAACAATTCTGGTTAATAATGTCGCTAAAATCATCAGAATACTGAATATTGGGAGGTTCCGTTATATGTGGACTATATGAAGACGTGGACCTGCATAGACAATTTTCTGTCTTAGAGTGTAGAATCCATTTCGAAATTCAAGTACAAAATTTGAAACAATTCCGGTGAATAATGTCGCTAAAATCATCAAAGTACCGAATATTGGGAGGTACCGTTATATGGGGGCTATACGAAGGCGTTTACCTGCACAGACAATTTTCTGTCTTAGAGTGTAGAATCCATTTCGAACTTCAAATACCAAGTTCGAAACAATTCCGGTGAATAATGTCGCTGAAATCATCAAAATACCGAATATCTGGAGGTACTGTTATATGGGGGCTATATGAAAACGTGGACCTACATAGCCCATTTACGAACTTAACCTGCCTATTGGAAAAATAAACATGTGTGCAAATATTTAGCCATCTATCTCAATTCATTCGAAGATAGCGTGATTAGAACAGACAGACAGACGGACATCGCTAAATCGACTCAGAATTTTAGGCTGATCAAGAATATATATACTTTGTTGGGTCTGACATGAATATTTGGAGTAGTAACTCCTCCAAATATTCATGTCAGACCCAAATATCCAAATATTCATGTCAGACAAAGTTAATATACCCTCGATAGTATGGTGGAGGGTATAAAAATGGCTTATTCGAATGGATGAAAGCATCATTTACATATCCAAACTCAAGTTTAAAATTAATTCATTATTTATTACATTTATTGATAGTTGGAATGTTTTGCAAAAAAGTCGAATTTATTTAGCTCTAGATAAAATTGTATAATGGTGTAGGCTATTTAGTGGTTTGCTTACTTCTTTTAAATTGGGTACATAACTTCTCAATAGGACAAAAATCGGTGTCTTGATGTTTTTCGAAATGATTCTTCCGATATTTAGATTTACATTTATTACTGCTGTGAACTCAAAAGGTTCAATTCTTCATCTTTCAATGCAAATTCAAAATTTTTTGTTTCAAAAATTATTGTATATTTAAAAAAAAAATACCATCTTCTCGAATTCGACCAACACCGCCACCATATGAAACAAATTCACATTGCGTTAACGCCCCATAATGAGATAGAACTAATAACAGTACCACAGAATGTATCTACGTATTTGGGAAATTTTATATTGTTGACGGCATTAGTACCACTAGCAACCTTTCTCAACGGCGCAGTCATTTGGACACGCACCCTTCGTAAATTATTTTAACTACAACATGGTCTGAATATAAAGCATCCTTAAATAGCTCAGTAAATGTTGTTATTGAATCTTTGCAAGCGTGTGTGACTATTTATGTATTTGGAAATATTTCATGCATGTGAGAGTGTGTGAGTATGAATGTTCATTCATTAATAGAGGGTTTAATAAAGTAAAAGCCCAAATCTATTTAAGTATATTTCACTTACACATACGTACACATATATGTTGTTGTGGAGGGGTTGGTAGTAATGATTGATCAGATTAATGTTATGGATTGCCCTATGAAACCAATCAATAAGAATTTTACAAGAATAACATTTGTTATTTAAAGATTAAAGATGCGAGCTTAAATGTAGGTTGGAATTTAGAAAAACCCCTTGAAAGTTTTTTGCTTCATTCTACTCTAGTATATGGAAATACAGTTTTAAACCAGAATGCTCATTTCTTTCATTAGGTAATTGTGACACCAATGCCACTGTCGTGTCTATATGTACTTTATTTAAAATATTTGATCAATAGTGCTCATTCTGAAAAGAAAAATGCTTTTTACAGACAATTATTATCACAGTACAAAAAATCAATCCAATCAGGCGCGAGTATAAAACACAGAAGACCTTGGGCACAGAGGACGAGGACAATTAACTATGAGTATTGAGACAGGCGTTAGCATTATTCTTCGGAGATGATCTGCAGTTCTCATTTCACTTTGCCGTAGAGAAGTAGAAGTATTTAATTTAAAATATAATACAATAATTATTTAAAATATTTGGGATATCCCAAAAATGGGTGCACAATTTTGAGGTACAATGCTTTACCAAAAATTTTTGCGATTACTTTCCATAAGGAGGAGGGTGTCAAAAATCCATCCTGACCTAACTTAAAATCCATTTACTTCCCTTTCCCTCTAATTAAGAAATCGTTGTTCTTTCTTTTGCAGTTTCTCAAAATTAACCTAATTCTAAGAATGTATGGGAACAGTGTAGGCATTTTTGTTTGGGATACCGTAGTTAGTTTGTTGTTGCAAAATAATTAGGCTTAATTAAAACAACGTTATTTTTAGTGAAGAAAAATATTCATGTTTACCAGGGGTAAGACAGGGAATACCATGGATTTGGAAAGAGTCACCAATCTTCATCAGTTCCCATTGTTTTTGCCTGGGGATAATCTTCCCAGGAGTTATTTGAAAATTGCCATCTTTCTCCCCTAACTAATAAATAACGTTGTATTTAAAAACACCATTTATGGGATTAGGCCTAACTATTTTGCAATAAATTTTTGGGTACATATCATTGGCAATATTGCAGATACAAATGCCCAATTTATTTATTTAATCCTAATATGTTATACTCTCAACTATTTGGAAAGTGACTCATGAAATATCTCTGACTCTGACTCAAAATATCTCTGTAAATGCCGAAATTCCAGTATTCTAGGGGTATGCATCACTTCTGTAATTGGGAACATCTAATCCAAGTTTCAAACAGCTCTATAAAAAAATTGGCTTCTGTCATCACAATACAGAATGTCGGGAGGATAGGGGTTATAGAAAAACTTTGACTTATATAGAAATTTGTTGATATAAGCAGAAGAAATGAACTGAATTTTAAGTAATTCCGTTAGAAAATGTGGTTCAATCGCCAAAATACCTAATATTAGGAAGTGTCTTTATAGTTCTGCAACAGGATAAAGAATCGAATATGAAATCTAAATATAGAATTTAACGCTTTTTCTCTAGAAACTGAGCCTTAATTTGCCAAAATTGCAAATATGGGGAGGTGCAATTATATGGGAGCTGTAGGGAAAAGTGAATCTATAAAGGCAACGTTCTGTCGCAGGAGGAAGTCCCCAATATAAAGCCTAAATACCGAACATTAAACTATTACATTAGAAAATGTGGCGGTCAAATACCGAATATTTGGGAGGTAAAATTATAGGGGGGCTATACGAAAACGTTGACCAATATAGCTCATCTTCAAACTTGGCCTGACCGCAAACCAAAAACAACTCTATGCAACATTTAAGCTTCCTATCTCACGCCCTTTGGACTCTAGCGTGATTATAACTAACATCGATATGGGAAAAGAATATACAGGGTTGACCATATTCGACGGACCTTTGGGCCCATTCCAATCGACGAGGCTTGTCCGCAGGCAACATTCTTTCCGTCAATTGAATTTTGTATGGGAACAAATGCAAATCACTGCGAATAATCCGTTGTAAAGTGGACCGAGCCATGCCCAACTGCTGAGAACGGCGTTTTTGGGATGTTCTTGGGGACATCTCAACACTGGCTCGTACGGCAGCGATATTCTCGGCCGATCGCCTTGGTCGACTTTTATATGGCCTCTTCGGATTAGAAAGAGCCTTACCAGTCGAAAATTTTTCGTATAAACGCTTAATGGTGTTCTTAGAAGGCGCACTTCTCACATTTTTTAATGTTTTCAAAGCACGTTGAGTTTTCACAATTGACTTCTTGTAAATTTCAACTATTTCAGAGCGCCCGCGTGGCGTGTATTGGTTCATGGTAAAAATCTGCTTTAAACGCGGTATGTCACTAAGCGATGTGACATCTCTGTCAAAAGTTATGGCGTTGCCAGATGGGTCCGTCGAATATGGGCAACCCTGTATACTGCTGTGTTGGGTCTAAAACGAGTTACAAACTATAACTATAAATAACTATAACTATAAAAATATATCCTCCATGTGGAGGGGATGAAAAAAAGAGGGATAAAGACGTTCTTTGTGTGAGTTAGTTCAAAAATCTCCAACAAAGGATCATATTATAACATTAATCATCCAAATTACAAATTTTTATTTCCATTGTATATCAACAAATATTTGCAGCAATGTTCCTAAAATAAACCCTAATATATTCCTTAATTTTTTTCATAAGTTTTTTCTCGGACTTTTTTCTAGTTGACGACTTAAAGTAACATTAAATCTGGTTTCAGGTAGGCGTGTTAAATTAATAGTCAAAATGACCTTTCACTTAATTTTTTGGAGAAAGTGTCAAAGTAAGAATTATTTTAGACCAAATTTTATGGCGAGTCACTGAAAAAATGAAACTAGTATATTTAATATGTACCATAAAAATGGCAAAAATGTAAGATAATAAAAACTTGTCTATTTCTTTAAATTTAAGAATTTTTTTAAATTTGCTGCAGATTTTTTTAAAAATAGAACAGTGTTTGGCTTGCTTGTTTGGGATACCATAGTATTTTGTTGTTGCAAAATCGTCAGGCAAAATCCCATTATTGTTGTTTTTATAAAAACAACGTTTGTTTATGAGTGGAGAACGATGGTAATGTTTACCAGGGGGTATTGAGCTTACGATCTCGTCACTTGGGTAAAAAATGTTTTTTGTCATAGAAGTTATTTTTTTAATAACTTCTGGGGAGAAGCTTAGCAAAAACAATAATGTTCGCGTTTAATTATTTTCCTCGACTCCGGCCTAAACAAAATTCTCAGACTCCCCCGGCTTTGTAATACCTTCTAAGTAAAATATCTAAAGAAGAAAAAACAGCTCAACACACACTTCAATGCGCTTCTTCCAATAGTAACCATAGCAAAATAGATGTTTGTATTTAATACTATTTTCTATTTCGAAAGGCTTATATTTTGCCATCATAAAACTAAAACAAAGCGCCTTAAGGGCAAACCACACAAACCAAGACAAGACATGCATTAATGTTTCCTAAAGTCCAAATAATCGTTAAAGTTATTCTCCTTCGTGGCCTTTGCAACAACTAGCAGTCAAAGTGTCTACTGCGTTGGTACTGTAAACAGTGATAATGACGGCGATGATGGCCAATGAGTCGTATTTGGATTCTTTACGACTGCCACCTCCTCAACACACAAAGCAAAATATCTACATCCGAAGAAAGTACATTGTCACATGGGGTCATTTTATGGTACCACAACCGGAGGTGGTGATAGAATTTTTATAGAGAAGATTTCGGTACAATTTATTTGTTCGTCTACACACATAATACTTGTATGTATGTGCATTTTGGCTATTTGTTTGTGTGTATGTATGTATGGCCGATTTGTTTGGCCGGAAATTGGTCAAACGAATGCGAATACATGTTGAACTTGTGTGGCAAGGCAGTTAGTGTGTGCGTGTGTGTGTTTGTCTTTCGCTGTCTGTGCCTTAGATAGCGAGAGTGAGTGAGTGAGTTTATTTATTGCACTCTGGACTATGGTCATTATGTCCTTTGTGCAAGTGGCTGACTGGCCTAGCCCTGCCGGTCATTCACAATCGCTTTATGGTCGGTTGGTCGGTCACAATTGGGGTCGTATTTTATTATGAATTTATGATATCTCAGGCTTAGTGGTTCTTGGTTTTTGGTTGAATTTTCGTATGTACTCTTGTTGTTGTTCAGTTCATGTCGTAAATTCTATAGCATCGTGTCGAAGTTATAGAATTTAATCTGCCCGGGGACGGTGCAGGCGAAGGACAACAGTGAAGTTAGACCAAATGTTGCACTGAACCATAAAAAGGAGTAATAAGTTAATTACTGATACCGCACTGATGTTATGAGTTCCTTTTTTAATTAATGACAGATTATTAACGTGGGTAAGGTTGGCTACTCGTTTTATTGCACTGTTTTATTATTGTTATTAATACTTGGACAAAGCCTCTTTTCTCGATGACTGGATATATTACAGATGCGGGTGATTGTTGACTTATACCCCACAGAGATATGATGTGGTGTAGTTATGAAAATATTGAAATCAAATATAGCTTTAGATGGAATAACAGTATTTTTCCAAATATTTAAGTCAACAAAAAAGGGG
This sequence comes from Musca domestica, assembly GCF_030504385.1. Classification (NCBI taxonomy): domain Eukaryota; kingdom Metazoa; phylum Arthropoda; class Insecta; order Diptera; family Muscidae; genus Musca; species Musca domestica. The sequence continues at coordinate 3,294,201 of NW_026712230.1, read as the reverse complement.
TTTAATCGTGTCAAGTTGGACACGTGATATTCTACATCACAACTTTTTTGCTAGTAGGTAATATTTGTAAAATTTTATTATAAACTAGCATTTCTATAGTATTTTCAAACCATTTTTGAAGTAGTTCATTATGTTTGATGATCCTTCGTTTTCCAGTAAAGATCTTCCTATGAACATATAATTTCTGTGCTAAGGAGGTAATTAATTCTAAATCAAGAGGTACCAGAAGGATTGGTTATTGTTATTAGAAATATTGGGATGTGCCAAGTTTGAAAGTGGTCGGATGCTCATTCCACGTTCTTCGACCTTCATGATTATTCATTATTCATTTTGATCCGTTGTGGAGGAGGTACCGGAAGGGGTGGTTCATAATATTTCATCTTCACACCAGATCTTTTGTTAAAAACAAAAGATTGAGCAATAATGTTTGAGATTTGCGAAATTTAAGGATTTTCAGATGGTTATTTTGAAATTTAAAAGAGATATAATTATTCAAAATATTGACTCTTTTTGGGAAAAACCGGAAGGAAGGCTCCGAAATATTCCATAATCACCCAGATCTTTTGTTAGTGAAAATATTTGGATGCATTTTACTAGAGTTATTTTGACTATTTGTGGGATAGGTACCGGAAGGTTGTCTGCGAAATATTCCATATTCACACCAGATCTTGTGTAAGTTGGAAGATAACCGAAAACTTATTTCGCATTTTAAAAATTTTAATTATTTAAAACTAGCTGGCCCGGTCCGCGTTGCCGGCCCGTAGTTTTAGTCTTTAATGCAAATTTTGCATAGCATAATATTTCACAAATCTATCTCATAAAGGTGAACAAATTTTAATATAAATATTGATTCGACTAAATAGAAATAAATAACTATGGAAGGAGGGCAAAATAATTTCTGAATAATCAAAGTTAATTACGCTTTTACACCCATTACCATAGCACCTCAAATTGCGCATTAGAGTCCCCAAAAAGTCTATGTTCTTGTTCATGGTAAAATTCAATAACGATTAAACAATACCCGCGTTGTTATCCGCCAATCGGTAAACATCACTATAGATCGGCGGGCCTGGGGACTATATGGTGACTGTACCAAAATATTTACGTATGTTGACATTTTTCTGTAAGATGGTTCTCTACTCACAAAGTAGCCTAAATGCAGCAAATAATGGCCAAATCAGTTGAAAAACGTGGCCAAGACCACGGTCACAGCTGTCAGGTCAGGGATACATTTATATAAGGGTTATACCAAAACGTGGCCCAACCAATATTCTCTTGGGGGTTACAAATTCAATAGAAAACAACATTTTTCACATTTAGATGTGAAAGTGGACTTGGGAATACGCCAATGTGGGGACTTTTCTTAAATAAATTCCTATGTGGCAATTATCTTTATGATGGTTCCCTACCCCAGAGTAGCATAAATACAACCTTTAGCCAAGTCAATTAATGAATGTGGTCAAGACCAAAATGGGCCCTATTCTGAAAATTTCAAACTTTATGCGAAGAGGTTCTCTACCTCCTTAGAAATAAAAATGCCAAATAATGGCTAAAATATTAAAAAAGTGACCAAGACACCAAAAATAGCTTAAATCATACGATGGTTATATAAATATGAAATCGGGTTGTCCTTATCCGTGAGTTATGATCGATATCATGACCTATCTTGAATGTTTGGGAAGAATTTCTGGAAGGATAGAAATCTTTATCTTACTAAAAGTCCCATTCGCTCTACTATTTTCCACCCTTTATATTTGGTATTTTTCTGATTGTACATTGGACGGATTATTGTGACCGTCCACGCTTTGAAATGATCCCCATTAGGCTTTTTCGGCAATTTTTGTTTGTTCAAATGTGTTCGCATCTTCCAGCTGAACCACGATGTCGGCCCTGGAGTTGAAAGGTAGATGCCAGTTGACATCGTATTTCCCACTTATTTCATTTTTTGGTGAAAATTTGTATATAGTGAAAAATTATTCTTTATTTTGTTCGCAAAAAAATTACTGAATTCAATTAGATAATACAAATTGAAAAAAAAAAATTGACAAAAGAAGAATAACACATTGAAAAAATCTTCAACTTGTTCGCTGATTTTTTTACAGCAAATGTTTAAAGATCCTTATATAGTTTGTCAATAGAATGTACTTCTATTTTAAAATTCGATTCCATTAAATTATTTCGACATCATCTATTCCGTTTCGCCACCACATAATTCGGTACTACGCTTCCATGTAACTCGCCATCAATTTCATTTCTCAAGAAATCAAGTCAATTAAATAAATTGGTATTAATATTTGAATTCAAAAAAAAAAAATATATATCTATATATATATAAAAACACTACAAATGTACATTAGAAAAAAGGAAGTAAAAATGGAAAAAAATCATGCAAAATAAAACATTACTATTGTACATTTCAAAAGTCAAAATGAAAATGTTAAAATATCACATTTTTACGCGATTTTTTTGGATATTATCCTTTTCGGAGAGGAGAAAATTCCGAATTTGTTTGAATCGTTAAAATCAGTCCAGCGGTTCTTAAGTTATAAGCGTAGTCATATGACTGATGGTTTAATTAACACTCACTACAAAAATATCAGTAAATGTACAACCTGATCATGTAAGTAGTTTTGGCCACCTCATGATTTAGGGACATTTTTGTATAATTCTTGTCTTTTGAACTTCCGCTAAATTCAAGATTGCTGTTCCAATATCTAATATATTTATGAAATCGTGCACATTTGTTTGTATTATTCCCATGGTATAAATGGTATATATCGGGCAACGATTAGGTAAGGCTGCAACACAGGGTATTCTATATCACATTTTCTTTTTAAACTAGTTCTTATGTCGTGAATGCTAACACTTAGCTCATCTCTAATTTGAGAGATAATTATTTTTAACCTACCCCTGAACGAATATGGCTGTGTCTGCGTTTGAACAACGCTGGGAAATATATCGACATTGTTTTGTTGCGAAATGTATGTAAAAAATTGCATACGGATTTTGGAAGAAAAGAATCCGTTTGCAATGAAGCAAAATTGTCGCTTTTGAAGCTAAGGTACATTGAAAGGGGCACGCATGCATTGAAAAGCGATGCAAAATGATTCACCGTTTGGTCTAGACCCTAGAGACATAATTGAGCCATTTTTCTTCGAAAATGGGCAAGGAGTAGCTCTCACATTATCGGGCAATGATAAACTAATTTTTGTCCCTAGAAATTAAAGAGTAAGATATTATATGTAGCAGGTTACCAGACAAATAGACGGGCATGCTCACATCGTCTCCAAATGTCCTGAAACACATTTTGTAAAAAAGATATTGGGTCTAAAACTCTGGTAATATGATTCTTTCTTCTTTCGAAGAAATTGGGAACAATATCCAAAATCAGAATAACCTTAACTTTCTGAACTGTTCAGAAGGTGATAAAGGAACATGATTTCCAAGAAAAAATCAAGTTTTCCATTCATCTTCTATTAAAAGATAGTTAAATTCCATTTTTTTTTTAAATAGCCAATAGTGTGATTTCTTTAGCATTTAGTAGTAGCGTAGCCCGACGTCAAGGAAGTGGAAGGAAGAAAACAGTAACATCAGCCGAAATGGTTCGAAAAGTAAAGAAGCGACTTGATCGAAACCCGCTTCGCAGTGGCCGCAAAATGGCTCGCGAGCTAAACATATCGCAATATTCCATTCTCAAATATTGAAAAAATTAGCTAGGGGTAAAGCAATATAAATTCCAAAAATTGCAATAACTTACACCGCAACAGAAAGAAACCAGTAAGGAAAGCTCAAAAGTCGGGCGGGGCCGACTATATGATACCCCACACCACTATGCATATTTAGTAGAGCTCTCGTAAAAAGGTTTATACAGGGCATTTCAGAGCTCTATGAGATATTTGGTACAAAATCAAAATCTATCTAATTCTATCGTGCATTTTACGAACTATAGCTATCTCTGAACCGGATTTCCATAATTTTACGTATTCTTCTTCTTCTTCTAGACTGGTGATTTGGGCTGATATTGACCATTTTGTGCACATTTAACCCGAAATCGGATGAAGATATATATGAGAGCTATATCCAAATCTGAACCGATTTCGATAAAATTTAAAACAGCTATTCCTGTGCTCCATCTAATACCTGGTACCAAATATCACGGTTGTGGAGTGAATATTACGAATGTATGGGACTAAAACTCTAAATCGGATGAAACATATATATGGTTGCTATATCTATATCTGAACCGATTTTCACTAAATTTGATATACTTGCTTCTAGACTGAATTTGGTCCGATGTACTAAAATTCAGTCCATTTGGACTTATATCGGCCATTTGGTGCACAATTAACCCGAAATCGGATGAAGATATACATGGGAGCTATATCCAAATCTGAACCGATTTCGATAAAATTACAAACATCTATTTCTGGGCTGCATCTTATATCTGGTACCAAATATCATTCTTGTGGAGTGCATATTACGAATGTGAGAGGCTTAAACACCAAATCGGATGAAACATATATATGGGAGCTATAGCTGTTTCTGAACCGATATTCTCCAAATTTGTTGTATTTGCTTTAAGGCTATTCTCGGTCACATGTGCCAAAATTCGGGCCATTTGGGCTGATATTGGCCATTTGGTGGTCAATTAACCCGAAATCGGATGAAGATATATATGGGAGCTATATCCAAATCTGAACCGATTTCGATAAAATTTAAAACAGCTATTTCTGTGCTCCATCTAATACCTGGTACCAAATATCACGGTTGTGGAGTGCATAGCAGGAATGTGAGGAACTTAAAGATCAAATCGGATGAAAGATATATATGGGAGCTATAGCTATATCTGAACCGATTTTCTCCAAATTTGATATACTTGCTTCTAGGCCGAACTCGGTTGGGTGTGCCAAAATTCAGGTAATTTGGACTGATAGTGGACATTTGGTGCACATTTAACCCGAAATCGGATGAAGATATATATGGGACCTATAGCTGTTTCTGAACCGATTTTCTCCAAATTTGTTGTATTTGCTTTAAGGCTAATCTCGGTCACATGTGCCAAAATTCGGGCCATTTGGGCTGATATTGGTCATTTGGTGGTCAATTAACCCGAAATCGGATGAAGATATTTATGGGAGCTATATCCAAATCTGAACCGATTTCAATAAAATTTAAAACAGCTATTTCTGTGCTCCATCTAATACGTGGTACCAAATATCACGGTTGTGGAGTGCATAGTAGGAATGTGAGGAACTTAAAGATCAAATCGGATGAAAGATATATATGGGAGCTATAGCTATATCTGAACCGATTTTCTCCAAATTTGATATACTTGCTTCTAGGCCGAACTCGGTTGGGTGTGCCAAAATTCAGGTAATTTGGACTGATAGTGGATATTTGGTGCACATTTAACCCGAAATCGGATGAAGATATATATGGGAGCTATATCTAAATTTGATCCGATTCTCACCAATTTCAATAGGGTTCGTCCTTGGGCCAAAAAAATATTGTTTGGAAAATTTCATCTCAATCGGATAATAAATGCGACCTGCATTTTGTTCACAAGAATACATGGACAGACGGACGGACGGACGGACAGACGGACAGACGGACGGACATGCATAAATCGACTCAGAAAGTGATTCTATGAAGGTTCTCAAAAGTAACTATGGGTCTATCTCGTTTCCTTCTCCATGTTACAAACAAATGCACAAAGACATAATACCCTTACCAGTATGTGGTGTAGGGTATAAAAAGATTCAAAAGAGCCAAAGAGCTGCTTAGCTACGCCGAAAGTGGTGTACTGCCGAATTTGGTTTTATCCGATGAGAAAACATTTGATGTCCAGCAGTTTTTAAACAAACAAAATGATCGTGTTTACTTGCCAATGAGGTCAGCTGAAAATGTGCACATTTGGTTGGCCACCAGAACTCAAGCGCCGGCCATGGTGATTGTGTAAGCCGCGACAACAGCCGATTGTCGCTCTTTGCTCTTATTAGTCGACCGTGACAACAGAGAAAATGCCGAATATTATTGCGAAAATATTCTGGAGGGTGTATTAAAGCCTTGGGCATGCAAACATTTTGGCCGCAGAGCTTTGACATTCCAACAGGACTCTGCACCATCGCACTCAGCACGCGCCACCCAAGACTTTTTGTCTGGAGTATTTTGGAAAGCAAGGTTGTTACTAAAAATACCCAAGTGTCGTTCACCTCAAGCAAGCGCTTAGTCAGGAGTGGGCCAAAATGCCACAGAGCAACATTCGGGTATCGTCTGACGGTTTCATTGGCCATTTGTAGGCCATAATTCGTGCCAAAGTTGACCAATTCGAAGAAATCTAAACTTATTCTAAAATTTGATTCTGTTTCCGACATTTTTTGCATTTTCATTCAATAAAATTAAAAAAAAAAATGTAAAAATGATGGCGTTTGACTTTGTTGCAGTTTTATTATCTGGCTTGTGTCCACAACGCTACCAACCGATTTCACTGACATTTGCAATTTAAAACGAAACTCGTTCGAATATTGAACAATTTTATTTATAAAGGCCGAATATAATATTATTTTACTTTTTTTACTTATTAAGGCAGGATAACGCCAGTAAGGAAAACTCAGAAGTCGGGCGGGCCGACTATATGATACCCTACATCACTATGCATATATAGTAGAGCTCCCGTAACGAAAGCAGTATCCCATTTTCATGCTTCATCTAATACATATCAAAATTTTGGTATGGGCAAAATTACAAGACAGTCGAACATTTATATCCAATTTATGGCAGATTATAAATTCTTTATGCATCTCAGGTTTCTGGTTGAGATAAATATTTAGATACATCAAGTTGTAAAGTATTGCTGACTTGTTTTGCAACTTATAACAGATAAAAGCATAGAAAATTATGAACTTTTGTGGGTGAGGTACCAGAAGGGGCTCACAGATATACATATATCATCTTCACAACAGATCTTGTATCAACAAAAATGTTGAAAAGAAATTTCAATGTATGCTTATTTCGCTTTCCGATCTCTCTATCTTTATAACAGAACTTGTGTTGATGAAAATATTTTGATGTACCAAGTCTGGAATGGAATCGGATGTTAATTTCGCTTTTTATGAGCTTCATGGATATTCAAAATTGTGAGCCTTTGTGGGGGAGGTACCAAAAGGAGTGGACGCATATATCCCGTCTTTACAACAGATCTTGTGTATAAAGAAAACCTAATGTTTATTTCGCGTTTTATGACCTTCATAGATATTCAAAATTTTGACCCTTTGTAGGAGAGGTACCAGAAGGAATGGTCCGATCTCTGTCGTTTTTATAACAGATCTTGTGTTAATGGAAATATTCAGATATGCCAAAATTAAATGGAAGCGGATGTTAATTTCGCGTTTTATGAGTTTAATGAATATTCAAAATTTTGGCTTTTTGTGGGGAAGGTACCAGAGGGAGTTGGCCGATATTTTCCATATTAACACCAGATCTTGAGTTTGTAAAAATATTGGGATGTGTGAAATTTTAATACAATCTAATTCTTACATTACATTTTATAAGAGTAATAATAATTCAAAACCTTGGTGGGGGAAGCACTTGAGCACATTTTCGCACCTGACCTAGCACTGACGCAAATATTAGCATTTGCAAAGTTGGAGCAAAATACGATTATCGTTTTTTCTTTCTGTGCAAAATAAATATTTTTAAAATGGCGACCTTTTGGGGGGTTGTACCAGAAGAAGTAGACCGATATATTAAATCTTAATATCAGACCTTGATTAACTAAAAGTTGACCGATATTGTCCATTTTCGCAACTGACCTAGAACTGATGCAAATAATAGGATTTGCAATGGTCGAGCAAAATCGGATTATCTTTTCTCTTTATGTACACAAAATTATTTTCTTTGAAAATGTTGACATTTTGTGGGGGAGGTACTAGAAGGAATGGACCGATTTTGCCCATCTCTGAACTCGATCTAAGTTTGACAAAAATATTACGATGTACTAAGTTTTGGTCAAAGCGGTTACTTTTTCCGAGAGTTATCGTGCGCACCAGCCAGACAGACGGACGGACATCGCTAGATCGGCTCCTGAAACGGATTTGGTTCAAAGAGACCTAGGGTCTAAAACCGTTATTTCGACTAGGCACGTTTTGACCGTATCAAATGATATATACCCTCTCTAGCCATATAGCTGAGGGTATAAAAATATATATCGAAGCCGAGTTGCATAAAATGAAAACAGACGCCCCGAAATTTACTTTATTTGGGCTGATATTAGCAATTATTTGCACTTAAACCTGGTACCAAATATCATTGCTGTCCAATGCATATTACGAATTTCAGGGACTTAAACACCAAATCAGATGAAAAATATATATGGGAGCTACAGCTATATTTGAACCGAGATACACCAAATTTGAAGTACTGGTTTAAAGGATGAATTCAGGTGCACAATAAACCTTATATCGGACGAAGATATATGTAGGAGCTCTATCCTAATCTGAATCAATCTCGATCTCGAATTTGACAGAAGTATTTTCGAGCTAGATGCTGCTCGAAATTCCAAATATCATTTTTCTTGAGTGCATATTACTCATGTGAGGAACTTAAAACCCCAATTTGGATGAAGCACATTTATGAGAGCTATAGCTATATCTGAATTGATTATCACCATTTTCAATAAAGTTCGTCCTTGGGCAAAACAAATATATTTAGCAAAATTGCATCTCAATCGGATAAAAATGCGACCTGCATTTTGTTCAAAAGGATACATGGATGGACGGACGGACGGTGATTCTATAAAGATCCTCAAAAGTAACTGTGGGTCTATTTCGCTTCCTTCTCCATGTTACAAACAAATGCAGAAAGACCACTATGTGGTGTAGGGTATAAAACATGAACACAAGACCGAACCATCGTGCTACAACATTAGCGATAATTCAATGATTGTTTATTCTAATTATTCTTCAGTTTTGTCCTCAAAAAATTTTTTGCAGAAAAATTTAAATTTTTATCCATCCCAATTTCCCATTTGAGGCGTTTCCATTAAAATCTCGCCTGTAGCGTAGTCATATAGAAAGCTTACATAAAATTCTGAGTATTATTTTAATCAGCCTCGAAGGTATCAAATAACTATCCTTTGTCATTCCTTTTTCAATAAAAAAAAACATCGGCATTTTCCAGTTAATTCAGTTTTCTTTTATTCAAATAAATTTCAACTTACAACTAGGAGTTAGTTATTTAATAATTTAGATAAACTTGGTTTAAAAATATGCATATTTTTTGGAGTTAAACATTTTGTTTGCTATATAAATATATGTGTGTGTATATGTAGGAGTGTATATCATACTTAATATGTAATCAGTTTCATTCGTTTTTAACCATAAAGATATAAATACCTAGATTTCATAAGATAAATATAAATAATTGTTTGTTTAAGAATAGCTTAAATCTAGTTGCACTTAAAGCTAGGCGATTTTCCTCACAAATAAAAGTTATTGCTTCGCTTTTTCACTGTTAACAAAAATGTTGTAGTTATTGTTATTACTTTTTCATAGTTATTGTTAGTTTTTGATGATGTTCACATGTGTACTTATTTGTAAAGTTTTATTTTGTTTAGAAAAAGAAAACACAAATAGTTAGATGTGTGGATTGTACTTTAGACTTTGTATTCACTTTCATATTATATCTTGTTGCTATAAATGTGAAAGTATTTACAGTAGCATCTGTGTGAGTGTATGTTTATACATAATAATACATGGTAAGAACTATATACTTATACATAGAATTTTATTTTTTTTTTTCTTAACTATTATAGATTTAAAATTTACATCCATTCGAAAGCATTTATAGTCCTAAGCATATTTGGTACATAAATCATATTTTATGTCGTAAAAGATATGTCGTAAAATTTTGAAATTTAAATGTTTTACATCGAATGACATGCGCACGATATTATCGTATGCCGAAAGTCATCAATTTTGGTTTAGCGTTTGAAAAGAAAAATCTTTTATTTTTCAATTTCAAAGAGATAAGGAGGCAGGCCTTTGCCAAAAATGGTCGGAAAGAAATAAAAACAGCAGCAAAGAAGCAGTCTAGCCAAAGGCCATGATTAAATGATGCCAATACGTATTATTTTATTGCATGCACAATGGCCATGCCAACTTGACCAAATTACCGGTCTGTCTGGTTGCAACCTCTTTGCTACTGGCTGCAAAACAAAAATGTATGTATATTGGAATCCAATAATGAAGCACAGTGTTTTTAAATCGTAAATGACCTGGAGTTTATGAAGAAAAAAACTCTACAAATCGTCTCTAACCTTATACAAACAAACTTCAATTTTGCAAAAAATTAAACTATCCACTGAGAACTCAAAATATAATAGCTGATTTTGTTGGGAATTGGGACCTTGTGTTTTATGGGGGGCTATACATAAATGTGGACCAATAAGAAACATCTAAAGAATACTACAAACGTTCATTCATGTATCTTAGAACTGTAACTAGTATCTTTTTTCAGCAGATGGGATAGACTTCATTAAATCGGTTTAAAATTGTTGTGGTGTTCACCAATTCATGTACTATACGGGGTCTCATGCAAGCAGTTCGAGGTATACATAACCGGTTCACCGTTGCACTCCATCTTATTGTGGAGCTTTTTTCAAAATGTAGACCGTTTGTTGTTGAAGTAATGGAGGATCGAACTTATTTTATGGGTAAGGTACCAAAAAGAGTGGACCGATATGACCCATCTTCAGGTGCCACAGATATAATCCCCATTATCATAACCCCCATAATGGAGTGGGGATTATGTCCAAAATAATCGGTCGTAATCCCTAGAAAGTAGCAGACATAATCCCCAAAATAATGATGTAGGTATTTTTAACCTGATTACGGCAAAGTAATTTTTTCGAGTGGGAAATACCCGGTTATTCGACTCGAAAATGCGGATTATCCGTTTCTACAAAACTGATATGCACACAATTTTTGCATGTATCTTTTAGAGCTTTTAAAATTAGCCAGACTTCGGCCGGGACTGAGATTTTAAGATGTCCAACACCGGATACGCGATCCATAGTTTTTTCTAAACCATATAACTTTTGCCAGTAGACGGTCTTTGATTTTAAAGTCAATATCTTCGGAACTTCAAGAGCTATGCAAGTCAATCTTAGCATAGCCCATAACTCAACATAAACCTTGTTTTCTTTCTGGGGATTATGTCCGAAAATTGTTCAATGGTCATACTCCCCAGGGGGAGTAATTGCAATGGATATTATGTCCGAGGATGTGGAACTTAGACGAATATAAATGTTTTTTTTTTATGAGAGAATAACTGAAAAAGTGTGCCCACTATCTATTTTATATTGCCTCAGCCTTATGACTACAAAAGCATACTAAAGACTACAAAAGCATACTAAATCAAGAGACCTCCAAAATACTCACCCCAAGTAAAAAAAGAGAGTGAAAATCACTCGATTATAATTTAAAAGATTATAGTCATATTACATATTGAACAAACTATTTCAATTTTAACTTTTTCCTACATTTTTGAAAGCACAACTTACATATCTCTTATATATTATTTTAACATTGGCAATTAAACCCGCAATTTTCAGTTTTTAATTCACTGTGCGGTAATGTATAAAATCAAACATCTAAACGCCAAATGCAAACTCCACGAAACCGATGAAGACAAAAACAAAAATCCTTAATTAATATGTAGCTGCTTCTAACAGCATAAATTATTTTGAAGAAGATGACGGTGGTGTTGGTGGTAGAAACGAAAACTAGTGGCGTTGGTATTGGCGACGGCGGTATCGATTTTGCCTTTGGCAGCATTAGCGCTAGAACAAAAGACGAAGAAAAGACAGGAGGAGGGAGACATTGATGTGTTTTTTGCATGGACACAATTGGCAGTTATGTTGTTGCCGACCAGTTATTGCAGCAGCATCGATGCTCACGCATTTGCTTTTGTTTGTAAATCACGAAATGATACAATTCTTGTCTTTGTCGTTCGCATCGGACGTCTTGCGTTTGCGATCGTAGGCCAAGGCGTCGTTCGGCACATAACTGACGCGTACACCGCCATAATGACGTCGCTGTGGCAGTTGATACATCATATAATCCTCGGAACTGGACGAACTGGAAGAGCAGGTCGAGCACACACTGGACGCATCGTCTGAATCGTCATCGTGTTGCCCGGTCGACATGGTAGTCTGCGATGAATGATGATGTCGGGTAGGATCTAATGTGGCTGATTGTAGAATGGAAGGTGGTCCTTGGTACGAAGATGAGAGCGGCTGTGTTGTGTTGTATGTGTCGGCTCGTGTTGTGGAATTGGAACGATGACCACTACCGGAACGATGAGATTTTCGTCGTCTACGTCGCCGTGAAGAGTGACCGCCATGTCGTTGCGTTGGCTCAGAACTGTTATCATTGCTTCGATTGGTCCCGGCACCATTGCCCGAATAACTGCGAGATCGTGGCAATGTATCGGCGGGTATACCTTCGAATCTAACACCTTTGGCTTTTTTACTCTCCCCTCCACCACTCATGGGTGACGATGAGGATGCTCCACTCAAAATAGACACCGGATGTATGGGCGGATTTGTACCCGACTGAGCTGACTGATGTGACACAATGGAACGTTCACCGGCCGAGGCTGTGGGCGATCCCATCAACTCTGGAGGAAGAGCTGTTGAGGCCACCGATAAGTTTGGTGTTGGAAGATCAGGAACCTCCGAGGGCGGTGCAGAGGTTGCGGGATGTGGCTGCGTTTGTTGCAAGGGTTGCGAATATTCTGGACAATTTCCATATTGTTGAGTGATGGCATTTGGATTTTGAGGTAACGAAGAGTTTGTTTGTATCGACAGCTCAGGCATACTGGAGGTTTTCGAATTTTCCACCTCGGATATTTGATGCAGCTGTCGTTGCAGGTTATAGCTCGTGGCTCCTGTCAGTATGGGCTTATTGGGCCAGGTTGAATCCAGATTGAGAGCCATTTCATTGAAATTATACGGCCCTTCACGTTTCAGTTCCATGGGTTTTGGCATCAAATGATTGAATTCTCCCGGCGATGTCAGGGGTGACATGTTCTGGGAAGACGACGAGTTAATGCCGCCCGAAAAGTCGGTAAAATCACCTGCCGTATGCTCCATATCCTTGACCACACCCGCATCTGAATCCGAGGTGGGATAACTTTGCTTAGCACCATCCGACGAGGTGGATATGGCCACCAAACCCACATTGGATCCTCCGACAACATTCACACTGCTGCTATTCGAGATGCCAGCCGCTATTTGCTGACTTTGCAGCTGATACATGGCATTGTTGAAGTTTTGCTGATGCTGCTGTTGTTGCAAAGGTGACATTGGCGGCGAACTTGAGGCATGACTTGACGGAATACGCGTCTGAGGTCTTACTCGCTGAGTGGGTGGCGTGGGTGTGGTGTACATGCCGGTGCCCGAACTGTCCGACGGCGTTGGTGGCTCACCTTTACTGCAGGCTATGGAACAATAGATGGAGCCACGTCTGGGCAGAAATGCACGTCCCAGCAGCGAACAGCGACATGTGTTGCACGAGAAGCATTCGTCGGTGGCATGCCAATGCTGGCCGTCATGACTCATTTGTCCTTGATCTACGCCAATAGCTTCGCCACAGTAATCACAGTATTCAGCGAACATCGCATCGAAACAGAGCAGACAATAGGGCTTGCCCTCACGCATAATGTACCTCTGGCCACCCAATTGCTTTTCGCACTCCTGGCAGGCAAAGTGATTCATATGCCAGGCACGTCCTTCTGCTTCGGTGCACTCATCGGCCAGGATAATCTGTAAGACAGAGCAGGGAAAATGGAAAAGTTTTGGTTATTCCGTTACATGACTAGTAGCATTTTCTTCTTTATGTCACTTGAAATCAAAAAGAAAAAGGAAAAACTTAAACTAACTTTCTTTTGTGGTGCATTGTTACCGGGGATGAAAAACTATTCATGACCGAACGTGTTTGGGGAGCATCGTGCTGGGCTAAAGTATTGGAATTTCTTCGACGTAAAGTGCGTGCTATGGTCGTGAGCTGGCAAAAGTTTAGTGTCATTGCAAATTTTGATATGTATAAGCATGATTGAGACTTTTGAAATTGAAGGAATATTGATAACGCCAGGTGAAGGTGAGAGACTTTCAGAATGGTGGCGTGTTTGAGTGGTCGTAGTGCTACTTGGTCATTATTTTCTCTAACAAAGTTGAAATGCGATAAGATCCATCACCTGAGAGTAAAAACTGAAAAGAACAAAGACGGCGTTAAGATGGCTCTGATTAGATGTCAAAGAAAATATTTAATTAGAGCCACTTCAACTGAAAAAATTACTAGGAGTTTTTCCACTGTGAGACCGTACTAACAATTTATAAAATTGGATTTTCATTGTTTGCCGAAACGATTGTACACATATATTGTACTATCGATATATAACAGTGCACCTATATTTCAAAAGAAATGAATAACTCATACATTTTTTAAATTTTGATTGCTAAATTGCTAAGGCCTTTGTTTGGCAGACACGACCAAATTTAGCCTAGAAACTCGAATTTAGTGATAATCGGTTCAGATATAGCTTCCGATATATGTTTCAATCAATATTGTTATTTACAAACTAACACATGTTTTCTATAATTTAGTTGACAATCAGATCATGTTTTAAGTAGTAAATCAGTACACGTTTTGACCCCTCTTTGGGTCTATCCATAACAAATTTGATATCAACAACACCATTATTCAAAAGTCTCCAACTACCTATTGACAGTCTGTTTCTCTTTTTTCTCCATTAGAGGATGTATACGCAGCAAGGACAGCTAGTGAAACTATTCCCTTTTATATTATTGACTCTTTTTAAAGAACAGGGCAGGCTAGTGTATCCTACGTCTGATCAACGTCGTTTGAGAGAAAGATTTTTCGGATCTGACCTTCGGTCTGAGAACAATAATTTTTACATGGATCTATATTCTCTAAATTTATATCAAATTGCCTTCCTACTTCTACACAGGATATGAACGGATGGGCAGTCGAATAGCATCGCCTTCATTGCAGCTGACTGTTGCTTTCCTTAAAGTGGTCGAGGGATATTATCGTAGCTGAGCTTAAACGACCCTGTTTCTTCAAAGAGTCTTAATATGGTGTTTATTAGCCCGAGGGAGTTTGTCAGTTTCCTATAAGGCACATCCCTAGATCAGGGGCAGGCTGGATGGTCTCAGTTGCCTATTTTTATACCCTGCACCACAAGGTGGTCAGGGTATTATGACTTTGTGCATTTGTTTGTAACATGGAGAAGGAAGCGAGATAGTTACTTTTGAGGATCTCCAAAGAATCACTTTCTGAGTTGATTTATGCATGTCAGTCCGTCTGTCCATGTATTATTGTGAACAAAATGCAGGTCGCATTTATTATCCGATTGAGATGAAAAAAGAACGAACCGTACTAAAATTGGAGATAATCGGTAAAAATTCAGATATAGCTCCCACATATATCTTCGTCCGATTTGCCTTTTATTGTGCACCAAACGTCTAATATTTGCCCAAATGGGATGGGATTTGGCACATACGACCGAATTGAGGTAGTATGCCAAATTTGGTGAAGATCGGTTCAGATATAGCTATATCTCCCATAATATTGTTCATCCGATTTGTTATATTTGTCCTCCGCAGCCGTAATATGCACCCTGTAACAACAATATTTGGGGAAATATATCAAATGCAGCTCAGAAATATCTTTGCTAAATTTTATTGATATCGATTCAGATTTGGGTGTAGCTCCCATATATAACTTTGTCCGATTTACCTTTTATTGTGCATCAAACGTCTTCAGATATAGCTATAGCTCCCATCAGATATAGCTATAGCTCCCATATATATTGTTCATCCGATTTGTTGTATTTGTTATCAGTAGCCGTAATATGCACTCAGTAAAAACGATATGGATATAGCTCTCAAATATATATATATATATATATATATATATATATATATATATATATATATATATATATATGTATATATATATATATATATATATATATATATATATATATATATATATATATATATATATATAATATATATATATATATCTATATATATATATATATATATATATATATATATATTATATATATATGTATATATATATATATATATATATATATATATATATATATATATATATATATATATATGTATATATATAATATATATATATATATATATATATATATATATATATATATATAGGAGAGCAAATTAATTTTGGACCAAAAGGACAATACAAGTCCGAATTTAAAGATACAAATGCTTCGGCATATTTAGTCCTTAAATTTTAATTTATAATTATAATCATAGCGTGTATGTTTGAATTCTCACATAAAAACTTTTAATTGTTATGAGGAGCTCTACTAAATTAGCAAAGTGGTGTAGGGTATCATAAGGACGGCCCCGCCCGACTTTAGGGCATTCTTTACTGGTTAAAGTTGAAACATCCCATCCCTGATGTTTTTTGACTATGGGGATGGTATCCCAATAGAAAACAAAGCAGCAACCCAAGTGGAGAAAGTTATGGTGTAGGGCCAAAATAACCTAGTATAGTCGGCTGTCGTTGATGTACCTATAAGTCGACCTCCGTCGTCATCCTGCACCGATATGGGTGCCTTGGCATCTATAACAGTATTTACAGCTACAAGCACTCATCCTTCGAACTGATACCCCGAAAACGAGAATGAACAGATACCCCGAAAACGAGAATGAGGGGATGGCACAGCGAGCCAGTCCGCAAAATCACTGCTTGTCCTGGGGCTTCCCGAAAAAACCACAGGATCCGTATAAAATGGCTACGGAATGTGGAAAGGAACCGTCATCTTATTTAAATTAGCAAGGTAACGATATAGCTGGTTGATCTGTGCCCTGAAGAGTTAAATGAAGGTTATTTGAAGGCCATAAAAGCAGGTCGATGACAAAAAGTAATTGGAATTCAAGGCAGTTATTCAAAAACATTATGGTTGGGCAGCAAGTTTGAGACGAAACATTTGCTAGAAATCCTTGGTTTTCCAAAATAAGATTTGGATCCGTTGCTTTTGTATCCTCTCAGCCTATGTAAGTTTTTAAAATGTATTTTGACTTGCATTATGATTTTTTAAAATGATGACCTTAATGACCGAAACTTGATATAAATACAAGGACGTACCAAAAAAAAAAAAAAAAAAAAAAAAACACATATCTCATAAAAAGTGATGGAAGTACAAGGGATCGGATGCTTATTTCTCTTTTTATAAGAATTAAAATTATTCAAAATTTTGACCTGTTGTTGGAGAGGTACCAGTAGAAATGGTCTGATATATTTTATCTTCACAACTGATTTTGTAGAGATATTGGGATGTACCGAGTTTGAAATGAATCGGATGCTTATTTAGCGTTTTATGAGCTTCATGGTTATTCAAAACTTCAACCCGTTGTGGGGAAGGTCCCAGAAGGAGTAGTCCCTTCTATCCGCTCTTCATACTAGATCTTGCGTTTGTAGAAATATTGAGATGTGCGAAATTTTAATACAATCTGGCTCTTATTTCACAGTTTATTCAAATGTTTACCTTTTGTAGCGGAGGTACTTGATGGAGTGGGTCAATATTGTCCATTTTCGCACTTGATCTAGCACTGATACTAATATTGAGATTTGCAAAGTGTGAACATAATTGGATGGTATTTTTATACCCTACAACACTATATGTTGGGAGTATTATAAGTTTGATTGGGCCAGAATTTATGTAACACCTCGAAATATAGGTTTCCCATATACGAAAGTATATATGGATCTTCTTAGCTCGCCGAGCTGAGTCGATCTAGCTATGTATGTCCGTCTGTCCATGTTAATTTGTAATCACGCTACAGGTCGCAATTATGGCCCGATCCTAACGAAATTTTGCACGAAGGTGGGGTTACGGTCGGAATAGAAGCCTATTTCTTTTGGAGATGATCGCCAAATGTTTAGGGGTTGAAATGGACCAAATATTGAGAAAATGTCTGATTTTGCATTAGCTATACAGGTCGCAATTATAGACTAATCGACGGAATTTCGCATGTAGCTAGAGTTTAGGGCGGGAAGAAGCCTACCAATTTAGGTGGTCATCGGATAATATTTAGCGGGTAAAATAGACCATATCAAAATTTTTCATTAAATCACAAAGCCATCACAAGGTTACTTCTGACTTTTACATTGATGTTAACATCCAACAAATCGGATATATAGCAAAATATGTGCGATATATATGTCTATCAAAGAAGATATGCTTGAAAGATCTCTTATATATCGAGAACGGCTGAACTGATTTCGACAGTTCTCATTAATTCAGAATGGCCTCTTGGCAGGAAAGAAAAAACGTCTAAAAAATATCATAAAAATATCTCTCTAAAGATGAAAATATTGATTTTGTAAAATTTTCTCATATTTTTCATTTTGAATTAAACATTTGGTAATATTTCTACAGCTAACAAAACTAAGTAGTTAGGATATCAGGATATCATATACAGATCGCATTTATGGCCCGATCCTTACGAAATTTTGCATGGGGATAAGATGAGGGTCAGAATAGAAGCCTATTTTTTGGAGGTGATCGCCATATATTTAGGGGTTGAAATGGATCAAAAAGTGCAAAATTGTCAGCAGGCCATAATTATTGCCCGATTCTCACGCACATTTGAATGGTGGTTACCGCACATTGCAAAAGCCAAGCAGTTTCGGATGGTCATCCAAATATATTCAATGTGTGAAATAGTTTACCAACTTTTATAGACAAAATACGAAAATGTCCATTCCAGTAACTTTTTGGAGAATTCACAAATACAGGAAAGACGCTCTTCTGACTATTTCGTTAACACTGATTTCGTTGAAGAATCCCAGCAAAAAAATTTCTGAAAATTGGAAGCAGTAATTTTTTTCATGTCTCCTTTAGCGCTTTCTCTAGAGGCAAATTCATTGCTAGTTGGTAAAAACGGCTGAAGCGCAACTTTTCCTCAGTAAAGTATGTGGGAGCTTCCGTTCTCATTTACACGGTTGCACACTTGGAAGCACCACGAAGTTAAGATCGTTAATGTTCGTATCTATGGTTTGAAAATACGCAATTAGGATCTCACATGCATGCTCTCGAGCTATTATTCGATTACGTAATCAGTTTGTGATTTGATTATGATGTGGACGGACGTCTCTACGCACGTTTGATGATTTATAACGGGATATTTTTTGTGTGTCTTTTTTTGTTGTTGTTGAGCAAAACTGTTTTTTGATAAAGTTGAAGTAAGTTGATGTATTTCCTATGAATTTCTGTACGTAAACAATTGTGTGTCGTCTTCATAATTACTGCACTACTATCAGAAATCAGCGTTATGTTAAAAACCCATCTAACCCCAGGACTTGAAAAACAGAAGTATAAAGAATTGTTTCCAATAAGAACACAGGAGGAACTCGAAGCAGTTGAAAATTAAATAAACAATGAAAATGTTGGATTAATGGTAAAAAATAAATTTATTTGGTAAAATATTGACATTAATATTATATTTATTTATTCCCTCAAATTGCGACCATAAAAAGTATTTTAGGCTGTGGGTAACTACAAAGTAACTTGAGGGAACTAATTGATATGCCTCTACTGTTGGAGTATAACGTCTGCAAGGCCCAAAACGATTACTTAAATATGAAAATTTTACTGGCGTCATTTATCGTAAGTTTATTAGAATTGTGTCTGAGTGCATTTATTATTTGTTTCACAGATGCTGTAGGTTCGGAATTCGCCGCCAAAAATTAATTCTTTAAACATTTGAGCAAGGCCGTTCGACTCGTAAAAAACCTTTACTATAAAAACAATTCAAGCAAAAAGAAGCAAAAAAATGAAGATATCGAAGATTTATATCGATTTATTGAATTTTTAGAATTATATAACAAGTTCCTACCACATTCTGTACCTCACTAATTATATAATATGAATTTTAATGTTTTTTCTTGTACAAAGAAATTGTTTTTGAAGTAATAAAATTTATGTTTTTTTAATTTTAAACTCTGCTTTATTTATGGATGAAAAGGGTGTGCTTCGGAATTGTCTTTCTTTCTGCGCATTTAACGGCGCTGTAAAAAAGCAAACCTTTCCTCGCTGATTTATGTTGCTTAATAAACGCATTTTTCTGCAATGAATTCACTCTTTCCGTGGCGGGCTTTCGTTTGCGCTGTTCAGGATAAATAAAGGAAGCGCATTTTCGCGGGACATTTCTTTATATTTTCACCAGTGAATTCTACGCTACAGCTAGCTCTACCATGTCTAATGTAGAAAATCTTCGTTTAGAATAGTGAGGAATTTTCCTTGGTTTTTTTGCTGGGATACAGTCAAATGCCTGTATCTCATATAGATGCGTTTCAGTCAAAAACCAATAATAAATGTTATTTTTTGTCACTTCTGAGAGATTATAGGTCTTTGGGAAATATTGGTTCCAGATCTAGGAAGGCTATTTACGTGCAACATCTACCAATAAATTGGAAATGAGCAAATTAGTTTAAGTTGCTATTATTCGAAAATTAGAGAACGAATCCTGATGGTTTTCTTTTATTATTTGTCACAATATCTTGTGGAATTCTATCGATATCTCGCCTATATAAACTGTATCGTTTATTATAGTGTTGTAGGATATTCAACGGTCGGCCCGCTCGACTGTAGCTTACTTGTTTTGTTATGGACATTATTTTTTGTGAAATTTTTTACTTTTTGTGTGGGGGGTAAAAGAAGGAGTGGACCGATATTGCTCATCTCCTAATTCCATATAAGTTTGGAACAAATCGAATACTCCCGTCCAAAGACAGGGGAGGAACACCTCTCGATCGATTTTAAATATCCTGAAACGGATTTCGTCCAAATGATAAATCCCGTCTGTAACCATATGACCGAGGGTATAAAAAGATACTCCTTGTGACTGGACTAGGTTGCAAATATTGTATTGAAAGTACACATATATCGAAAAACGTAAATGTGGATTTTTTACATATTTTTCTTGTTATGTATGATTGTGTTACATCTTAGCAAGAAACTTTTAACATCAATCGAGACCAAAAATAGAGGGCACACAAAATTTCGGTTTTCAGTTATGAGGTATCAATGGGTAACAGACCTTGTGTAAACGAAATCCTGTTGATATATAATTGTATATGACATATACAATTTCCCATGCACTTAGTATTCGATCATCCAACACAATACAGAATATGACTAAACTTTTCTTTTTTTCCAAAAACAACATAAATCTTCGAAACAAAATGTCTGACACTTTCATTTCTTTAAACGCAATACGATATTCACAGACTGAGTCCTTTATAATTATTATTAATAACTCATAACTTCTTTCAACTTTTAACAAGTGACATTAGTCTCGAGTAAAAGCACTCTCAACATGATTAATTCACATCCGAGAAAACTTTATCCAGACAGTAAAACAAAGAAAAAAAATGAAAACTTACCTCATCACAGGCGGAGCAGCGTGGTTTCAAAGTTTCTGCGTGATGACGGCCACAATACAGACGTCCGTCTCGATGAAAGTAGATAAGATCGACAAGCAATTCACGGCAAACGCAGCACACGAAGCAACCAGGATGCCAGGAGGCATTGGGACCCAAACGAGAGGCAAACACTGCCATGTCACCGGTGGAAATCAAATCGTCGCACTGAAATTAGATTTGCAAAATGAGACATTAAATTAATATTAAAATCGGAAAGTATATCATCTTGAGGCAAAACAGGGTGTTGTTTGCTTTTTGCTATAAATTGCGTGAAACTTAAAGGAAGGGAAAAATTGGCGCCTGACAAATTTTTAAGAAATTCAGAGAAAAGAGGAGGCAAAACTTTAACACTTGACCCCCTGCTTACTGTCAACATTTACTTTGTCTATTTGTTTTTGGCTGTTGTTCTTCCTACCAACTTTTCTCAGCGCTCCTAATAACATTCCCACTTCGGATAAAGATAAACTTGAGAATGCCTTGCATTCACTCTTCGCCGCAGCGTCCGATGCAGCTGATGTCTTTGGAATCCCAGCTACCCACAATCATTCAATTACCCTCCAGTTAGCCAGGTCAAGTCATGTTGTAAGGTGTTCGTTTCTTTTTTTCGTAGCAAACAAAGTCAAGTTGAGTTGAGTTAAGTTGCTTGGCTTCTATCCGTTGTTTGCAGGTTGCCTTTTCACAACTGTCTTATGCCGGGCATTCTTAACGACATTCTCTTGGCCACTTGAAGTTTGTAGGTGGCTATGTACAATCAGTCCGAACACATGTCATGACACTTGGGTTAACAATTCGCTGACAGTTGCAACTTAAGCTGTTTGCTGCCACAATTAGTTGAGGTGATGGTGGGGGAGGAATGTGTCGTCGCCGTTCGCATAATTGGCAGTGTCGTTAAACTACTCCCAAGTCATTAGCTAAAAATTAACTTTTAATTGTATGAAATATTTATGTATTGAATTTAGTTTTAATTTATGAAATTCTGCGCTTACCAACAAAGCAGAGAGCATATTAGAGAAAAATAAGCATTCCGACATATGCCAAGACCTTAGCACCTTATGCGTATGAAATACCCACAAAGGACATATCGAAAAAATGTAATTAAAGCACATAAAAGGCTTTTGCGAAAAGTCTCCAAAATTATAGTTTTGAAACTTAGAAGAATGACGATTATGCAAATTTTTGTTCTCCTAAATAAAAAACTCCGTATAAAAATTGTAAATTATTGGAGGTTCCAGATTCTCTTGACCATTAAAACTCCACTAATTTTATAATATCTCTCAATTTCGATTCCAATCACCAATTAGCAAATTGGGTGAAAACTGTACAAAGGCTGGACACATACCCTCAGCTATGTAGCTACAGTATTATATATCATTTGATACGGCCAAAAAGTGTTTTCTTTTGACCAAATTCGTTTCAAGACATTTGGAGTCTATCTAGGGGTATCCGTCCCTCCGTCTGTCTGGCTGGTGCGCACGATAACTCTTGAAGGGAGTATGGTGCATCGAAATATATCGAGTTCGGTGAAGGGCAAATTCGAGATTAAAAAAAAAATAGCATACCTTATAGAAAGAGAAAGGATCATTCGATTTTGTGCAAAATTTGCAAATTCTAATATTTGTATCAGTGTTAGGCCAGGTGTATAATTATAAACCTTAAAAATGCAAAAAAGTGTCCGATTATCTTTAAATTTAACACATACCAATACTTTTTTTAAAACAAAATCTGGTGTTAAGGCGGGACATATCGGTCCACTCCTTCTAATACCTCAATTATTCTCAAAAAAAATTGATTTTCTTCAAATTTTGCACATCCAAATATTTTTTATCACTATTAGATGAAGTGGAATGCTGTGATCCAATTTATTTAATACATCGCAAATATTTCATAGGAAGTTGTCGATATAGTCCAAATCGGGTACGTTGTAATGTATATCAGAGTCAGTTCTGATGAGAAGATAATAAAGGTATATCCTCCATAAAGGATCAATAATTTGAATAATCATAATGTACGTCAAAACAAATTAAATGGAAAACATGGTCAAAATTAAAAACAAATACAAGTAAAGAAGCAGCGAAGCTTGGCCGGCCGATCTTTTTATACCATCCACCATTTGGAAAGAACTTAAAAGATTTAAAAAAAAAAATCCCTCGAAAAATACCGCTCAAATGAAAACCTTTATATGTGGGCTATACGAAGACATGGTGTAGTAACAATTCCAAACTTCAAATACGAATAATTCCGGTGAATAATGTCGCTAATATCATCAAAATACCGAATAAAGGTATGAACCGTTGTATGGGGGCTATATTAAGACGTAGGCCTGCATAGACAATTTTCCGTCATAGGTTGTAGTACGAACTTTAAATACGAAATTACGCGCAATTCAGGTGAATAATGTCGCGAAAATTCTGGAAATACCGAATATCTCGGGGTACCGTTACATGGGTGACATACTAAAACGTAGACCTATGTAGAAAATTCTCTTTCAGGGGGTAAAGTACTCAGAAGGAACTTCATGCGTATATTTTAAGCCAATTCCATTGAAAAAATGTGACTAAAATCATCAAAATACCGAATATTGGGGGCCACCATTGTATGGGTGCTATATCGTGTACCTATATAAATAATTCTCTTTCAGGGGTAAAGCACTCACAGAAAACAGAAATTTCAGACAATTTCATTAAAACATGTTTGCTAAAATCATCAAAATACCGAATATCGGGAGGTACCGATATATGGGGATATACGATATCATGGACCTGTATAGACAATAATTTTTCAGGAGGTAAAGTAGTCACGAGGAGCTCCTTGTGTAGAATTTCACATTAAAGCCGAGTAGAACTTAAAATAATCTCCACCATTTGGAAAGAATTTGCAAATTTCCAAAAAACAAAAACATATTCTGTCAGAGATGGTATTACCCTTTAGGAATTCAAATACCAATTCCGATGCATAACGTCGCTAAAATCATTAAAATACGGAACATAGGGTGTATCATTATATGAGTTATAGTAAGACCTGGGCCTGCATATGCAATTTTCTAGCATAGGCTGTAACATGTCTCAATTACAGAAAGTAGAACAAAGCTACCCCTAAATACAATTTTTTCTACTGGTGCCCCTATTATGTCATCACATATACACAGTTTGTATATGTGTGGGTATTGTTTTGAATAAAAATAAAATAATATGAAATTATTTCAAATTCAGTTGCAATAAAAATGCATATTTTCAACGTTAATGGGAAACAAATTGCAAAATTTTGGGAGAAAACGTCATTGTATCTTCTATCATCTATTCAATTTTGTGGAAGAACCCCAAAATTGCGTTTGCGTTTGCGTGGTTAAAATATAAAATAAGCAAAACTAATTGTTGCATACTTAGATGTCTATTTGACACTATATGGCTCTGGTACATAATTGCATTGAGCCATGGTCTGTAGTACCTATTAGGAATTACAAATACGAAATTTTAATCAATTCCGGCGGATAATGTCGTTAAAATCAATCAAAATACGGAATATAGGGAGGGACTGTTATATGGGTTTATTTGAAGGCGTAGGCCTGTTTGGACAATTTTCTGTACAAATTTGAAATATTTCAAATTACCGAATATTTGGAAGTACAGTCTTATGGGGACTATACCAAAACTTAGACCTACATTGATAGTTCTATGCAAGGATGTTTGTTACAAATTTGGAACGTATGGGAACGTATTAGAATTTTATGCAGATCAGGAATATATACATTTTGTGGGGTCAAAATGTATATTTCGAGGTGTTCCAAATGGAATGACCCTTCCATACTAAAAACAATATTTGGATATCTTAAATAAAAAATGCTCATCACCAACAATAATCTGTTTATGGGCAACTTGACTTCAATCCCTTCTAACAGTAAATTAGGATTCCTGTTCCAGCCTCCACCTTAGGTTGTCCTTCGTGTTCTTTCTACATATGTTCTCATATATTTATCAGCTTATATCGACTTAAAGAAAAAGTTGTTTCTAAAAATTTCTGTCGGATAGTATTTAAATAAAGGCCTACATGGAACTTCTTGGTCACAAAAACCATTCAATGGTGGCAGGCTTAGCAACAGTACATCATCAGGAACATGAACTTCAGCTATTCATATTTTAATTGGCTTTATACAGTTTGTATTATGATTGAAATTTCCTTCCTCTGACGTTGAAGCTATAATTTTCAGCCAATCAGAAGATGTTTACTCTGATTTGCCAATAGAATATTGAACCTCATATTAGTTTGTAAAAATTAACATGGTCTTGATATAGTTTTAAAGGTATATGAACTTTTTTATACCCCTTAAATTTGTTTCTTCACAAGCTTTTTTAAGAATATAGGCGACATATCTTACATTCATCCATCTAGCTTGGTCAAATTTCCCTCATCAAATTTATTCCGATTATTTACGACTGTAATCCTCCAACTTGTTCCATTTTCAATTAGCTTAGTCTAGAATTTTCTTATTTACAATCTATACCCAACATAAAAATTAAATACCAATTTCATTTCAGCATACTTTGCAATTTTTACACCATCTCTGTAAATTGCTTAACGGAATGGTGTGCCACTTTTCTTGCATTTCTTTCTACAAAATTGACCTTCTCCCACTATCAGCGTCCATGGAAAATGCAAAAATTACAAACTAATTTCATGGCAGCTTAAGAGGTGGGAGAACGCTGAAATTTAATCTTAAATCGATAAATATCTATCTACTTACCCCGTCGCAGGGACGTGCACTCATCAGAGGTCTGACATTGCCACGTCCAAGTGCATCACGTTTACGTTGTGTGGAGAATAGGCGAAGTTCTTTGCGTTCCTCATCCGTCAGCGAGTGACAGTAACGAACCTGAAATGACAGAGAGACAGAAAACGAAATAAAGTACAAAGGCAATGATGAAAACTTTCAGACCAAACAACAGCAAAAAAAAAGATGGTCTTCAAACAAGGCCATCAACTGTTAAATAATAAATGCCAGTTAAATGTTTTGAATAGCAACTGTAACGGCAGCAGTAGTAACAACAGCAGCAACAACTTTTGATCGTAGGAAAATAAACAAACATTGGATGGAGTGTTTTAAAAAAGAGAAGAAAACAACAAACATTGCCAACTAAAATCCAAGTCATTGGCCAGCAGTAGAAGTTCGCAACCGACCATCTTCATTTATGAATTTGCTAGGACCACAAATATTTTGACTGCATGCATATATCAAAATAAGCCAAAACATAAATAGAACAGAAGGAACAAAACCGAACGTTTGGCAAAATGTCTATCAACTACTGGGGTCATAAAATGAAGGAGCAAGAAAAAAAAAACTGATGTTCCTTTTTTAAGCTATGGACACGTTTATGCACCATGATGTGTGCACTACGGTCTGAACCCTACATTATGTTTGGATATTGTGTTGATATTTGTTTTTGTAAAAGCATTGATAAATAATATCAAGGTCTCAAAGGCTACTTTAATAATCTTATTTTTATAGTTTTAAAGGGTAGGTAGTTGTTACGAATAAAATTAACAAACTTTAAATAGTACACTATTTCTACCAATTTCGGGTTTAGTTTTATCAATTTTTACGCATTTTTATATATTTGTTTATCTTTGACAGAAAAAAAGAGAGTAGTAGGCAGGGGGTGCCGATTACTAGAAAAATATAATTTTTGACCTATTTCACCAAAACTTGAGAAAAGTATTAAAAACTAATCCAAAAACTATTCAAATAAATAGTTTTGAGTCGGCAGTTGCTTTTATTTGTGCTTTTTGACCAACTTTTCTAAACTAAGTAGGTTTTTTTAAATCAGCTATTTGACGTTTTAGATAGCGGTGGCATTTAAAAAAATGTTGGTTATATAAAGGAAAAAGATCAATTCACAAGTTTCAAATACAAGAAAGGTACTTTTCTATTTAATCTCATTTTTATTCTGATTGAATCCATACGTTACTGAAGGTAACCATACTATTCTTGATTTTCTACCTATATTTAGTTTAGAATGATAATTTAATAAAACACTATTTAAAAACGAAATTAGTTAATTAAACTGTGATTTAGTAATGCAGCATTGTTTTATACTATTTGAAATAAAAAAATATACAAAATAATATTTTTTACTGAAATAGCATATGCCGACTACTGGCAAATAGACATGCCGAGCATTGGAAAATGGTGCCGACTACTGGCAAAAAACTACCGAACTCTTAATACCCTCCACCATTTGGTACAAATTTGACAATTTCCAAAAAAAAAAAAAAAAAAAAAATAAATAAATAAATTAAATCCGTTAAAAATTCTGTTAAAATGTTAAAAATACCGAATGCCTATACGACGACGTGGACCTGTATAGGCAGCTTTTGTCATAAGTTATTACAATATTTAAATACGAAACTTGAAGAAAAATCTGTTTCAAATGTAGCTAAAATCATCAAAACACCGAATATAGGGGGTATTGTTATATGGGGCTACACGAAGACGTGGAACTGCACAGACAATTTTCTGGCATGAGCTGAAGTATCCGCACATGCGAAATTTGAAACAATCCCGGTAAATAATGTCGTTAAAATCATCAAAATACCGAATATCGGGGGGTATGGTATATGGGGGCTATACGAAGACGTGGACCTACACAGATTATTTTCTGTCTTAGGCTGTAGTATCCATTACGAACTTCAAATGCCAAATTTGAAAGAATTCCGCTGAATAATGTCGCTAAAATCATCAAAATACCGAATATCGGGAGGTACCGTTATATGGCTTGCCTACTGGCAAAATATACATGTGTGCAAAATTTTAGCCTTCTATCTCAATTTGTTCGAAAGATAGCGTGATTACAACAGACAGACAGACGGACAGACGGGCATGGCTAAATCGTCTTAGAATTTTACGCTGATCAAGAATATATATACTTTGTTGGGTCTGACATGAGTATTTCGAGAAGTTACAAACGGAATGGCAAAATTAATATACCCTCCATAGTAATGTGGATGGTATAATATGTATTAAGGGAGATTTTGATTCGGATTGGATATGTGTTAGATTAACAGTAAAAGTGAAAAGACATAATTTTCATTTTTAGTACATACATTCTGAATGTAATTTTTCTAATATAACAACTATTGAGCCTATATATATATATATATATATATATATATATATATATATATATATATATATATATATATATATATATATATATATATATATATATATATATATATATATATATATATATATATATATATATATATATATATATATATATATATATATATATATATATATATATATACATATATATATATATATATATACATATATATATATTCTCGTCAACTCGAAAAAAGTCAGAGGAAAAATGTATCAAAAAATACGGAATTCGTCCTTCTAAAATGATACTGTGTTGGAGATTTTTGCACGAATTCACAAAGGCACGCTTCTAAACCTAAAATTTGTTTTTTAACCTCCACCGTTTGCAACTCATCGAAATTATCATTTTAGACCTATCAAAGAAGATACAGGGTGAGATGAAAAAACTGCAACCAATTTCAGACTGTTGTCATTATTAAGCCACTCATCCGACAGCTGTTAAAATAATTCCAGTGACAGCTCAATATATTGTTTACAAGCATACAAAAGCACTTCGGTGATAATTTTCCAGAAAAAAAGTTATTCGTGATTCGTAATTTGTGAAGTGGCTATCGTTAGAGCACTCCAGCATTAATATGTGAATAAATCTTTTGTGAATCGTACCATCGCTCGTTACCGTGATACTGGTTGCGTAGCCCGACGACAAGGAAGTGGACGGAAAAAAACAGCAACATAAGCAGAAATAGTTCGAAAAGTAAAGAAGCGTCGCAGTGGCCGAAGAATGGTCCGTGAGCTGAACATATCGCAATATTTCATTCGGCAAATATTGAAAAATGAGCTCGGAATAAAGCCATTGAAATTCTAAAAAATTTGGTCTTCTCCGACGAGAAAACATTCGTTGTCCAGCAGTTCGCAAACAAAATGATCGTGTTTACTTGTCAATGAGGTCAGCTGAAAATGTGCACCTTCGGTTGGCCACCAGAACTCAACCCCCGGCCATGGTGATGGTGTGGGCGGCCATAACAGCCGATGATCGCTCTCCGCTCGTATTAATCGACCGTGGCATCAGAATAAATGCCGAATATTATCGCGAAAATAGTCAGCACGCGGCACCCAAGAATGCTTAGAAAAAAAGGTTCCTCGCTTGGAGTATTTTGGAAAGCAAAGTTGACACTAAAAAATACCAAAGTGTCGATCACTTCAAGCAAGCGCTTCACCCGGAATGGACCAATATACCGCAGAGCAACATTCGGGCGGGTTTTACGGTTTCATTGGCCGTTTAAAGGCCATAATTCGTGCCAAAGGTGACCAATTCGAACAAATCTAAACGTATTCTTAAAATTGATGTTATTCCGACATTTTTTGCTTTCAGTCAATCAAATTTAAAAAAAGTAAAAACTATGGCGTTTGACGTTGTTGCAGTTTTTTTTATGTCACCCTGTATATTCTTGATCAGCGTAAAATTCTGAGATGATTTATAACTACCCTTCCGTCTGTCTGTATGTTGCAATCACACTAAAGTCAAGACGAATTAAGATAGAAAGCAGGCAGGTCAAGTACGAAGATGGGCTATATCAGTGCATGATATTGTTAGCCCCCATATAACTGTACCCCACCCCTGATATTCGGTATGTTGATGATTGTAGCCAAAATTTTCAATGAAATTGTCTGAGAATCTACCCAAGAAGTTCTTTATAACTACTTACTACTACTATTTTAATAATCTGCTGGATTTTCCCCTTATAATTTTTTGTGTAGCACAGTGTTATCATAACATTCGCAAGTTATTTTCAAACATCTCACATGCAATATTTGTACTAACATTTGATCTAATGTAAAGTTGGTCTTTTGCAAGTCTCTTTAAACAAGTGGCCCAATGCCGAGAATGTAAAAGTCATTATTTTTATACGCATATATTTTAAGACCTGGAGAAGACTTGGTACGATATTATTTAAAATGTGAATCGATAATTATATATTTTTTGCCAAATATTAAAAATTCTTCAAATCTCTCTATTGTTAACCAACCTGAATAGTCGGAAGGTCTTTATAATTATTAAAATTATATTTTGGAAATTATCGTTCTCCCATAGGTTTAACAATGCCAAATATATTCGTTTAAAATTTTTCAATTCAATATATGGTTCTGCAATTTCCAAAATTCAATATATGATAAAGCTTCCCAGTTGAAAGTTATGCCGTTGTCCAATGGTATCATCACATGTTATAAAATAGCATACATTACGGACGTCCTAAGCGTCCCACCATATTAATAATAGTGGTAAACTTCTGGTGTTCTCTGTTGCCATGACCATGTTCTGGGGGTAATATGATATGGTTAAAGCGTTAGATGTTGGGCCAACAATGAAAGCTGCTATTGTTGCTGCTGTTGTCTTGGGATGTTGTTTTTCACGGAGACGGTTCGACGACGATGACGACGACTGCATTTGAGTGTTAGTTTTCAAATTCTTGCCTTTGGTATGGCGAGACCAAACAAAAAAACAGTAGCCGTCATACCAAACAAACATAACCATTTTGGCCAAAGTCTCTATCGTCGTCAGTTAGATTTAAATGTGTCCGAACGTACTTGAGTTGTATGCAAATACTATCACATACGCAGCCCTGTAACCAACAATGGACCTTAGGTAGACAGACAGACAGGAGATATCATACCGAAAAGCTCATGCATTCGATGGTGCCTACACTCATGGCCTCCAGGCCATGCAATGCCACTCATTGCACAGCACACACACTTGGATACTTATATGGTGTTTATAGTTTTAATCCCAAAGCCTATGATTTGTTCGTCGCCACTGGTACCCAACCAAAAAGGCTCAAACAGCAATAACAACATGCATCCACACATGTGGTTATCTGGCCAAGATATGTTGCCTGGACGCTCACAATGGTCGTTTTTTTCTGATATTTTGAACATTTTACACTTTGGTTGGCTTTTTCTCTCTGAATTTCTTTATTTCATTATTATGGCTATAGATTTTGGTCATTCTTCCTGTTTGTAAGCGTTGCACCGTGAATTAAGTGGAAAAATGCGGAAAAAATGACTACAATTATAGAATGGCAAGTTGCCTAAAGAGTTGTTTGGGAGAATAAATCTCCGGCTGATTTAAAAAAATCAATTTATTAGAAATTTATAATTCTTCAAAATTATTTTTTTAGTCCATGTATTCACATATTCATGGGCATCGTAGATATCTAATCGGATGTAGCTCATGTGTGTATGTTTGATTGTCCAAATATTGGACTGTCACTTTTGAACGATTTGATACAGAACGTTACAATTTGAGGTTTTTGTAATTTCTTGTTTAAAATATTTTCAAGGTTTTGCCACCACTTTCCTGCTTCCGTCAATATTAGACTGTGGAGGCACATTTCCAAACCTGAAGTATGCATGGAATATGACTATATAAACTCTGTGCAACACAAAAATAATTACGGGGAAATTCCAGAAGATTCTGAAAGTAGAGCTTAAAAAAAGAAAACACGTCTATTCGCCAAATTTTGGCGAAATTAAATGAAAAACATATCCGAAACATAAACAATACTTGAAATCGGAGTTATCCTTACATCAAAAAGTGGACTGATTTTTTTTTGTACCAATGATTATGGATGTGTTCCAAAAATTTGTATTAAATTTCAAAAGTCTATTGATATATGGGCGCTATACGAAGAGGATGTAAATACAAGATAAGCTGTATATACAATTTTATGTCATAGGCTGTTGTACCCATTACAAAGTGTGAGTAGAAAATTATAAACATCTCCGATGAATAAAGTATAAAAAATCATCGAATATAGGGAGGTACCGAAAAAATATACAGGTACCTGGATCTGCATAAACAATTTTCTGTCACAGGCTGTAGTACTCATTACTAAGTGCAAATACGAAGTTTGAAACATTTCCGGTGAATAATTTCGCCAAAATTATCAAAATACCGAATATAGGGAGGTATTTATACCCTACACCACAAGGTGGTCAGGGTATTAAGTCTTTGTGCATTTGTTTGTAACAGGCAAAAGGAAACGAGATAGACCCATAGTTCCTTTTGATGATCTGCATAGAATCACTTTCTGAGTTGATTTATGCATGTCAGTCCGTCTGTCCGTTCGTCCGTCTGTCCATGTATTCTTGTGAACAAAATGCAGGTCGCATTTATTATCCGATTGAGATGAAATTTTACAAACAACATTTGTTTGGCTCAAGGACGAACCTTATTGAAATTGGAGATAATCGGTGAAAATTTAGATATAGCTCCCATATATATCTTTGTCCGATTTGCCTTTTACTGTGCACCAAACGTATAATATCAGCCCGAATAGTATGGAATTTTGCACATACAACCAAATTAGGCCTGAAAATAAGTATGCCAAATTTTACCGAAATCGGTTCAGATATAGCTATAGCTCCCATATATATTGTTCATCCGATTTATTGTATTTGTTACCCACAGTCGTAATATGCACTCCGTAACAACGATATTCAGGGAAATATATCAAATACAGCTCAGAAATATCTTTGCCAAATTTTATCGAGATCGGTTCAGATTTGGATTTAGCTCCCATATATAACTTCGTCCGATTTACCATTTATTGTGCACCAAACGTCTAATATTTGTCCAAATGGGATGGAATTTGGCACGTACGACCGAATTAAGTCTAGAAGGTAGTATGTCAAATTTGGTGGAGATCGGTTCAGATATAGTTATAGCTTCCATATATATTGTTCATCCGATTTATTGTATTTGTTACCCACAGTCGTAATATGCACTCCGTAACAACGATATTCAGGGAAATATATCAAATACAGCTCAGAAATATCTTTGCCAAATTTTATCGAGAACGGTTCAGATTTGGATTTAGCTCTCATATATATCTTTATCTGATTTAGAATTAATTTTGCACCAAATGGGCAATACAAGTCCGAATTTAAAAAGTACAAATGCTTCGGCGTATTTAGTCCTTTAAATTTTAAATTGTAATTATAATCATAGGGTGTATGATTGAATTCTCCCATAAAAACTTTTAGTTGTTATGTGGAGCTCAACTGAATTAGCAAAGTGGTGTAGGGTATCATAAAATCGACCCCGCCCGACTTTAGGACTTTCTTTACTGGTTTTTATTAACAAATATTTAAAATTCATGGATTCAAAAAGAGAGATCGTCCTATTTACGTGGAAACTTAAAGGTCTTTCCTTTATATCACCGATGGGGTCACGCTAAACCTATCCTTTGAAGCTAAATACCTCGGCACTATACTCAACCGCCAACTAAGCTGGAAGAGGAACACCGAGAAGCGAGCAAAGAGGGGTTTGATTGCATTTTATGTTTGCAAGGACTCCATGGGTAGAAGCTGGAACTTTAAACCACACATCATTAAATGGGCGTATGAGTAAATTGTTCGCCCACGTTTCTGCGGCATAGCTGTCTATACCAACGGTTCAAAGAATGGAATGCGGAACGGGAGCTGGTGTCTGCTGTAACACTCTTAATGTTCGCGAATCCTACAAGTTTAGAAACGACAGCAGCGTATTTCAGGCGGAAAGTTTTGCGGTCAAAAAAGCCATAGACCTGTTGGTAACGAGGAACAACAAGGTTAGCAGTCCGGAGACTATATACGTCGATAGTCAAGCGGCACTGAAAGCCCTAAACTCCTTTACTGTCAAGTCTAAGGTTTATTTTGGACTGCAGGAGATCCTTGGAAAATGCTAGGTTGTCCATCATGAACTGTTGGGTTCCTTGTCATTACAATATTCCAGGCAACGAGACTGCAGACGGCTAGACTAGGATCCGAAATCAACTACCATTGAAATTGAGAACTCGGTCAAACCACCACTGTGCCACTTCCCACAGGTAATACATAAACACTACTCGGAATATGGTCCATACTCTCGGAGAAGAGAACAAAGTCGCTACTGTCATTGTCTAAACCTGACTTAAAACATGTGGTGGGTATCATCACAGGTCACTGCAAGGTGAGGGCAATGACCACGAAATGGGACAGCGATGTCATTGATTACTATAGAAAATGTCAGGACAAAGAAGAAATTGAGACGATCGAAAATCTGGTCTGCCACTGTCCAACACTCATTAACGTGAGATACAGGATAGTGGGGGAGCAAGTTACATGATTTGTCTCCGTTCTCTAACACTGACCCTACAGTAATTTTTCAATTAGCCAGATGATTTATGTGGCTAAATACTACACGGCAAGATCTCTAGCCGTCGATCATCCTCATAACTATATACTAAACCGCTGACACCTTACTTTTTTCCACCATTCTTTCTTTCTTCCAATTTCTTATTAGGATGAACACAATGCACTAGCAGGATTCATGGTACATATTGCATCCACAGTCTTTTTTCAGAAACTCACAATGAACTATGAATTGGAACTCTTCCATAAATGTACGGACTCCGAGGAAACTTACTTCGAGATGTAAACATTCAAAACGTCTTCTTATTTAGCTCTTATTTTATTATCTGCCCGATATTCCTTGCATTTATTGAAAACAATGAATTTAGTCGCACAAATAATACCAAATACTTATTTTAATATTAGAAATCAGAACGCAACCACAGTACGTTTGTACTTCTACTCTTTTACGATAATATAAGTTTATATGTATTTTTTTTCTTTGTGTGCTGTGAATTCTGTCGATAGATTTTCATACGTCCATTTCCGGAATTGGGAAAAAATCACTGCTCTATATTGCTGATATTGTGTTGTTGGTCTTGGTGCTTTTGATATGATACCAAATTTTTTGTGTGTGTCTTCTGTTGATGTAAGTGGTGTTCTCATAGAAGTTGTTGTTGTACTTGCCATTGGCGGTAGCCCAAAACTGATGGCTCGCTCAATGAAGTTAAGAGAATTGTTTGTCAGTTTGATTTTGCAAGCCAGACTAGGCAGCCAAGTTCAGTTCAGTTGAGTTCACTCTTGCTGAGCTTGGCTCCTCTGACCATTTACAATTCTGTCCAGTGTTCTGGTTTTGCTTGTTAACAACATGGCAATTCCAATCAATGAAGTTATCTGATATGGGAAATTCATTTTTTTCAAGCAGCTCCAGTTCACACACAGACATCTATCCGTTTTACTTTAAACTTTAACTTGTTTTGTGGTTATGTTATGCATTGTGGTGTAATAAAGTGGTTCGATATTATAACACAGCGAGCGGATGTTGGTATCCTAGGTTCAAGAATGGAGATTTATCAATGAAACAGTGATTTTGAAATCGAAATAGAAAAATAGTGCCAAAAATGTTAATCAGATATTTTTTAAACTATTTTTTAACAAAATTTGTATAATTATCAAACCATGGTTATACATAGAATAGAAACACCGAGAAAGGAATAGAATATTAAAAGGAAAACTTGTCAGGTTTAATATTTATTTGGATCTAACTTTGGTAGAATATCATAATATTTATCCTTGTATCTTCGCTAAATGCTAGTTTGGATAATCGGCCCACCCTAATACACACACATACACACGCAAACAATGTGTTTACTCTTTTACGTACAAAATATTGTATAAAATGCTCGTTAGTTGTGGGAAAAAATTCATTAGCAAAAATGTAAGTAGTTGGTCAAAAAATCCAACAATGCCAAAGCAGAAAGTTTGAAACTTTCATGAGTAACGTTGCCATATAATTGACTAAAGAAGGGAGTTTGGAGCATAAAGGGGTCTCTGAGAGATTATAGAGAGATTATACATCCAAAGAAACTGAAATACCATATTATATTTCGTCGAATTTGTGGTCTCAGGAATATTGAAAAACAGGAGATATCGTTCTATGGATCGGCCTCTTTCAATACCGTGATTTCAACATGCGCACACTCAAAACAGACATAGAATTATAAGCCGACCAACTACATAGCGAACCAAACTGTCTGAGTTCTGTGCGACTCCGAACCGTCTGACTTCTTACCGAAAGTTATACGGAGTGGTTGACGTGTTGTCGGACTGAAGAGTCGGATTAAATTCTGAAGTTTTAGTCGGCATTCGAACCGAAGTTGGACGAAATTCGCATGAATATCCTTGGAAATTTCGGAAGGGAAATTAGAAATTAGATTTCGGATCGAACTCGAAAGTAATATTGTGCGCATATTTGATTTTTTTGCTGACTTTCTAACATTTCTGCCACCGTCACCTTTAAACACTAATCGGCGAAGGCATTTTTCTCCGACGTCCCAACAACAATGACACATTTATTTCTTTCAAAATGTGTTAGCACATAAAACCTCTTAAAAAGACAGACACTCAAACCATTTTTTTATACCCTCCACCATAATATGGAGGGAATATTGAATTTGTCATTCCGTTTGTGACACCTCGAAATATACATTTTAGACCCCACAAACTGTATATATTCTTGATCAGCATAAAATTCTATGTCAATTTAGCGATGTCCATCCGTCTGTGAAAATCACTCTAGCTTCCGAACGAAATGAAGTAGATTGATAAAATTTTACTCAAAGGTATACTATGTCTGCTGGATTTTTGGTATTGAAAATGGGTCATGAAGGTTCACGTTTTGCTATAGCCTCCATATAATCGTACCTCCCCTTTTTCGGTATTTTGGTGATTTAAGCGACATTACTCAACGGATATGTTTCAAATTTGATATTTGAAGTTCGTAATAGATACTACAGCCTATGACAGAAAATTGTCTGTGCAGGTCCACGTCTTCATATAGCCCTTCATATATATCACGGTAAATCCGGATATTCGGTATTTTTATGATTTTAACGACATTATTCACCGGAAACGGTTCAAGTTTGCTATTTGAAGTTCGTAATGGATACTACAGCCTATGACGGTAAATTGTTTGTCCAGGTCCACGTTTTGGTATAGCCCACATATAATGGTGATGATTTTAGCTACATTATTTACCGATTTTTTCAACTTTCCCATTTGAATGTTGTGATGGCTTATGATAAAAATTGCCTACATATTTATTATTTATTTAACGGATTTTATTGTTTTCATTTCATTTTCAAATTCGTTCCAAATGGTGAAGGGTACTCAAAGTTCGGCCCGGGCTTTTTTGCTTGTTTTCTTATTGAGTTTTTCTAGAGCTCTACAATAAGAAAAAAATTTCTTCGAAATTTGTGGCGGAATTCGGGCATGTGTCGGTCATACAAGTAGGAAAACGTTCCTACTTCGGACTTTTGTTTCGCAGGGTTATACCTAGATTTCATTGTAGAAAGTATATAAGTATTTTCCATCAAGCTATGCTCTTGCATTATTTGTTCCTTGGGACTTTTCCCTAACGTTTCAGAGCGAAGAAAGAAGTCCTGCAAATAAAACAAATCTTCTACTTATAGACTCTTAAAAGAAGCAGCTGCTCAGTAAAAGTTTTGGTTGAATCGAAATTCTATTTTTAAAATTTTTAAAATGCAACTTATAATGTAAGTCCTTAAGTAGAAACTTCAGTGTTGGGTTTTAATCCTTGTTGGGAAATAAAGATTTTCTTTTTAAATATCAATAATCTGGCAACATCATTTACAACATTCATATGGTACTTATAATCTCAACTTAATGTGTATATGTACAGCTTGTTAGTGTTATAACCCTCTCTGGGTTATTTGTTGCAACATGGATCCTGTCTTTTTCCACCAAACTCTCAAGTGGGTGTTATTCACAAGTGCTCCCATCAATGGTGTCGATCCCCAAACTACTTCAGCCCCAATGTAACATTAACATGTGAAAACTATATTTTTTCGATTTGTATCCTGTTGTACATCTAATTGAAACAAACTAAATCTGCATTTTAATGGCCAAGAGCTAAATAGGAATTACAATTTCAATTTATTACCGAATGCAAAAGTTCAGTTCAGTCCAATGGAGCAGAAGAAAACACATTTCTCCACATGGAGGTGTGCAGTCACTGATGAAAATTGATTGTCTTTGGAATTACTTTAATTAAGAGAATTGATGTTGATGTTATTTGCTGCTATTGCCATGTGTTGGCCATTTTTATCGGTTGTTAGTTAGAAATTGCGCTGACTGTAACACTTACCTCGTTATCGTGCGGCGGAAGCTGATGCAACAATTGCCGCACTCGATATTGCTCTCCGGGACTGTTGACATATGGCACTTTATCATCGGATATTTGTGAGAAATACAAACGCACCTGGAAACAAAAAAGAAGGAGTAGAGAATTATGTTCTAAGTGTGAACATTTAAGGTTTTTTTTTGAGAAGACAAATATTCGGAATAATTTTTTCTTTAATACAAGGGTAAATGTTGTTTGTTTTTATTTTAGAATATGTACATAGCAAAAAACAAAATAGAAATGGTGCTTGTAATAATGTAAGCTTTAACTTATTCTGTGTGACGAAACTTATGATGTAGAAAATATATTTCGTATTATTCAAATTTGCTTCAAGTTGGCTCAGATATAGTTATATCACCTATACGCATATATTGGTTCATGTACCAAACATATAATTACGCAAAATATTCAATTTGCAAAATTCGTACTTTATACCCTTAAATATTTTAAATTATGTCTTTGAGTTTTAGCAATCATTAAATATATTATCATTGAAGCACAGAGTTCTTAAAACGAAAAAAAACTGTGTTTTTTTGGACTACAATTCTGCACTTTAGGGAATCTTCAAAATTCGCATACTAGTCTCTATTAACAATACACATCACATAAGGTTTTCTTTCTGAAATTCGTTTTAATGAAGGTACTACAAAGTACTACAAACTGTGTTTACGACGTAAATTGTTTACTATTAGACCTCGTAGGCTATCATAGATGCTAGACATACAATAAGGTGTCGGGCAATTAGTACAAAAAAGTGCTGCGAAATACTAATAATTGTATTACTGGGGCTAGAATTCTTAAATTTTATAATTAGCTTTGTCAGACACAAGAAAGGGAGCTAGATTTCTGAGATTTATTATATACTAGGCTGCTTCTGGTGTGAGGGGAGGCTGAGCTGCAGTATTTAAGGATATTTTTACTAAAAAGTAATATATAATACTCAAATGTACAAAAACAAAAAAAAAATATATATATATATACTTTTAACGTCACAATCTTAACATTTCACACTATTGGTACCAAACAAAAGTAGGTTGGAGACGTTAGAATTTTTAGCTCGAACAGTACAACATT
Source organism: Musca domestica (assembly GCF_030504385.1). Classification (NCBI taxonomy): domain Eukaryota; kingdom Metazoa; phylum Arthropoda; class Insecta; order Diptera; family Muscidae; genus Musca; species Musca domestica. The sequence continues at coordinate 3,254,399 of NW_026712230.1, read as the reverse complement.
TAGTCCGTTTTTGGTACTGAGTGTTGTACAATTTTTAAATTTGTAATCGATATGTTCAACCTTGGCAACATGTTTTCTGAAATTAGATTTACTTAATGCAAAATAGTTAATTATTAAATATGGGATTAATGTGCGATAAGAAGGTATTTTTGGAAATTTGAACTATGGTGGACTAAAAAGACAAAAAGCTTTATATAGTGCCGTACTTTTATAAAGCGACCGGAATGAGTTAGCGCTTTCACCTATTTTTAAAATTATCTCCCCGCTAGTCCTACCCTCGATTTAAGAAGGTACTTTTGGAAATTCTCTACTTGAATGTATGAAAAGTACCTAAAGGTGAAATTTTGTAATTATACGTGTTTGTATACCAAAAGTTTGGTTCAAAGGGAGAGAGAGAGAATTTCGTCGGAATATTAAGATCTTTGTACTTAAGAATATGCAATTTTTAATTTGTTCAGGCTACGAAATAATCCGGGACTTTTTATATTTTTGTACTTTAATGGGAAAGGAAAATAACGCCCATTTACGAAATGGTACAAAATAGTTAATGTGCGAACCAAATGGGACTTAAGCTATACAAGTTTGTTTGATGATCACTCTAGGATGAGATTCAACAATTCGTACTTAAACTTAGCGAGTAGTATAAAAGGTGGAAATAGACCAGCATTATTATAGAGTAATTAGTCATACTTTGCGGGCCAGGATAATGTTTTATTTCTCCATACACCTATAGCTATTGCCGGAAGCTAATGTTCGAAATAAGGCCCCAAACTACTTGTCGATTTGTCTGGTTCGTTACCTTATACGCCTTATGGCAACAGAGATATATCAATTGACACTGCCAAAACATACCTCACCCAAATAACGGCGTTAGACCTGAGATCTCCGTTCAAATAAATCCGTTTCAGGGCATTTAGTATCGATCTAAGGGTGTCTATCCGACCGTCTGGCTTACTGGTGCGCACCATAATTCGAGAAAGGAGTATCCGATTATCAAAGTTATATCTAGTTCGGGTGGGTAATTACGGGACAATCCTTTGATACCTCCCCCACAAAAGGAAAACAAAGCTCTTAGTACATGTTATACCCTTTAGATTGAGAACCAATCAATCTCTTCGAATCCTAATATTTTTATCACAACTTGGTCAGATGCAAAAATAGACAATATAGGTCCACTCCTTTAAGTTCCTGCCCCACGGAAATTGGATGAGGCTATACATCTTTTGGCAAAACCGATTGATAGCTTTCAAATTGTTTTTGATTGAAATACAGGTATTGGTTCAGTTCAAATTTTTTTAGACAATGGTTTAGTTCACTTGGCTTATTTACAGAAATAGCGGTTCGATTTGCAGCCCTGGTTTAAAATTGTAAATGGCTTCATATTCCTCCAGGGATATGAAATGAGTTCGGGTGTTCATATTTTAAGGGTACTCCCAAAACTATTATACATATAAAGGTGTGGAATTGTAATCTGCAATATGATAAATTGAGAATTTTAAAGTTTTTAAACTGTTTACTTCCGCTAATGAAGTAGCGCACATTTGCTAGTAGGGCAGTAAAATAATTGAACAGAATAGTCAATTTAAGATATAAACCTTCAAAATGAATAGTAGGGGCAATACGGCTATCTATTACTGCCCTTAAATTACATTGATTTTAAATAAATTTATTTAGGGTGAGATAAAAAAACGGCAACAAAACCATAATTTTTACATTTTTTTAAACTTTATTGAATGAAAGCAAAAAATGTCGGAAATACCATCAAATTTTAGAATAAGTTTACATTTGTTCGAATTTGCCAACCTTGGCAAGTATTATGCCTTCACACGCTGCCCGAATGTTGCTCTGCGGTATTTTGGTCCATTACCGGCGAAGTGCTTGCTTGAGGTGATCGACACTTTAGTATTTTTCAGTGCCAACCTTGCTTTTCAAAATACTTCAGACACAATAGTCAAACGGATTGGTATCCGAAGATTTTGGTGGAATTGAAGCGAGGAACCTCATTGTAACCATTCGTGGGTGGCGCGTGCCGATTGCAATGGTGCCGAGTCCTGTTGCAATGTCCAAGGTATAATACACCCTCCAGAATATTTTCGCGATAATATTCGGCATTTATTCTGATGCCACGGTCGATTAATTCGAGAGGAGAGCGACCATCGGCTGTTATGGCGACCTACACCATCACCATGGCCGACGCTTGAGTTCTGGTGGCCATCCGAAGGTGCACATTTTCAGCTGACCTCTTTGGCAAGTAAACACGATAATTTTGTTTGTTTAAAACTGCTGGACGACGAACGTTTTCTCATCGGAGAAAACCAAATTCGGCGGTTCACCAAATTCCTCCAAGCGAAATAACTCTTTAGCTCTTTTGAGTCCATTTTCTTTCCGTTGCGGTGTAAGTTCTTGCAGTTTTTGGAATTTCAATGGCTTTACCCCAGCTACGTTTTTCAATATTTGCCGAATGGAATATTGCCACTGCGACGTGAGTTTCGAAGAAGCGACTTCTTTAATTTTCGAACCATTTCTGCTGATGTTGCTGTTTTCTTCCGTCCACTTCGTTGACGTCGGGCTACGCTACCAGTATCACGGTAACGAGCGATGGTACGAGGCACAAAAGATTTATTCACATTTAAATGCTGGAGTGCTCTAACGATAGCCACTTGTGGTTTGTACGCTTGTAAACAATACAATCTGCTGTCACTGGAATATTTTAACAGCTGTCGGACGAGTGATTTAGAAATGACAGCCGTCTGAAGTTGGTTGCGGGTTTTTCATCTCACCCTGTACTTAAAAATATATATTGAATTATTATACTGGAATTATTTCATGATTTTATAACTACTCTGATTTGTTATTATGACTGAGATTTTTACTGCTAAGTTATAATATACATTATGCAAAAAAAATGTTTCCCAGACAGTCCTTCTGATACAACTATTACCGTACGTCAGTCTTAACCGACTATAACTGCCATCAATTTTATTTGACTTGCAATAACATTGAAAATATCCCATCACTTCAGTCATTTAAATATCTACACACACATCCATGCATACATATCTCACATTCCGTCCGCATTCAATTATTCCCCGTTTACATTGAATAAAACAATTTTAAATCGCACCTTGATTGTTTTGCATTCTTTGACGTCCAATTTGACAAACTCTTTTATCCCGCATACTAAATGGATGAACGGCCAACATCAACTGAAAACTATACTGGACATTTTAAACGTGATGGACAGTGTTAGGTTTGGGGTAGCAAAAAGAAAAAAACCCTACATGAAATGTATTTAAATCATGATATACGACAGAAACATGTGGACATTTCGAAAAAAAAAAACCAAAAAGAAAATCATGAAAAATAAAAGAGTTATCTTGGCAATGATTATTTGTTCTCAACCCAATTACATTGCAATATTCGGAATATATTAAACAATTTACTCAAATTGGAAAAATACCTTACATTTTTTGGGCGCCTTTTGACGTAGTCATAGATTCATTTTTGTTTAAATATTTAATTTGATTGTGCAGTTTCGTTTTTGGTTCTGCTAAATGATTCATACAAATTTGATTAAATACTGGTCGGTTTGTCCTTTGTATGTCACAATCAACAGAGTTGTGAATGGACGAACGAACGAACGAATCCTTTGATTGTTCAAATGAAAATATTGGAGAGGAGGGCCTAAAACCATATTTTATGAGGGTATATCAAACGAATTTGACTGACATGATGTTGGTAATAAAAGGAAATGCACAAAAAGATCAAAAATACAAACCCAGCTACCCAGCTGATGGCGGCAGTGCCAGACAAAATAAAAATAAACAAAAATCGTCGACGGTCAGAAAAGAGAGTTAAAACAACATCATCGTCGTCGAAAAAAATGAACAAGATTGCAGAAGATTTATTTTACAGCATTGGACAATTCACGGCAATAATTTATGCCACAATCATTTTCTTGTGTTTTTTATTTGGGGAGATTGAATGAAACTCGCCGGATGGCTGGGAACGTAGTTCATGTATCAGCCAGCCAGCCAGGCATTCATTCATAGCTGTACTTAGAGTCAGGTTGTTCCTTTTTTTTTTGGGTTTTTGGTGGTGCAATGGAACCCCACACATCTGTGTTAAATATGTTCGGCGTATATGCGAATGTTGGGAGTATTTTATCTTTTATTTTTTATAAAAATAGAACTAAATAAATAAAATATTTGTGCGATTCGTCTGTGTCGCTGTCTTTTCTCTATAGATACAAATCCTGTAATTGATATTTTGATACTTTATTGGGTGTTTCAGAGAATTTATTCCCCTTTGTGATGTTGTATTTCATCATAATCAATGTAAGCGTTAGGAGGGGAAAATACTGGTTACGTAGGTGCTTTGATGAATTCTCTTAGTTGTCATCTGCAAAGACAAATGACATTGGCAGAGGTGGATATTGTTTAATCATTTATTGATCAATGGAAATGATTTCAGTATATCCTAGGGCAGAGATATAAATGAACAAAAAATTAAAATAAAAAACTACTATGTTTTATTAAAGGCGAAGACTAGTAGTGGGCTTGAACTTTAAAAAAATTATAAAAATACTCCCAATGGTACCAAATTCGGACCCATGTGTGTACCTTCCTGAAGAAGAAGAGACTCAATGAAAAATAAATCCTTATTCCTGAATCTTCACAATTTAACAAGATATGAACCTATAAGCTATAGGTTCCCTACCATTAAACAATTAATAAGGTTTTTACTCTTCAACTTACGATATATTTTTGCTTTAAAAAAAATTCATATTCGGTTGTAATTTCGGTCGTAATTGTCGAAAAATCGAAAAATTATGTTGACTTTTTGCAAATCAGGGAAACTCTTTTTGCTGTCGTTCTACTTACACCCTCCACCTTGGAAAGTAGGATATATTAAATTTGTTTGCAATGCCGCTAAATTTTCGTCATAGACCCCAAAAGTATATATATTCATAATCTGCATAAACTTCTAAGTCGATTTAACGATGTCCGCCTGTCTGTCTTTTGAAATCACGATACAGCTCACTTTTTTGGACTTAGAGTTTTAAAATTTGGCACAGTAGCTTGCATTGTGTCTGGTTGGTATTGAAAAAATATATATCGGTCCACCTTTGGGATAGGCCCCATATAACGGTACCTCCCGATATTCGGTATTTTGATAGTTTTAGCCACATATTTGCACCAATTTGTCTAAAAATTGGTATTTGTAGTTCGTTCTGAGTTCTAGCTCCAGTGGCGGAACATTGTATGTATAGCTCGTTTTCGTATAGTCCCCGTATAACAATACCTTCCGATATTCGGCAATTTGATGATTTTTGCAACATTTTTCCACGGGTTTGTCTTAAAAATGATATTTGTTGTTTGTAATGGGTTCCAGCTTCGGTGACAGCACATTGGTTATATAGGTCCAAGTTTTCGTATAGCCCCCATATAAGGGTAGCTCCCAATATTCGGTACTTTGATAGTTTTAGCCACATATTTCCCCCAATTTCTCTAAAAATTGGTATTTGTGATTTGTTATGGGTTTTAGCTCCGCTGGCGAATCACACGTTTTCGTATAGACGTCGTATAACGGTACTTCACGATATTCGGTATTTTGATGGTTTTACTCACATTTTTCTACGGACTTTTCCAAAAATTCGTATTTGTAGTTCGTAATGGGTTCTAGTTCCGGTCGCAGAACATTGAATATCTATAACGGTTCCTTCGAATATTCGGTATTTTGGCGATTTAAGCCACATTTTCTAATCGATTTGTGTGAAATTTGGTATTTGTACTTCATAATGGTTTCTAGAACCGGCTTCAAAATTGTCCTTATTTGTCCTAGTCATTCTAGTCATATTTACCCACAAAATTATATATAAATTGATTTAAGACTCGCAATAGATTACAATCGTTGTAGTATAAAATTGTCTATATAGGCTCCCGTTTTTGTATGGCCCTCATATGACTATTCTCCTACCGATCTTACTGGAGTTTGTAGCATAAAGTGGATGCAGATACTTTTGCATAAAAGTTTTTTCTTTTCCCATTGGAAAAAGGTATTAGTTTTTTACGATCACCCACAAAATTATGTAGTAGAATATTATTGTTTAACTTGCTTGAAAAATTCTTGCTTTCAGGGTAAAAAGAAAAAGGTGTCAGTCAGTTATGCCGACACATGTACACCCTCAGTCAATGTCTGTTAGTTTTTGACCATTTATGTGGGAGGATCCGAAAGGGTTGGGCGCAGATTTGGCCTATATCGACTACTTTCTGTAGTCGATATAGGCCCCTGCCGACCGAGGGGGCCACCTCCCAATTACGTAGAGAGCGCGTACACCCCATAGTCCGAACTATGGAGGGTTAGTACGTTAGGGAAACCAGCTACAGTTATACATCAGCCGGTTGTTTAAATTCACAAATAAAGACAACACACAGGAAATAAAACAACATATAACAGATAAGAGTAGAGAATCTGGCAACTACTTGCTTTAATACTAAAGATGTAAAATAGTGTGTTTAATGACATGCAAAGGGTCTGTCAATGATATCTCATTATATAATTTGTTGTAGATATCACATAAAGACCTCATAGGATTATAAGATTCATAATTGGATTTAGCCAAGCAAAGTTTAAGTGGTATGTAATTTCGAGTATTACGAGCAGGAATATTAAAATTTAATTCACCGGTTAAAAACTGTGAATCGATTTCGCCACGCAAAAGTTTTATAATAAATAAAGCTCTTAACATTAAACGTCTCTTTTCCAGTGTCGGAAGATCAATTAGTTTTAGGCGATTCTCATATGGTGGAAGTGTATCATTTATATCCCATCCTAATCCTCTGAGAGCAAATAAAAGAAATTGGGTTTGTACTGATTCCAATTTAGCAGAATATGTTTTGTAAAAAGGACTCCACAATACGCAACCGTATTCTAAAGTGGGCCGAACCAAACTAATAAATAAACGCTTAGTCACATAAGGATCGTCAAATTCTTTTGACCATCTTTTTATAAAACCCAGCAATGACTTGGCTTTATTTACACATGAATCAATATGCAAATTAAAACGCAATTTTTTGTCTAAAATTACACCAAGATCAACGAATGAGTCTACATTGTCCAATTTGTAAGAACCAATGAGGTAATCATTTTTAAAAGGTTGTGTTCTAAACAAAGACAGTTTTTTACATTTCTTGAGATTTAGCGTCATACCATTAGCACTGCACCAATTAACAAGGCAGTAGATATCATGTTGCAAGTTAAGGGAACTAATATGAGAGTCCATATTACAAAAAAGTTTGACATCATCAGCAAACATTAGGATCTTAGAGTAACGTATAACCGTTGGAAGGTCATTTAGATACAATACAAAAAGTAGAGGACCTAAATGGCTACCCTGGGGGACACCAGAGTACACAGTTATCTGTTTAGAAAGAACATTATTGAAAGAAACTCTCTGTGTACGCCCTTGCAAATAAGATGATATCCATGATAAAAATAATCTTGCGAAACCCATTTTGTCAAGTTTATGTAATAATAATAAGTGATATGTAATAATTTCTGGAAAATTTACCAGATAAAGTAGGCCGAAGTATTCCGCTTCATCGAATGCCGATAACAATATTGGAATGTGCAAAATTTTAAGAAAATCGAAAACATATTTACAGCTTTATAGGAATAATTATTAGTCAAAAATTTAACCAGAAGGGTGGACCAAAATATCTATTAGGTCTATAGTCAATAGAAATTTTGAGGTATACGAAGTTGAAATCGCTGACTTCTTTCGAATGCTATAAAAATCTTGACCCCTTGTGGGGTAAGTACCAGAAGGAGTTAGTCGATAAATTTAAAGAAATATTTTGTTAAACCAAGTTTGAAAATTATCGCTGACTTCTTTTGCATGTTATAAGGTGTATAATTATTCAAATGTTGAACACTTGTGACGGAGGTACCAGAAGAAGTAGGCCGATATGTTCCCCAAACCTTGGAAATATTGAAATGTGTGAAGCTTGATTTTTATTTCGCAATTTTATGAAAGTTTAAGTTGTTCCAAGTTATGATTCTTTGTGGGGGAGGTACTCGATGGAGTGGGCCGCTATTGTCCACTTTCACCCTGCTATGTCACTTTCACCCTGCTGACAAAAATATTGGGATTTTGTAAAGTTTGCACCGAATTGGATCATTCTTTCTCTATACGGTAAGATATTGTCCGTGTAAACGACTCGACTCCAAATGTCCTAAGACGAATTTGGTTCAAAGAGACCTAGGCTCTAAAAAAGTGTTTTTGATGAGATACGTTTTGGTTGTATCAAATTAGCCATATAGCTACAGAGGGTACTGTAGCTAGATGGCTACGGGTATAAAAAGGGTGTCCACTTTCACCCTGCTGACAAAAATATTGGGATTTTCAAAGTTTGCACCGAATTGGATCATTCTTTCTTTTTCTATAGGATAAGATATTGTCCGTGTAAACGACTCGACTCCAAATGTCCTGAGACGAATTTGGTCCAAAGAGACCTAGGCTCTAAAAAGGTGTTTTTGATGAGATACGTTTTGGTTGCATCAAATAATACGTACCCAAATGATACGTACCCTCTGTAGCCATATGGCTAAGGGTATAAAAAGGAAAACCCCATTTGCTTTCGGTCGGTCAAGCTTTTAATGCTTACCACCAGAAGTAAAACGCCCAGTAGTATATTTGCATAAGTGCTGGGTATTGCTATGTTCTTCTATGTATCCTACAGATTTGAGTCCAAAGTATTTAATAAAAGTTATTATAATTACTATATAGAACTATGATTTTGGTTTATCCCCAGTTATCGGTACCTTTTTCAGCATTTCGAATGAGGTAGGTTTACATCTTTTATACTCGCAATCATATGCCTAAAGAGGGTATATGACATTTGAATCAGACATTTGATTTCCAATCTTTACTCGAATTCGAGCATCAGCATTCTTGGAAGTAGAAAATAGAATCGAGCGAATTTATTTTTCGATGTCTCTCGAATTGAAGTCATGTTTTGCTCATTTTAGAGTGGGGCAAAATTTACTCTTGCAGCGCTCCCATATAAAAAAAAAGATTAAAGAGTGTGCACTGTATAAAAATCCTACTCTTCGAACACTTCGTCTCCCAGTGAAAACGAGCAAATCTGAGCTCTTGTACTACTTATGGGAAACCATATAACAGAGAGTATATGCCATATGATAGGTCTAAAATAATTGTTTGGTGCTTGCTTTAACTCCGTTTTGACCCCACCCTTATATATCCTTATATTTCTATTAACTTTTACCGGGTTTAAGATTGTTACTCCCACAATTTTGAGTGCATTAAGCGAATAATTCAAATTATATATCCCATAGAAGAGAGTATCCTGCTTGTTCGAAATTAATACATGGTAATAACATTTTCCCTTGGAATATTGAAAATATCGGTGCTATACATATGGTACCTCTCCACACAGGGTCAACTAATTTAAAATCCGAATTGAATCACAGTTTTGCTCAAACTTTGCTCTATTGAAAAATGTTGTCAACTTCAGTGCTAAAGAATATTACGAACTTCAAATACCAAATTTGAAACAATTCCGGAGAATAATGTCGCTAAAACCATTAAAATACCGAATATCGGGAAGCACCGTTGCATGGGGGCTATACGAAGACATGAACCTGCACAGACAATTTTCTGTTTTAGGCTGTAGTATCCATTGCGAACTTCAAATACCAAATTTGAAGCAATTCCCGTGAATAATGTCGCTGAAATCATCAAAATACCGAATATAAGAAGGCACCGTTATATGGGGGCTATATGAAAACGTAGACCTGTATGTCCTATTTACGAACATAACCTGCCTACTGGCAAAATAAACATGTCTGCAAAATGTTAGCTTTCTATCTCGATTCGTTCGAAAGATAGCGTGATTACAACAGATAGACTGACGGACAGACAGACAGACGGACATCGCTAAATCGACATAGAATTTTACGCTGGTCAAGAATATATATAGTTTGGGTCTTACATGAGTATTTCGAGGAGTTACAAACGGAATGACAAATTTAATACCCTCCATAGTATGGTGGAGGGTATAAAAATGGAAATCTTAAACGAAATCTTAATAAGTGACCGATTTTTCAAACCTTGCACGTCTCAATATTGCTGCTAATATATGATCTGTTGGGGAAATGGTATTTATCAGCCAAAAATGAAGTGAAATGAGTATCTGATGTAGTACTACCTTGGTACATTGTTGGAATTATATCATGCCAATATCGGCTCAATACCAATTCCCGCGACTCCTTTACAAAAGGGCTATATCGTAAAAACTTATAATTTTCGTGAAAATATGAAAAAGTATCCCAAATGTTGTAGACTTTGTGTAGGTCAATATCATATTACATCTAGTTTAAAGCTAGAATAAATAGGTACATTCACTTTAGTAGGGAAAGCAGTCTCTTGTTGGATTGTCCTGGCAAGCATCTGTTGACATAGACATATTTGACTAATGACAACGAATCTCAATTTTCTAGAAATTAATTATGATGAAAATGTTGGCAAAAATCATGTCGAGCCCACAAACTGAATTAAACAGGTCACTTCAACCTACTTTTACATCGAACACTAGCATCAAATGACCTCTTTTCAATATCTATTGAACTACTTTTTTGCTGATGCTGCTGCTGCAAAGATGAAAAAATAAGCCTTGTTATGGTCAGCTGTAATTGATTTATGTCTAACCGTTCATTTGCATAGAATCAGTCACTTCCAATGCCAACTAGGCTATGCTGCTGTTGCTGAGGTTGCAAATGCCTAGATTGCCGAACAAAAAACAGTGTCAGGAGGGCAAATATAATTATCATTTTCAAGATATCTTCCAACTTGCTAGTGATTACAAAGAGAAGTCACAGTAGAATGTGGTGAACATACCTGGTCCGGTCGTAGTCCCGGTGGTACCCATGTATACTCCTCCAGAGCACAACCACTGTCATCATCTGAATGCGATTGCCGTTGGATGTCTAGGTGTTGGCCCACCATAAAGGGTGCATGAAAGCCACCCGATGGATGGTGTAACAGGGAGGGCGGTGATGGTGAAGAGATGGCCGGTGATAACTGATGGGTTTGTTGGTGTGGATGCTGTTGTTGTGTTTGCTGCTGCTGCTGTTGTTGTTGTTGCTGATGTTGGTGCTGATGGTGATGAGGTGGATGCTTGAGCGATGATGAGGAATACTTGGAGATTGATGACGATGCAGATGCCGCAGGTGAGTACTGTGATGGCTGTTGCTGTTGGTGGTGATGTGGCAATGAGGTTGTTGTTTGCTGTGGCTGATGATGCGTCTGTAGATGTGGTGGCAGATACTGATGGTGGTGATGAGGATGTAACTGCTGCTGGTGTGGTGGTAATGGTGGCAAATGAGGTGTTTGTTGTAGCTGCTGGTGCTGCTGCTGCTGTTGTTGAAGGTATTGACGTTGCATTGGCAATGGTGATGTTGGCAAGCCGGCAGGATTAAATAAAGCCCCAGCAGAAGAACTACTGGGCATTGGCCCCGAAGTTGTCGACGATAAGGCCGATGCTGCTGTTGTTGATGACGATGGGACATTACTTTGGCCTAGATGTCTTAGACTTCCCAAAGGGGGCAATGGAGGTGGTGTGTTTGAACTTGCCGATGGTCCACCAACAGAACCTGCCGTTGCTGTCGCCGCTGAACTTGGTGAAAAATGACGCGGTAATGTTGGTATTTTTTGTAGGTACGACACCTGTGTAAGTGGCGTTCGACTGATTGGTCTGCAAGTAGAATGGGGAGAGAGGAGAAAAAATGAAATAAATTAAAATTGAGCAAAAAATGTACAAAAGATTAATGAAGGTCAGATAGCAACAAAAAATGCCCCATGCCATATTCTCAATATTTCCACAATATGAAAGGAAAATTATTGAGTGTGCAAGTATTTTAGGGTTAGACCGTAACAAATCGAAAGTTAATTAAATTGTAAACGTGAGCATTTTGCTTAACTATTGCGGCGGACATTGTGGTCAGTCTCTGAATATTGACTAGTTAGATGGGCTCCTTGCTGTGGGGCAAGTTATTGGATATTGGTGTTATTGGTGATAGTTTAATACCTTGTGAGTGCAAATGGAATATTGCAGGGATTAATTTTATGTATTACAACTAAGGAATGTAAAAAAAATGATTTATTACTTGGGTGTCCACGCTTGCATATTCAATTTTATTTGATATTTTCAAAACTATTTTCTCTTAAACAATAACATCTCACAAGAGATCAATTTAGGTATCAGGAAAATTCTTTATTTTTTTTTTTTCAAAATGAAAGACAAGTCTTGTAACTCTATGAAGAAATCTTCTAAGGAAGCCTGCATGTATTATATGCGGTCAGATGCCATTAAACCTTTCAGAAGCCGAACTTTCCAATACTCATAGAATTTTTATATTTGCGCACATACAATCTACCTATAGAAAATTAATAAATCATATAGCCCCATCTTTATACACAACAGCAGTTGGAAAATTTCAATTGTGTTCTGCGACAAAATTCAAGTTTTTCAATAATTACAGGGAAATGCAGAAAAATATTAAAGTAGACCTAAAAAAAGAAGACACGTGTATCGTTGTTTTAAAAGTTTCCATTAAAAAGTAGCCAAAAAGAGACACTTTGCATCTTAATCGAGGATTTAAGTTACTTTAGGCGTCAACTCTAAAAAATAAAATAAGATAATATTTCGTTTTTTTTTTTTTTTTGAAAAACTTAAAGCACATATCTTTTTTTATATACAGTGGATATAAACATTCCGTTTCTATGGTGACTTATGGTAAAATTTGATGAAAAATATTTTTGTCTTTGAGGTCATCCCTCAAAAATGATGTTTTATTGGAGACTTTTGCACAAACTCACAAAAAGTAAGGCTTTAACCCCAAAATGTGTTTTTGATTTATATGAATCCCTGGCGTTTAGGTAAGTTGTAGACTTTTAATGTCTTTCAGGACCTATAGTAGAATTTTATGGTATATAATTTTGTGGAAGTAGTGGCCGAAAAATGGCTCGTGAGCTGAACATATCGCAATACTCCATTCGGCAAATATTGAAATTCCAAAAAGTGGAAGCACTTGCACCGCAACAAAATTGACACGAAAAGCTAAGGAGTTGCTTGGCTTGGCCGAAAGTTGAGAACTGCCTAATTTGGTTTTCTCTGGCCACTAGAACTCAAGCGCCGGCCATGGTGATGGTGAGAGCCGCCATAACAGTCAATGGTTGCTCTCCGTTCATATTAATCGACCGTGACATTAGAATAAATGCCGAATATTATCGCGAAAATATTCTGGAGGGTGTATTAAAGCCTTGGGCACGCAAACATTTTTGGCGCAGACCTTGGACATTCCAATAGGACTAAGCACCATCGCACTCAGCACGCGCTACCCAAGAATGTTTACAAAATGAGGTTCCTCACTTCATTTCCAGCGCACAATGGCCACCAAAATCTCCGGATACCAATCCGTTGTACTACTGTGTCTAGAGCATTTTCGAAAGCAAGTTGGTACTAAAAAATACCAAAGGGTCGATCACCTCAAGCAAGCGCTTCGCAGGGAATAGGCCGAAATACAACAGAGCTGCATTGGGGCTGCGTGTAACGGTTTCATTGTCCGTGTGAAGGCCATAATTCATGCCAAAGGTGACCAATTCGAACAAATCTAAACTTATTCTAAAATTTGATGGTATTTCCAACATTTTGTTTATTTCATTCAATAAAATTTAAAAAAAATGTAAAATTTATGGCGTTTGAATTTGTTGTAGTTGTTTATCTCACCCTGTATTTATCCATGTAATTAAAAAAATTTACATTACGGTGGGGGTTCTGGGCTAATCACTATTGCCATTTGAAAATACTAAATTTAATAGTAATATTTCCTTTTTTACTGCAATTCGTAATGGAGAATATTAAAGGAAGACTCAATTTCAAAACAGGATAGATGCCAGAATTTCAAACTGAATTTCTCAATTTCATATAGCAACTTCTAAATTACACTAAAATATAACAGAAGCCTACTGTGAATTGGCAACACGGTGAATTCCAAAATACTTCGTTAACTGCGGGCAACTTAGAAGCATATAATGCTGTGGCGGAAAATCCCTCCTATGGCAATTATTTGCATGCATTTTCAATTTCTACAACATACAATGTTGCCAATACAACAAAGACAATGCTCCATTTTGGGGAGACATGCAATTCCAATGTCCACCAATGGTTCTGGTCTCTTCCCCCAGCTTTAAGTCATAATCTATGGAAGTTGGTATTGTTTATTGTCTGATTCCCGCTGCCATGGACAGGGATCTAGTTTTTCACAATAACGAAGGCTGGCCATGTTGTAGCCCACTCTTAAATGATATGGTGTTCACTCCGAGAGTATTTTCGGCGGTGGCCAGCCACGGACGGCATAAGCTTTTGTTTTTCTACTTCGCCGAACATTTTGATGTGTCAATATTGTTACAGGCGGTTTTTTTTTGTGGCTACAAAAACAATTAAGTTCGAATAGGAAAGAGTCTTTTTTTGTTGTTTTGTTTAGTTTTGTTATGGCGACAGCATAGAAAGTCCCAAAATAAAAACGAAAACTCAACCGTGGCGAAAATCGACAACTACAATGGACAATGTTGTGAAATCACAACAGGAATTCCACAATGAAATAACCACAAATTGAAATTTAACCATTTTAATTGGTTTCGAACTCAGGTGTGGACTGGGGAACACACTCGTCCAATGATAACAGGATCAACTAAATTAGTGCAACATTTGTTTCAAATTTTTATTAGAAAATAAAGCATATTCAATTTAATGGGATTTGCAGTTAATAATTAAATGAATACAAAACCAAATTGTGGTCATTTTATATAAGGAAATTTGGAAAATGTCTACCAATAAGCAGAACCCTATTATGGTTAAAGAATATACCACTATTAGCAAATTACATTGTATGCGGAAAGAAGTATTTATATTAAGTGAATTTATGTGGAACCTTTTTACACCAAAATAGAATGAATTGTAGCCGTAATTTTAATATCGAAATGCACAATTCTAGCTCTTTTTTATGTATTAAATGTATTACCATTTAATACTTTTGTACATATTATGGCGCGCATTTGCAAAAAAACTACATACTCACAGTGATCCTAGTACAAACATTTATTTCTACAGCTCTGTTCTTACATTCCCTACTGAATTTAGTATTTTTCGTACACTATATAGCACACTAGTCCAAAAACCGTCCTTTGTTGGACCCACAGTTATCCTCATAGCAAAAGTTGTAAGTTCAGCTTTATTCCTACACATATATCAAATTTAGTACCACTTAGAAATTTTCATTCATATTATACTATGGATTTCCGAATTCACGTCCTGATTTAAATGCTACATAGGTTCTTTGACCCCTATACCGATATTCAGCTATTTCCTACAATCTATATTAATTTTAGTACAATTAGTATTTTTTATACGTTATAGAAGGAATTTTTATATTCGATTCCATAGCTAAACGCTCCACATTATTTATAGTATACCTAATCAGAAGCATCTCCATATATCAACCCTTCTAAATTTCATTCTCATTATAAATTTCTCGATTTTTTCTTGTTCGAATTGCCACAAGCCCTTCCTTTCGTATATCATACACATCATTAAAGACTCTTATTCCAAATTTCAGATATCCAGCCTTGGTTACTTCCCCTAATACCATATTTAATACATTTAAGTACATTTTATACATTTAGGTACAAGATTAGGTACTAATGATTCCGAGGAAAGTACTTTTTTCTTGGGGGCAGGCTAGTATGCTTGATACAAAAGTCCTGGTGCAAATACTGGGCTAAACCCGAGTCTACTAAATCTATATGGACAATATAGGTATCATGTGAATGTTAACAAGTTAAAAAGCAGTAAGTTCGGCCGGGGCAAACTTTGAATACTCTCCATCATTGGGAAATTTAAAAAAAATAAATAAATGTATAAGAAATAGAATCCGATAAAAATTTTGTTAAAATTCTAAAAATACTGAATATAGGAAGTTGCCATAATTTTGGGGTCCATACGAAGACGTGGACTTGCATGTATTACGACCTTCAAGTACGAAATTTACAACAATTCCGGAGAATAATGTAGCTAAAATCATCAAAATGCCGAATGTAGGGAACCGATTATTAGAGGCAATACGAAGACCTGGACCTGCATAGCCAATTTTGTGTCATAGGCTGCAGTACCCACCACGAATTTCAAATACGAAATTTGAAACAATTGCGGTGAATAATGTCGCTGAAATCAGCAAAATACCGAATATAAAGAGGTATCGTTATGTGAGGGCTATGCGAAGACAGGGACCTGTATAGACAATTTTCTGTCATAGATTGTGGTACCTATTAGGAACTTCAAATACGAAATTTAAAACAATTCCGGTGAATAACGTCGCTCAGATCATCAAAATACCGAATACGGAGAAGTACAGTTATATGGGGACTATAACTAAACGTGAAGCTATATAGCCCATTTCAATGCCATTAGTCCTGCAGACATAATATACATTTGATACATATTTATACATTTGAGTAAAATTTTATATATATATATATATATATATATATATATATATATATTATATATATATATATATATATATATATATATATATATATATATATATATATATATATATATATATATATATATATATATATATATATATATTTCAAGGTGTTATAAACGGAATGACAAACTTAATATACTCTCCATACTATGGAGAAACGGAAAACGGTTCGGGATTTTTATCAAGATTGTGGATTATAATTATAATTGGCACTATAACCTTTCCTATGTGTTATTATCTTTCTTAGATATGCGCCTTTGAACCCGTACGAGCCGATTATGTTCTCAATATTGAATTTATCTTTTCGGTATAAAAAATTTTCCTTCGCGAGTTAGACATAATCAAGCCCCTGTCATAAAATACAATTTATATCAGAATCGTGTTTCCCAGGTTTAAATGCCCATATATCTGGATCCAGGAAAGATAATATCGCAAGTTGTAACATTTTGGATGAAGTGACTCGACTCGACTTTTCGGAGTTTTTATAAATGTGGTCAATTGTTGAATAGATATTTTCATTAGCCTTCAAATAATACCTTTATTTAGATACAAATTGTTATTGGCTTTCAAATGATGAAATGATTGCCGGTTCCAAAACCCGAAGTTTTAGGCCAATTATCCGAGTATCCGTGTCCCTCCACGAAAAAAAAATTTCCAGAAACAGTGTACATAGACCGATATCTGAAAAGATTCAACAAATTCCAGAGTTTTTACTTATCTAGATGTGTTTCCATACTTCCATGTCCACCTTTATATATCCAAACCCACCTCAACCAAAGTTAGTGTTTTTCTTACTTTTTTAGCACGTATTTCTAAAACTAACTTCATGTGACCCCAATATCAGAATTTCAATATTCCGTCTCCATCTGTGCACCCCTGCCTAAATTGTAACAAATTAAGTATACATTAAAAAATCAGCCTCTAACCATAACTTAATTTTTGTATCAAATTTTAGGTTTGTCCATTTACATAATACCAAATGGTATCATATTTAGTGTTTTTATTAAACTTATATATCGATATCCCAAATACGTGGTGCGGGATCAACGACCCTCATTCCAAATTTCAGAACTCTAGCTCTATCCGTTCGACCAATACAATGAATCCATTTTTTAGCATCATTAAGTACCTGTGGTATACTTGTATTTCGAATTTCCAAAAACCCAGCCTTATCCCACCACTAAACACTAAACACGATTCTACCTTCAGCCGTTTCGCCTTTGCTTTGATGAATCAGTCAGTCACTCTACTTTTGTTTATTACGATTCTTGTCTTTTCATTCCCTCAATACCAGTGTATTCAAATCGCTGCAGCTGTAAGGTGAAATAAGTGGCAGAGTTCGGCTGTGATATTTATTGAAACGCAGTGACACTATAAATAAATATAACATATTTGTAAAATATGTCTGCTCAGATATTTTTTCGATTTTGCTTCATTTGAAAGTACTAACACATGTCTCATGTATATATAAATCCATAACTGTAATAAATTGCCAAGCACCGAAATTCGAAAGAAAAAATTTCAAGCACGTGCAACAGGCCTCATGGAAAATATTTTATTTCAATACAACTCTAATATTGAAACAAAACTAAACCAGTAAGGAAAGCTCAAAAGTCGGGCGGGGCCGACTATATGATACCCTACACCACTATGCATATTTAGTAGAGCTCTCGTAAAAAGGTTTATACAGGGCATTTCAGAGCTCTATGAGATATTTGGTACAAAATCAAAATCTATCTAATTCTATCGTGCATTTTACGAACTATAGCTATCTCTGAACCGGGTTTCTCCAAATTTGACGTATTAGCTTCTAGACTGAATTCGGTCTTATGTACGAAAATTCATGCCATTTGGGCTGATATTGGCCATTTGATGCACAATTAACACGAAATCGGATGAAGATATATATGGGAGCTATAGCTATATCTGAACCGATTTTTACTAAAATTGGTGTACTTGCTTCTAAGCTGGTTTCGGTCGGATTTGCCAAAATTGATGCTATTACGGCCATTTGGTGGTCAATCACCCGAAATCGGATGAAGATATATATGGGAGCTATATCCAAATCTGAACCGATTTCGGTAAAATTTAAAACAGCTATTCCTGTGCTCCATCTAATACCTGGTACCAAATATCACGGTTGTGGAGTGAATATTACGAATGTAAGGGACTAAAACACTAAATCAGATGAAACATATATATGGTTGCTATATCTATATCTGAACCGATTTTCACTAAATTTGATATACTTGCTTCTAGGCTGAATTTGGTCCGATGTACTAAAATTCAGTCCATTTGGACTTATATCGGCCATTTGGTGCACAATTAACCCGAAATCGGATGAAGATATATATGGGAGCTATATCCAAATCTGAACCGATTTCGATAAAATTACAAACAGCTATTTCTGGGCTGTATCTTTTATCTGGTACCAAATATCATTCTTGTGGAGTGCATATTACGAATGTGAGAGGATTAAACACCAAATCGGATAAAAAATATATATGGGAGCTATAGCTGTTTCTGAACCGATTTTGCTGT
Organism: Musca domestica; assembly: GCF_030504385.1. NCBI lineage: Eukaryota > Metazoa > Arthropoda > Insecta > Diptera > Muscidae > Musca > Musca domestica. The sequence goes on along the minus strand of NW_026712230.1, from coordinate 3,235,226 downwards.
ATTTGCTTTAAGGCTAATCTCGGTCACATGTGCCAAAATTCGGGCCATTTGGGCTGATATTGGCCATTTGGTGGCCAATTAACCCGAAATCGGATGAAGATATATATGGAAGTTATATCCAAATCTGAACCGATTTCGATAAAATTTAAAACAGCTATTTCTGTGCTCCATCTAATACCTGGTACCAAATATCACGGTTGTGGAGTGCATAGTAGGAATGTGAGGGACTTAAAGATCAAATCGGATGAAAGATATATATGGGAGCTATAGCTATATCTGAACCGATTTTCTCCAAATTTGATATACTTGCTTCTAGGCCGAACTCGATTGGGTGTGCCAAAATTCAGGTAATTTGGACTGATAGTGGACATTTGGTGCACATTTAACCCGAAATCGGATGAAGACATATATTGGAGCTAAATTTGATCCGATTCTCACCAATTTCAATAGGGTTCGTCCTTGGGCCAAAAAAATTTCATTTCAATCGGATAATAAATGCGACCTGCATTTTGTTCACAAGAATACATGGACAGACGGACGGACAGACGGACTGACATGCATAAATCGACTCAGAAAGTGATTCTATGAAGGTTCTCAAAAGTAACTATGGGTCTATCTCGTTTCCTTCTCCATGTTACAAACAAATGCACAAAGACATAATACCCTTACCACTATGTGGTGTAGGGTATAAAAATACCTCACAGCAGGTTACAAACTTCAAATGGAGAGGAAAAATTCATGGTGAATTAAAAAAAAAAAAAACTACAACTTCGGCTGTATTCAATGGATGTCGGCAACAACAACAAAAACAAGAGCAATACATTAGCTGCATGAAATCGCACAGTGTGAGCCAATCTAATAGCATTGGGATCATTTTCCGCCAAAACTGAATTTTCTGGCTTTCTGGCTAACCCCGGAATATGCTTGCATACCAGTCGAAATTTATTGAACTTATTTTATTTTTTGTTTTCTTCTTCTGCCTAGACACCAAATTGTCTAATGTCCATAACCATTTGGGGGTTCCAGTCCATATGGGAGAACCAGCCAGCCAGACTTACCGATACAATAACACATTCATCTAGGCCATACGATTCGTGTAAATATTTCTTCTAGTTTTGTTTTGATTGTTGAATGTTTTTTTTTCTCTTGGTGTGCTGTCCAAGAAAACCCCCGAAAACGGATTAGAATAGAAATCGGAAAATGCACGTAGGAGGTGTTGCATTTCACAGTTGCCCCCACAAAGTATTAATCGAATAGCGAATGCCTGAATGAACGGTCGACCACCAGCGTCATTTCCAAGTCTTTGTTAAGTAATTGTGTCAGACAATTTGACTGTATCCCAGAGAGTCTCGTCGCCGTTGCCGGGGTGATGCTGGTGGCGCAGCTCTTAAGTTTTTGGCAAAATGTCTACATTTGTAACTGCTTTGTGGGACATACGGCTGCTGCTGCCGCTGCAGTTGTTGTTGTTGTTATTGCTGCCCAGTTTGTGTTGTTTATTTTATGCTTAATTTTATTACAGTTATTTGTACTTTTGAGTAAATTATATTACCCTCGATGTAATGCGCTGTAAAAAATCTCGAAAATCGAATGTGCGACAGCGATGTTGGGAATGCAAATTGTATGTTGCATAGAGTTCATGTATTTCTAAAGCCAACAACAAAGAGAATAAATATATTTGTCGTGTAAAATTTAGTCACCTTTAGGTGTGAACGATAGTAATACCAATTACTCAGTAAAGCATTTTCAAAAAGTGAATGAAAGATTCAGGCAGATCATGCGAGAAAGCAACTGTTACGCATAATGTATGCTTTACACCTTTCAATGTTTAAGACAATTGAATTAAACTTCCACATTTGTTGAAATTTTCAAATTAAGATTTCTTGTAACCTGTTGATTTTAGATATATAGTTTCGTGCAGATAAAACCACAACGATTATTTTGGTAGGGATTATTAAGGGTTCTTTTTGGTTTTTTTTTTTCGGCTTAACTTTAATTTAGTAAAATCTCTAGAATTTTTTTTTTTTGAAATTTTTCCAGAGGTAGGTATTTATGTCCTGATTCCGAGATTTGGGCCCGAATGCTGGGATATTTGACTAAAAATTTTGGATCCCGGTTAGACCTAATAATGAAAGATAATGAAAATACCTATCTAATAATTGGTCTCATGATGGGGTTATTCAAAACATTTCGGGAGTTGTATCAACATTATTTATACAAATGTCGAAAAGGGCCCCATTTTGGGAAAATGATGTTTTTAGTATAAAAAAAAATACTTTGCTTCGCACTTGGGCATACCCAGAGAGGAAAATCTTAAGTCCCTGCCGACAGCCGCCTACCTAAAACAACATCAGATTTAGAAAATCCTTAGATCGCGAAGCCAGAGGAATAAATCTGAAACCCAGCCCGAAGGCCGGCTAATTGAAAGGGTATCAAATTAAAAAAAACTTGCGTTCGAGTAGCCCCTGTTAAACATACTCAGAGGAGAAATAAGCACCAGACGGTGCCAGCAATTTAAAAGGAGAGTTAAATTTAGAACTTTGGTTCGCGTGTCAGTTTGTTTGTACGGGCTTAAAGACCCATGTCCATCCAGGATCGAAGTAATAGCATGCATTGTAGCCTTTTGGAAAGGTTACAATAAGCTATAATTTGTTATTAATTTTATGGAAAAAAATCGAAAGTTTTTACTAAAATAGGGTTCCTTCCTTTAAGCTTTAATACGGTTAAAACTCCCTTTAAACGAGATCGTTGCAAGCTAAAACATTCTACGACATTATTTGTCATAGAATATTACTATAGGTCCTAGAAGACGTTGAGAGTATAAATTTTAACCAAACGCCAGGAATTCAAATATATTAAAAATACATTTTAGGATTAAAGCTGTGCTTTGTGTGAAGTTATACAAAAATCTCCAACAAAGCATCATTTTAGGAGGATGACGTCAAAAACAAAAATATTCTTCATTAAATTTGCGTTAGAGCTTTGAAATTTGATAGCCATCTTTGGATTAAATCCAGAATCATTGGTCTAGAAAATGGGTCATGGCGGCCCACTTTTTGGTATAGTCCCTATATCCATTTATAATTGTTTTCAACTTACAAAAATGTATTGAACAAATTTTTTCAGCAACATTTTGTAGGTTGACTCTTATTTACTGAACTTTAAAATTATTACTAAATATCGAGAACACACTTAATATTTACAAAACAACTAAATATATTTATATATTTAATGGTTATTCTTCTACACATGAATACATTCCCTTCTCAGAATAACAATTCCCCCATGCGTTCCCAAAATAACTTGTCGTACAAATAATGTCATTCATTCCTTCCTTTTTTCCGTTCACACACATGCCAACAACCTTATTCGAATATCCAACAACTAAATTTCAACAACATTCTTTTCTAACATTTTGTGTCGTTGTGTCGTTCATAAGGGTTAAATTGCAAGACAGCGACGACAGGTGGCTCATAAAATGATGTTCTCTGCAATTATACCTTCGAGACTGGTTTGGCTTCTTTTGTTTATTGTCTTGTTTAGGAAATTCCTTTTTTCGTGCATACAGAAAAGGAAAACCCAAAAATGCAAGGTGGATATAGGAAGATGCATAAGGGGCCATTGTACCCTTCACCATAAAAAGTGGAGTACATTAGATTTATCATTTTGTTTGTAACACCGAAAAATATTTGTCGTATAGCCCATAATGGATAATTATTTTTGAGAAACGTAGATTGTAAGTCGATTTAGAGATGGTAGATATTGAAAACGGACTATATAGGCTTACGTTTAGTCATAGCCTTTTCGACGTTACCTCCCTATTTTGGTTATTTTTAATCTCGCAATTTAACCAGATCTGCTATAATTCAATATAACTATATATATGCTGGTTTAAGGAATTTGAAAATACCTGGTACCTTTTTTATCTACACTTATTTTAACGCAGTCAAATTTGTAATTATATAATGCAACTTCTAATATTATTACTTCACAATTTCCAACCAATGTTTGGAATATTGTTAGATAAAAGTTTGGCATTTGTAATTATAGTCAATATTAAAATATCATATAATATCATCTACATTTATGATTTGCATTTTTATTGCATGCTTTTAGATGCTCGCAAGAAATTTTATGAAGCAAATAGAAAACCTTTACTGTACAGTATCAAATAATACACTTAATAATATAAGCATAGCGTAAATATAGTATACAAGCTGAAGACCGCTAATTCGCAAACGAAAAGTCCACCTTAAAATTTTAAATTTGATTGTACTTAGTACTTAAAATGCATAATTTAATTATTCCGACAAATTTTTTGATCAAAATTCACACATCGTACTAAATTTTCAAACATTCAAAGTTTAATATATTATTCAAGTGTTTCCTTAATAATAGAAAAATCTTCAAAATCTTGACCCGAGGAGGATATTAGTAGAACCATTGTACAATGGACCCACACCCAAGTTTTCTGTACAAAAATATTTCAACGTCTCCATATGTAAATCCTAGAAACCAACAGTGACTTCAATATCAAATTTCAGCTATATCCCTTTATCCAATACCAAATTTAGTACTTTTCGACAAATATAGGACTCATTTGAAAATCATTGCCAAATTTTCTTATTAATCTAAGTATAAAACTTCGGAATCTCTATCCTTTAGCCAATATTCAATTAAATTCCACTTTGAATTTTTCGAACAATTATAGTACACATTTAAAAAATCACCTCCATATCTTAACCATAGACATCAATAGTGACATCTATATCAAACTTTAGGGCTTAAGCTCTATCGCTTCACCTAATACTAAATTTAGTACTACTTAGTTCTTTTCGTACAATTGTAGCACACATTTCCGAAACCACCTCCATATCTTAACTGCAGATAGCAACAGTGACCTCAATATCAGAATTGAGGCTTCCAGTCATATACCTTCACCCAATACCAAATTTACTACCATTTAGTATTTTTCGTACATATATATATGTATGACACATTTTCAAAACCAAACTCAGATACCATCAGTAATTTAAATATCAAATTTTAGTATTTTTTTCTCTATTCCTTCAACCAATACCAAATTTAGTACCATTCAGTACTTTTCGTATAATTATAGTATACATTTTCGAGATATATATGTTCAGACTACAAATGAACAACGACCCGAATACAACGTTTCAATCATTATCTATTTACCCAATATTAAATTGTACCGAATGTAGTACAATTTAGTACTTTTTGTGTAATAGTAGTACACATTTCCAAAATAAACTCTTTCACAAACACCAACAACAAGAGGAACTCCAATACAAAATTTTAAAATTCCAGCTTCATCCGTTCACCCTAAACCAAACTCTACCAAATTTAGTACCATTTATTACATATTTCCACTTTCTTATATCAAACTTTTTATCTCATACCAAATGTTAGCCCTATCCGTTCACATAATACCAAATGGCACGATTTTAAAAGTTTAGTACCACATTAGAACTTTTCGTAACTTTAAAGTTCGAAATTTTAAAAGCCCTTTGGGACATCTATCTAGCACTTTATCAGTTACTTTCATTTCAAATTTCAGAATTCTAACTCATTTCGTTTGTCCAATACAAAGTATTCAAGTTTTACTACATTTTAGTACTTTTCGTACCCTTTTAGTACAAAAATCCAGCCTTATCAAGACTGACTGACATATGCGAAATTTTAAGATCGAGTTTGGTGTGGGCCCGATTCTAGGTCAGTCAGACAGATAATATATGAGCTTGATTTAGGGAAGGCTGGATTATCCGAGAACCTGCGTGCTAACACGATTTAATATCATTAACATGTTACTAGAACGGTTAATCAGTTTGTAGAAGTTCCTAATTTAGGTACAGAAGAACCAGATTTCCAGAAAAAGCGCATTTTACTTAAATTCAAAAATAACAATAAAAAATAGCGGTCTTTGAAGTCTACATCTGTTGAATTTTTCAATAATATTTTTGAATATCGCAATTATTAGATGACCTAAACCTAAAAGTGAATATAATTTGAAACGGTTCCTCAGCACGATGATTCTTTCTAAGTTACCGATATTCTTTATTGAATTTACAATTACTTTTCTTATTCTCCATTTGGCCCATTTTTAGATTACTATGACTAAAATGATCTTTCCAAAGGGTTTTCGATTGAGTTTTGTCCAGTTATACCCGCATAGGGTACAATAATTACACATTTTATTGTCAACGATGAAGTAAACAACAGAAAAGCAAGAAGAAAAAACGTCTACAGAAAAGTTGTTTTTGGATCTTTGGTCTGTCGATGACAAACTTGTATTTTTACAGAACATTTGGAACTTTACTTCATTCACATGCCACAGAGTAAAGAACCGTAATTAGGAATGTAGTTATAACCAACTACCATGACAACAAGCCAGCATTGAGAAACGCATTTTCATATTCCTTATGAACGAGCTTTATATGTTCTCTGCACATTAGGGTTGTCCCGCTATGTAAACACATCTATATACATAAACCTATGAAAATATTTGCAGCACAACATTAGGAGCCACTTCCACATCCCGAACTTTTATTGTTTTACAACCATAGAAATGAGGTGGTACAACGACATGTTGGCATTTTTATTTTCGTCCCTATATTGTTTGTACTCTTCTCCACCATTTCATATGTTCCGCATTTATTTATTTCTTCTCTGGGAGTTTCAATAAAAAATATGCTTTTGCTATGATGTTCCACACATACATACATGCAACAATGATTGTCATAAACGATTTTTGAATTGACAATAAACGAAACGTGTTGCGAGCGGAATTGGAGCAAAAGCAACAAAAGTCATATAAACTTGACGACTTCAGTTTATTGCCAGAGGATATCAACCTTTGTGCATCCACCCACCTTTATTGTCAATATGGGAAACACGACACACCTACACTTTGTCATCGGGCAACAGAGTTTGTGATATTTTTACATATGGAACTGTGACTTAAAACAATTTTTAAATTAATTTGTTTATTACACTGTACAAAAAAAATCAATAATTAAAGGAAACCCCCAGCAAAAAACTTATTTAGAGACTTTAATAAAGCCTTGACCATATTCAAAGGGAACCCAAATAGAGCTTTGAAAGCTTAGAGAGAGATTAAATTACTACAAGAATCATTGGTTTAAAAAATTGTTTTACGTTTTAGTTATTTTTTTGAATTTTGAATTGTTTCTATTTAAAAACGGTATTAACAAAAATAGGCCCACGTTTGGATTTGTTCGTATTTTCCAATCAACGAGCCTGAAAATTTGTATTTTGGCTTCTTCGGGGGTAGAAAATCTTCCCTTATACTTAAATAAAATAAGGTTAGTTCGGAAGGGTTTCTAACCCCGAAGAAACCAAATATACATTTTCAGACCCTGCGAGGTAAAACTTCAAAACGGCGATACACGGGTCTTCTGTTTTATATTTTAAAATTATATTTTCGACGAGTAGCGTGCTCTTGCGCTACTTCGTCAGCGAAAAGTCCATCTGAACATTTTAATTTCCTTCCAAGAGTTCGTGTTAGGCCTTTTTTGTACTCAAAATGTACAAGTTGTTAAGTTTGAAAAAATTTGTTAATCAAAACTTCATGTATCGTTCTAATTTTTTAGTCTTTCATGGTTTTATATATTTTCCAATTTTTCCCTTTATCGAAAAGCATAATCGATAAATGATTACTTTTTGCACAATAAAGTCTTCAAAATCTTTTCTTCTACAATGGTTCCACATACAAATTTCTGGCGAAGACTATTTCAACGTATATTCATAATAAAAATTTAGTACCATTTAGTACGTTTCGAGCAATCATAGTACGCATTCCCAAAGCCTTCTCTCAAAGCTGTACATCAAAGAGTGCCTCCATATTAAATTTCTCAATTTCAGCTTTACCCTAAGACCCAATCGCGAATTTATTACCATACTTTGCGTAAGGTTTTACTCATGTGCAAAACCACCTCCACCCTAGACGCCAACAGTGTCCTTGATACCAAATTTCAGAAATTTATCTCTATCCTAACAGCCAATGGCACATTTTGCGGCATTTTGCGGTTTACGTACGTTCATAGTACGCTTTTCTATAACCACCTCCTTCTCTTAACTATAGACACAAACAGTGACATCCATATCAAATTTCAGGATTTTAGCTCTATCCCTTCATCCAATTTCAAATTTAGTACTATTTGAAACTTTTCGTACGACAATTCGAAAACCACCTCCATATCTCAATCCCAAATACCAACAGCGACTCAATGTCAAATTTACCAATATCCAAATTAATAAAACATAGTACTTTTAGAACAATTATAGTACATATTTCCAAAATCACCTCCATATCTTAATCACAGACACAGACACTAACAGTAACATCCATATAAAATTTCAGAATTTCGGCTCTGCAATTTCCCATATTACCATATTTAACACCGTTTAGTATAATTCTCAACCACAGACACCAAAAGTGACATCTATATCAAATCTCCGGATTTCAGCCCTATTCATTTACTAAATACCAAATTTATTAATATTGTTACGTTCTTGGATTTTACTTAATCCCGTGTAGACGTTGTTTTATTTCCCAATACAGCTCGTACCAATGATTTTATTCACACAACTTTACTTTGCACTTTACTTTACTCGACGGTTTCAATTCGCGATCTGATTCACAACTGACTAACTGCCTTTCCATTTCCCCTATTTATATGAGCCTCGCCTGTCGCTACAGAAGTTTCTAGACGATCTGGTAACGCCTAGATTACGAACAATCTACCAATGCAACGAACACATACAAACTTACATTGAGTGAACAATAACAACAACACATACAAACTTACATTGAGTGAACAATAACAACAACACATACACAGGCGAGGGGGTAACAAAGAAAGAGGAATTAAGCGATCATCAATGATGACGTTTAACAAGAATTGTACGTCAGCAACAAAATAGAAAATGAAAGAGGAAATGGAAGGATGTAGAAAAATCTATACAGTAGTTGTTGTTGTGAAGTTATTCAAATAAACTGCGTAGTAGAAATTTACGTTACAATTCAAATTCTTAAATTAACGGAATTCATCTAAATTAACTTAAATCTAAAGTTATATTCGTAACAATATTTAGTACTTTCGTACAAATATAGATCGTATGTTAAAACCATCGCCAAATCTTAAACAAACACCATCAGTAGTCTAAATATCAAATTTCACAATTTTAGTGCTATCCCTTCTCCCAGTACGAAACATACCAGTACCATTCAGTACTTTTCTCACAATTATATTACATATTTAGTACATATTATAGTGCATATTAGTACATATAGTACACCTTTCCGGAACTACCTTCATATGTCCAAATATCAGATTTCAAGCGCTATCTGTTCACCCATAACCAAATATAGTACTATTAAGTACTTTTCGTTCAGTGACTCAGTGACAGCCATATATGACACATACAGTGTGAGATGAAAAAACTGCAACCAACTTCCGACTGCTATCATTTCTAAGCCACTCGTCCGACAGCTGTTAAAATAATTTCAGTGACAGCTCATTTTGATATTTACAAGCGTACAAAAGCATTTTCTTGAGAATTTTCCAGAAAAAAAGTTATTCGTGATGGAATTCAAGCGTGATAGTGTGATTTCTTTATATTTGGCTGGAAAACCACAAGTTAGAGCACTACAGCATTAAAAGTTGAATAAATCTTTTGTGTCTCGCACCATCGCTCGTTACCGTGATACTGGTAGCGTAGCCTGACGTCAAGGAAGTGTACGGAAAAAAAACAGCAACATCAGCATAAATTTTTCGAAGAGTAAAGAAGCGAATTGATCGAAACCCGCGTCGCAGTGAGCTGAACATGTTGCAATATTTCACTCGGCAAATATTGAAAAATGAGCCATTGAAATTCCAAGAAATGCTAGAACTTAGACCGCAACAGAAAGAAAATAGACTCAAAAGAGCTAAGGAGTTGTTTCGCTTGGCCAAAAGTGGTGAACAGCCGAATTTGTTTTTCTCCGATGAGAAAACATTCGTTGTCCAGCAGTTTGTAAACAAACAAAATTATCGTGTTTACTTGCCAACGAGATCAGCTGAAAATTTGCACCTTTGGTTGGCCACCAGAACTCAAGCGTCGGCCATGCTGATGGTGTGGGCCGTCGTAACAGCCGATGGTCGCTCTCCGCTCGTATTAATCGATCGTGGCATCAGAATAAATGCCGAATATTATTATATTCTGGAGGGTGTATTAAAACCTTGGGCACGCAAACATTTTGGTTACACGATGAGGGTCCTCGCTTCATTTCCAGCGCACAATGGCCACCAAAATCTCCGGATACCAATCCGTTGGATCTGGAGTATTTTGGAAAGCAATGTTGGCACTAGAGAATACCAAATTGTAGACCACCTCAAGCAAGCGCTTCGCCGGGAATGGGCCAAAATGCCGCAGAGCAACATTTGGGCAGCGTGTGATGGTTTCATCGGCCGTTTGAAGGCCATAATTCGTGCCAAAGGTACATTTAGTGCTACTTCCGAAATTGTTTGCTTTTATTCAATAAAAAAAGTAAAAGTTATGGCGTTTTTTCATCTCACCCTGTACAAAGTATTTTCGTAGTATTTTTGTACCCAACCTTTCAGACACCAAGACTGACGCTCGTGCAAAATTTTCAATGTTCTAGCTTCCGTGCGTTCACTACTCTTAGAATAAATGTTTCCTTTTACTACAATCATCTTGTTCATTATGTTCGCCGCTGGCATTGAACTCACTATCTTTTTATTTGGGGTTAAATATAGTACACACTTCGCCATGGTTTCAAGAATTACATTTCAACAAGCTATAATATTTTATTATGTCTTTCTGCTTTGACAACGCTGAGCCTCCATATTGCAACATTCTGGTTTGTAGGTGGAGACGTACACTTTTGACGTTACTTATTACTTGGTAATGAGAAGAATATGTTCTTATGGTTTCTAATTTCTTGAAGAATAAACCATTTGCTCCTTACTTTTTCAGCTTCAGAAATGCACAAATTAAATTCCTAGTTCAATAAGTTGAAATCAACAACTAAAAATCACACGAATACCCACAACCAAGAGTAATTTAAAAATGGAATCAATTCAATAACATCAATTGCAAATTTTGTTTCAAAACGTAAACGACCTTTGTTTTCTCATGTAACTAAAGACAAATTGCCATTGTTAACTTTGTTTTTCAACTTTCAAATATCGAAAACATTTCAATTTTAGTCAGTGCCAACATCCTTATTGATGTTGACATCATCAATGGAATTCGTAAGGAAAAACAATTTCACTCCATCTGCTGTCTCTGCCTGCCTCCAGCTTCAATGCAAATGGTCGGTCGTTCGAATAACATTTGTGATTCCATTTGACATGTCAATTCCAGAGTAGTTTTAATTACAAAACTCTCAAACTTCACAAAGCTATTTTCCAATCATTTGAAACAATTTTTCAGATCAGTTTTTGCATTTCACAAAGTTAACTTGAGAATTCTGTTTTTTTTTTTTTCTTTACTTGGTTTTTCCTTTGCACCAACAGCAGAGAGTGGAGATATTGAAAACATATCCTAATTGTTTGTAACAGTTGTTGACTACGATGCTGATGCTCTGTTTTTAGCAAAGAGTTTGTGTCGACCAATTAATGCTGGTCAAGTCAGTTATTGGAGTTGCATAAATACTACCCAGTTGGATGCCACACACACACACACCCAACCACAACAACAACGTGTGGAATTGCAACAACGAAGCCGTCACACAAATTCATTAACAAATATAACACAAGATGAACGGAGAGACGGTTCAACCAACCGACCGCCGAACTGGACCCGCGAAATGACAATAATGCTAGCGACAGCAACAGCTTGTTGCCAATGAATTGGCAGTGACTTTTGATGTTGTTGTCTTGTTAACATATGACGCTTCTTTATTGTTGTTATTGTCTTCTTTCTTTTTCGAAGAATTGAAATAAGGAATTCAGTCAGTCGTGCGTTTTTATGCTCTTCACCATAGATAACTATATTGCGATAGTCTTCATATAGCTATATATATGTGTATGAGGGAATTTGCATGAAGAACGAAGAATCGAGTGTGTCGGGGTAAATCTATATTCATGAATGCAACCAGATTCGCAAATTGTGACAACGAAAAAGAGGTGGAAACAACCTGTAGTCGGTAGCCGGTATTAGGTGGTATAACCCAATATTAGTTGCCGTTGTTAACATTATTGTAACGGCATAAAGGGAAGTTTCAATGCAAACGCTATACTTTCATATTTACAAAATATGTTAAAAGATTGCATACATTGTTAGTTTTGTTGGAATATGGAAATTATCAACATAGAATCGACAATATGGGGGTTTCCAAATATGGTTTAATTTGTTATTCGATTTATTGCAACCATACTATAATAATATAATAACCTTGTCATTCTGTTTGTTAATCTTCTAAATAACCATAAAGTAGATATAATCTTTGACATCATAAGAATCTATGTCGATTTATCCATGCCAGTCCATCTCTCTAGCTTCCGAGCTATATGAAGTTGGTGGATAAAATTTTACTCAAATTTGGATTTTTAGGATTTTTGATTTTGATAATGGTTTACGATTTGATAGGTTCACTTTTTGGTATAGCCCTCTGGTATTTCGTTTTAGTCACACTGTTCAACGACATTACATTGAAGTTGGTATTTCAGGAAATTACTCCCAATTTGACGGCTTCCTTTAAGAACTGATTCTTAAGTCGATGTGGAGATTACCGTGGGCATCACTTCCTGTGTTAGTTAATTATCTATACGGTTCCATGGTTCCTTATAACTATAACAGTCTATATTCGTTACGGATTTTTTTTTTTAAATTTTGTATTGCAAATTCCTAATAAAAAAATGAAGTGCTCAAATACTAAATCTCGGCACTTTTAAGCAATTTTTAAAAATTTGTTTTTTTGTTGTTGCAAAATGGTCAGGCTTTATGCCTTTATTGTTGTTTTTATAAAACAACGTTTGTTTATTAGTGGAGAACGATGGTAATGTTTACCAGGGGGTAAGGCAGGGAATACATAGGTTTCGGAAAGAGCCACCAATCTTCATCAGTTCCATTTTTTTTGTCTGTTATATTCTCCCCAAAAGTTATTTTAAAAAATAACTTCTATGACAAAAAACATTTTTTACCCAAGTGACGAGATTGTAAGCTCAATAGAAGAGGAACCAAAGAATTAAATAAAACTAAAATTCTTTTGGAAAGTCTTCTAAGTCTTACAACCGCACTTATAAACATTTACATCTTTCTCCACTTGTTATGCTTTCGTTCAACCTGAACGAAGTAGCATAACCATGTAAGTTGGTTTTGTCTGTTACAACAAAAAACCCTCCGTCGACCGTGCCTTGTCTATTAATAGAACAGTGTTGGCTTGTTTGTTCGGGATACTGTAGTATTTTGTTGTTGCAAAATGGTCAGGCTTTATCCCTTTATTGTTGTTTTTATAAAACAACAACAAAATACTACGGTATTCCGAACAAACAAGCCAACACTGTTCAATTTTTAAAAATTTTACTTTCCATGATATTTAAAGATTGGTCCGACCAAACTTAACTGCTATTTACCTTTTCTTCAATTACGAATAAAAACGAGTTATCGACCAACAGATCGAATATTTCCTACATACAGGGTGAGATGAAAAACTGCAGCCAACTTCAGACTGCTGTCATTTCAAAGCCAATCGTCCGACAGCTGTTAAAATTATTCCAGTGATAGCTCATTGCTTACAAGCGTACAAAAGCATTTTGGTGCGAATTTTCCAGAATAAACCACAAGAGGCTATCGTTAGAGCACTCCAACATTTAAATGTGAATAAATCGAACCATTGCTCGTTACCGTAATACTGGTAGCGTAGCCCGACGTCATGGAAGTGGACGGAAGAAAACAGCAACATCACCAGAAATGGTTCGAAGAGTAAAGAATCAACTTGATCGAAATCCGCGTCGCAGTGTCCAAAAATTTCTCGTGAGCCGAACATTTCGCAATATTCCATTCGGCAAACATTGAAAAAAATACCAAAGTGTCGATCACCTCAAGCAAGCTCTTCGCCGGGCATGGGCCAAAACACCGCAGAACAACATTCGGGCAGCGTGTGACGGTTTCATTGGTCGTTTGAAGGCCATAATTCGTGCCAAAGGAGACCAATCCGAACAGATCCAAACTTAATCTAAAATTTGACGCTATTTCCGAGATTTTGTGTTTTCATTTAATAAAATTAAAAAAAAATAATAAAATTTATGGCGTTTGACTCTGTTGCAGTTTTTTTTATCTCTAAAACTAAAAAACGACGAGATCCGAGATATAAAAAACATCTACAATTTTATAATATCAAAAAATCGTTGATTAAAAAATTTAAATATTGAAAAAGTCCACGATTTAGAAGTATTTACGAAATGAAAAATAGGTATGCCAATTTCGAATTCTATATTTTCTAAGCCAAAAATATTGAAATATAAGGAATTTGGTAAACTTAGGGGCCAATTAAACGTTTCATGTGAGTTATGCAAGTTTTTTGAAAAAATATCAGAGATACTATAAATTTAATTTGTGTGGTAGAAATAATAAGAGAATAATTAACTCAATGTTGACTATTAGATTATTCAAGTTAGTTGGGAAGTATCCCAAGAATTTTTATTTTTACACCATAAATTGTTCCTAAAGTAATATCATGCTGTTAGCTATGGAAAATTTTACGATACTGTCCGTAGCCAGTTGTTCGGGGAGTGTTCCACTGCAACATTATCTAAAGTATTTTCTATAATGAAGACTAGGATACATTGTTTATTTTCTATGGACCACTCGATAGTCTTTTAAATATTTCATATTTGGAATTTGGAAACAGTAAGTTCCCTCTATGACAGTTAATAATTTGAAACCAATATCACATTTCCTTTAAAAATTCTTAGAAAGAAGTTCATTTTTAAAAAGGTAGACAATTTAAAAACTTTAAAGGAATTATATTCTTAGCACAACGGAATTGCCCATATGATTAGAGCATTGATAAGTAAAAAACAAAACATATTCGGCCAACAGCCTTGGCATGTGCATAATTTGCGTGCAACAATGAAATAATGTCTTGTTATGGCAACAATTTGCTTTGAAAATTGAATTGAATCTTCACACCTCGCTGAGATAGCTTTTGCGCGCGGTTAAGGCACAAAAGATATCCACGACAAGCGAAACACAAATAACTGTGCCTAGTGTCCTCCAATGGGGCCCACACAAAACAAAGTGGTTGCACTAAGTGAATGAACCAACCAACCAGCCGATTGACCGACCAACAACTAACTTCAGCGGATGTTAAAATATTGTCATCATCCGCATCATCATCATCTCCGTCGTCGCAGAAATGCTGGTGTTGTTCATTGAAATGGATTCATGGAGGCAATATAAACTCCGAGTGTAGTTAATGGCACTTAGCCGTTGTTGTTAAACAAGTGTTCTTTTTGTAGTCCATCCAGGCGAAATGTTGGTGATTTCTGTTGACCGACCAACAACAGACCACTGCATGTTTATTCATGGGATGTGCTGATCATCATCTCGTGATAATTTAACACTTTGAAAAATTCCTCTTTATCTTCATCAAGTTGCGGTTGCGGTGATCTGTTGGTTTTGTCGCTTCTTTTGTTCGAATACATTACAAAAGATGTGTGATTTTTGTCAGAATAGTGGAATTGTTGTAGCATTGAATTGTGAATTTGTTTTGTGTGAGTGCGATATTCAGGGAACGAGAGCGTAATGTAGTCAGTAAGAAAAGGATGCAAATCGAGTGTGGATGACTCCATTATACCCTACTTCATAATTGTCATTTTTTATGATTTTTTCATATGGTAGGCATATACAGGTTGAGATGAAAAAACTGCAACCAACTACAGACTGCTGTCATTTCTAAGTCACTCGTACGACGGCTGTTAAAATTATTTCAGTGACAGCTTATATTGTTTACAGGCGTACAAAAGCATTGTGGTGAGAATTTTCCAGAAAAAAAGTTATTCGTGATTGAATTCAAGGGTGATAGTGTGATTTCTTTATATTTGGCTGGATAACCACAAGTGGCTATCGTGAGAGCACTCAAGCATTTAAATGTGAATAAATCGTTTGTGTCTCGTGCCACCGCTCGCTACCTTGATGCTGGTAGCGTAGTCCGACGTCAAGGAAGTGGACGGAAGAAAAGTAAAGACGTGACTTGACTGAACGCACTGAAAA
Organism: Musca domestica; assembly: GCF_030504385.1. NCBI lineage: Eukaryota > Metazoa > Arthropoda > Insecta > Diptera > Muscidae > Musca > Musca domestica. The sequence continues at coordinate 3,218,963 of NW_026712230.1, read as the reverse complement.
TATCGCAATATTCCATTCGGCAAATATTGAAAAATGAGCTCGGGGTAAAGCCATTGAATTCCAAAAAGTGCAAGATCTTACACCGCAACAGAAAGAAAATTGACTCAAAAGAGCTAAAGTGTTGCTTCGCTTGGCCGAAAGTGGTGAACTGTCGAATTTTCTCCGATGAGAAAACATTCGTTGTCCAGCAGTTTGTAAACAAACAAAATGATCGTGTTTACTTGCCAAATGAAAATGTGAAAATGTGCACCTTCGGTTGGCCACCAGATCTCAAGCGCCGGCCATGGTAATGGTGTAGGCCGCCATAACAGCCGATGGTCGTTTCCGCTCGTATTAATCGACCGTGGCATCAGAATAAATGCCGAATATTATCGCGAAAATAGAATATACCCTCTCTAGCCATATGGCTGTGGGTATACAAAAATTAGGAGTGGTAACATTAACACAAATTTAACTACAGTGTTCTACAAATAGAACGACAGTTTTTTAGGATGCCATTTTGGTGCCTAAATGATCTTAATAAAGCCAGCTTTTGTTATTTTCCCAAAACACATGTTTTTGCGAACCCTGACCAAAAAAAAAACCCTCAAGCGCTCAATTTCTTTAATATTCCTCTACGCATGCGTGTAAGTACATGAGAGCACATAAATCGTTTTTAATCTGTATTTGAAGTGTTTCTGTTTCAGGTTTCCCCCTACACTTCATTCACTTATGCAATATTAGGTATTGACTTTGTTTTTGCACTATTCTTCTTTCTTTCTTTGTGCCAACAAAAAAATCCTCGCCATCGGCAACTGGAAAGTACCAACTATGGCCTATGGGCATATGCTTATATGTGTTAGTATTGTCTATGGCCTCCAGCAAATTTTCAAGTGGTTCCAACAAATGTTTTCATGTACGCGGCAATATGTCAACATTACTTGGTTGACAATTTGACATTTTACTTGAAATTCTTAAAACGTTACTTTTATAATTTATTTGAATACCTTCTTTGTCCGGCACTACAAAGCGGAGGACAATAGTAGTGGTGATGATGATGAACAAAGCAGTGTTATGTGACAGCAAAAAAGGGGAAGAAGAAGATTACAACATTATGCTTTATTTGGAGTAACTGAAGTGGGCATTATCTACAATGATTCATGGCCGATCTTAGGAATACGGAAATACTGTTTGGAGTGTGAAAATGAACAAAATATCATTTGGAAACAATGTAGTGTTTGAAAGAATGGTACATCCATATTTTAGGGTACCAGAACGTATTTTAAAATGAAATAACGCCAAAAGGCTCAACATTCGTTTACCCATTACTAGATAAATTGAAATATCGTCCTATCCTCCTTTAATATTTCGTAATTTTTATCCATACGTTTCAAAATATAGGGTTGCGAAAAAAGGAAAGGTGTCAGATAAGGCTGGGGTTTTGAAATTCGTACTAAAACGGTACGAAAAGTACCAAAGGCACTTAATATGGTACCCTTTGTATTTGACGAACACTTAAATTTGGAATGTTGGCCACTGATGTAGTGTATGATGGATGTATCAAAAGGTTTTTGGAAATTCGAACTAATCAAATGCGAAATTGATTACTTTTCGTACTACATTGTGCAACATTTGGTACCATTACGTATCATATAAATGGTTAGAGCTGAAAACAAGAAATTTGGGATGGGTTCAAAGTTGAGGAGTAGAGTCGATGCAAATAGGTAGTTTTGGAAGTGTGTATTCATGTATATGAAAAGCAATAAACGGAACTAAACTTGGTACAATTTGTATTTGAAGAACGGATGGAGCTGGTATCCTAAAATTTGAAATTAACATTACTGAAGGAATATTGGGAGGATTGGCCTGTGGATGAAGTTTTCGAAATTTGTACTTATATGCACAAAAAGTACTTTACTTAATTTGGTACAATTTCGGTTTACGTGAAGCGATAGAGCTCGAATGCTGAAATTTGGAAATAGATTATTATTGCATTGTAGACTGAGGTATGTGGGTAGTTTTGGAAATTCAATGTAAGTTTTAGGAGAGCAGATAGAGTTGGAATCTTGAAATTTAGAAATAAGATATCTATTAGATTGCATGATATAGGTAGTTATAAAAATGCTCACTTATGTGTAATAAATGGTACTTAATTCGGTGCAATTTGAATTTCGGTGAACCAATAGAGCTGGTATCCTGAAATTTGGAAATAAAATTTCCGCCGAAGTGTAGGATTATTATATGGTATTGCGTGAACGGATACTGCTGGAAATCTTAAATTTGGCATTTGGATCATTGTTAGGAAGTAGGGTTAAGATTTGGAGGTGATTTTGAAAATACGTACTAAAAAGTACTGAGCTAGAATTTTAAAACTTGGCGGTTGGGTTCATACTTGACGGGAGATTTGGAAGTACGTACTAAAAAGTATGAAAAATACTTAATAAAAACTTACAAAATAAACTAAGTAACTTTAGCAATAAATAAAACTTAATAAGTTCGAAAATGCAATAAATTTAGTACCATTTGAAATTATGTGAAAAAAATTTCTAAATGTTCTGTGAAAATGTCAGTAAAATCGTATTCGAGTCTTTAGGGAACATACAGACATACATACATATAAAAATTGAGTTTTATTAATTAGAGAACAAGATAGATAGATGCCAATAAGTGGACTTAATGTGTTTCGAAATTTTAGAACTTTTTCAAAAATTTTAAAGAAAATCCGACATTGATTTTCGGTTTTACCAATATTCGTTTTACCAATATTTACCCCTTTCGAGGAAAGTTCAAGAATGCATGGACCTGACCTAAATCTCATCTATATTTAGGGTTTTGCAAAATTTTAACTAATTTTGTGTTTTAGTTATTTTGGATATTTATGGGGTAAATACCAAAAGGAGTGGACCATTATTCTCTATCTCCGAACTTGATATAAATTTGCTAATATTGTTACGGTGTACCGAGTTTTGGACTAAATCGTATACCTGCGGGCGTCCAAATTCCATAGACAGATCGCCTCCAGATCTGCTTTAACAGATTTCATCCTATGAGAATAGGATCTAAAACCATGGCATACAAGGTGAGATGACAAAACTGCAACCAACTTCAGACTACTGTCATTTCTAAGCCACTCGCTCGACAGCTGTTAAAATTATTCCAGTGACAGCTCATTATATTGTTTACAAGCGCACAAAAGCATTTTCCAGAAAAAAAGTTGTATGTGATGGAATTCAAGCGTGATAGTGTGATTTCTTTAAATTTGGCTGGAAAACCACAAATGGCTATCGTTAGAGCACTCCAGCATTTAAATGTTAATAAATCTATTGTGTATCGTACCATCGCTCGTTACCGTGATACTGGTAGCGTAGCCTGACGTCAAGGAAGTGGACGGAAGAAAACAGCAACATCAGCAGAAATGTTTCGAAGAGTAAAGAAGCGAATTGATCGAAACCCGCGTCGCAGTAGCCGAAAATGGCTCGTGAGCTGAACATATTGCAATATTCCAATCGGCAAATATTAAAAAATGAGCTCGGGGTAAAGCCATTGAAATTCCAAAAAGTGTAAGAACTTACACCGCAACAGACTCAAAAGAGCTAAAGGGTTGCTCCGTTTTACCAAATTTGGTATTCTCCGATGAGATAAAATTCGTTGTCCAGCAGTTTGTAAACAAACAAAATGATCGCGTTTACTTTCCAATGAGGTCAGCTGAAAATGTGCACCTTCGGTTGGCCACACGAACTCAAGCGCCGGCCATGGTGATGGTCTGGGCCGCCATAACAGCCGATGGTCCGCTCGTATTAAGCGACCGTGACATCAGAATAAATGCCGAATATTATCGTGAAAATATTCTGGAGGGTGTATTAAAGCCTTGGGCACGCATACATTTTGGCCGCAGACCTTGGACATTCCAACAGGACGCAGCATCATCGCACTCAACACGCGCCACCCAAGAATGGTTACACAATGAGATTCCTCGCTTCAGTTTCAGCGCAAAATGGCTACCAAAGTCTGCGGATACTAATCCGTTGGACTATTGTGTCTGTAGTATTTTGGAATGCAACGTTGGCACTAAAAAATACAAAGGTGTCGATCACCTAAAGCAAGCGGTTCACCGGGAATGGGCCAAAATACCGCAGAGCAACATGCGGGCAGCGTGTGACGCTTTCATGGGCCGCTTGAAGGCCATAATTCGTGCCAAAGGTGTCCAATTCAAGCAAATCTAAACTTATGCTTTCATTTAATAAAATTTAGAAAAAGTAAAAATTTATGGCGTTTAACTTTGTTGCTCACCCTGTATTCTTGATGAACGCAAAATGCAAATTGGTTCAGCCATGTCCGTCCGACTTGTGGAAATCCATAATAAGATGTTCTTAAACGCTGGGTCTGGAATCGAATTCCGTATAAATTAAATTACTCACTAAAATCCTCACAGCGTCAGGTCCTATATTCCTTAAACTTTTAGTCCTGACTTCTATACTTATATAATTTTTTCACAAATCATATGCATCAGCAGCTTCCTAGATTATTTCATTAGAATTTCTTTAAAGAGTTTTATAACAACACCATTTGACAAATTACAAACATTAAAATATTATAACAATAATTTAATGCTTAGTCACCGACAACAGCTGTCGTTATTTTAGCCAACCAGCCAACTTGCCAGCCATTCAAGCAAACAGCCATCCTACCAACCATCCAGCCTAACAACACGACTTAAATGTGATGTTATTTGTCTTCTTGAATGCCAATGCAGATGCAGTTTGTTCTGTCAGCATTTTACAGCCTTACAGCTGAATATGCATTTGCTGTCTTTCGCACAAATACATTGACAACTAGTAATGCTTATGCTAATGACGACTTATGACGGCAGACGACAAATTAAAGATTCCCCTCACCAAGTCATCGATGCCAACGAGAGGTAGAGGAGGGATACAAATGCTTCGACAGCACATCAACAAGTGAAGAAACACATTGCCAATTCATGGTCACAACAACGTATAAGAAGGAGCCAAGAGACAAGAAGACTAAGACTTACTTGCACACATAGCTGCAGGACAAGCAAACAGAAATGACTTGGACAAAACGCTAGATGATGTTCGTACTGCCCCTAAAAGCTTTTATTGTACGTGAAATTGTGCAACGTGCAACAGCATGAAACATGTGCATTTTATTTTCCAAGAATTACAGCTTACATTGGCGGGTAGAAGGCCACAAGTCTTTTGCCAATTCGTCTGTGTGACCGTGTGAAGTGCAACCATGCAAATTTTGTACCATCTAAATTAAGTGAGTATGTGTGTGTATTTGCTTAATAATAATATGCGTTGTCATAACACATGTGTAGGTATGCATGTAGATATTGATAGCTAGGAAGACACTTGTTTTGTCCAAACAATGGTCTGGAAAAAACACAAGTGTTTTATTCTTCATCATAACTCTAGGTCAGCGTTTTGCATGTAAATAGAATTATGTTTTGAATATTATTTTTCATGAATAATTATATATGGATTGGGCCCAAACCTAACCCCCTAGTTTTTCAGACCATGCATTTATTCTAAGCTCTTAGGACTGACAAGCAAAGCTGATAATATAATTGTTCAGAAATGTTCTCAAATAATAGTCCTAAGAATTTTAAACAACTAGAACATAACAACAACATTTTGACAGTAAAGGAGGAATCAGTCGTTTAAGTATGCCAAGTAAATTTATATTACTATACTCAGTTTGGGACAAACAATTTGTAACATTTCGAAATATTATTCCTAGAACCAAAAGAAGTATACTCGTAAGCATATCTCGAAGAGCTCAGTTAATCTGCCCAATCTTCACACAACTTTGAATGAATGTTGCCAATGTTAGGGTCAGAATAAAAGCTTATATTTACAGGATGCAGAATTTTTGCCTGATTGCAGTCGCTCTATAGGTGGTAGTTACAGAACAATCGACGCGAAATTTTGCCAGAAAGGCAGAGCAGAAGCCTTACATTTGGGATGGTCATCAGACAATATTTATTTTAGATAATATTTAGCGAGTGAAATGGACCATAACTTTAGTGCGACTTTAACCGAGTTATCACTTGTTAGTTAGTTTAAGTGCTGAGAAGATAAAACCAGAGTTTGTCGTAAAGCAAAACAATTAAAGGCAAGTTGTATTTGGGAGGTTTTTTTCTATCAAACCCTGTTCAAGATCGATGCTATTCAATATGGGTTCCCCACATCTGTTACACCCCCCCATTAATTCTTACGAAATGCGAAATAAGACTCAGATTTTCTTTAGAATTCCAGTATTTATAACAAAATAAAACGATTTACCTACACGGAATAAAATATTTCACTTCTTGGGGTATCTCTCACAAATCGTCAAAGATTTGACAAATAAACAAGTAAAAAAACAGTTAAGTTCGGCCGGGCTTAACTTTTCATACCCTCCATAGATTGCAAAATAACTCACGTAAAAATATGTCTGTTAATGCCGAAATTTCAGTATTCGAATGATATACATCACTTCTGCCAGAGGAAACATACAATCCAAATTTCAAACCATTATCCAAATTCCGAATTACAATTAATTTTGTTAGAAAAAGTGGCTAAAATCGGAGAAATGCCGAATAAGAGAAATTCCGTTTTATGGGGCTATATGAAAATACATCCCTATGGCTACAATTTTGTGCGACAGTAGGAAGAAACCAATATGAGCTGTAACTACCGATTTTTTTTTTCAATACGTTAGAAACTGAGGCTAAGATTATCCAAATGCCGAATATAGGAATGTAGGAAAATATAGACCTATAGAGACCATTTGCTGTCACAGAAAATCGAATCTATTTTGAACTCCAAATACCGTTTTTTAGCTATTCAGCTAGAAGCTGTGGCTAAAATCTTCAAAATTCAGAATATCGGGAGGTGCAATAGATGGGGGCTATACGAAGATGTTGGCCGATATAGCTCATCTTCGAGGTTGGCCTAACAGCGGACAAAAGACAGCTTTATACTAAATTTTTGCTTCCTATCACATGCCGATTAGACTCTAGCTTAATTACATCTTTTTTAGAACTTTACTCTGATTAAGAATATACATACTTTGTTGGTTCTAACATAATTTTTTCCATGATTTACAAACGGAATGATAAACCTAATATACCTTCCATACTACGAGTATGTATGTGTGGGGTATAATAAAAGGGAAGTGAATCTCCGTTTGGTACAAACTTTGTAATATTGTCATATTTCTATCAAACTTCCTTCCAGTGCGAACTTCTATCATATCAGTCCACCTCATCTGGCATCCCTCCTAGCTGGTTCAAACTTTGCACTTCGTTATTTTCCGTGTGATAACACAATCTAATATAATTTTTATTAAAAAGGGTACTCCATAAGGCGCGTTTATTCAAAATTAAAATTTGGACCAATTTTATTCCAGAAAAATCGGGTCGGTTAGAACTCATTGTAACCCCGAAAATAGATAGATGTATGTGCAAAAAAATCCGCTGGATAAATAAGCCTTTTCCTCTCTCTCTCTCTGTCTTGTCCTCTCCTTTTTGAAAACATCTCCAAAAAAGTAAAAATTATAAAATTACAAATATCGCTACTTGTTTTCTTTTTTAACTTCTAAACTTATCAAGTTCTTAAAAATTGTTTTATATCCTGGAAATGAAATGGAACTGGTAGAGCGTCACAAAAAACAACGATAATCAATGACATAAGTCACGGTGTTAGCTGTTGGTTTGGCGTCCGAAGGAGACCTATTCTGATTGCATGCGGAATAACCTTTGAGGATAAAAGACTGTAACTAGACTCTATCAGTGTAATTTTTTAACCGAAGTTCAAACTGTGCCCGCACTGAATATATTTCTTTCTTCAAGCCGGAATGCGAAACATATATATGGGAACTATAGCTATATCTGAACCGATTTTTCCCAAATTTGAAATACTTGCTTCTGGTCTGAATTCGATCGGATGTTCCGGAATCCATCCCATTTGAACGAATATAACACATATGACGCACAATAACATTGAAATCGGACGAAAAGATATATCGGAGCTAAATCTAAATCTCAACCGATATTCACCAAAGTTGGCAGACATATTTCTGTCGTGTGTGCTAAAATTCATTTGAATCGGCATGATATTACGAATTTGGTGCATAATACTTATGAAGAAGACACTACATTCAAATCTGATTCGATTATCACTGATTTTCGGTTTCGTCCTTGGGCCAAACAAATGATTTGTGGAAAATTTCATTTCAATAAGACAATAAGTGCGACAGACGGTCGGACATGAAAATCAACTCAGAATGTTATTCTATGAAGATCCAAAAAATTCTAAAACGTTATCAACCGTTAGTCACCAGATATGGGCTACTGGCGTATCCACCATACCTTAGTATGTAAACCCTATTAAGTACATATTTTGAACAGATTAAAATTCAGCCAATCCTAATCACGCAATGAAATGCAACTCTTAAAGTTGGCACATATTCATCATCATTCAAAAGATTAATTATATATAAAGGCACCATCAAGATTAACCCATTGTTGCCTAATTTTTTGAGAATGACTTACAAATAAAGCTCGATAAAACTATGGGGAAGTACAATGTTTTTTTTTTTTATAAAATCTGCGCAAATAATCGAATATTATACGAAAATTTAGTGTTGAATAATAAAAAATGCTCACAAGATTAGGAAGAAAATAGAAATTTCTGTTTTTTTTTTTTTTTTTTTTTTTGTATTAAAGGGTGTTAAAAGTTCTGCGCGGTTATGTTAACATTTTAATTGTTTTCAATTTTACTCAATTCGTTAAAAAAAACTGCATTGCAATTCTTTACCCCAAACTTTTCATACATTCACATGAATATTCCGAATTATGATATAAACCTTTTTTTAAATACAGGGGAAAAGATAACTACGGCAATTTAATATGCATATCAGTTGCCATAAAAACATAATTCACAATCAATCGGTACCGACTATGAACAGATATCTATTGTACGTGTGATGTACAAAAATTTATGCTCTCAACAAGTTGCACACCGCTGCAGCCTATGATTTCTATAGGAAATTGCACCAACAACATTCGTGGATTCAGGAAGAACCCCAATTGAGAAGTCTAGGAATTATTTATTTCTCTTTCGATTGTGCCTCTGGCCTCGGTGGTTGCCCAAAGGGAGACCAGAAACTTGGTGCCACAGCATGTGCCAATATTGAAATGAAAACAAATGTTAAAATAAATGCGTAATGCCGCTATGCACCCCATACGCACACATAGACACACTCGAATCCAGTTTCTCATCGTCATGGAAGTAGGCACTATGTATTTCATGGTTTGTTTTCTTTCATTTGCATCACATATGGAGAATAGGTTTCATATTCTCATAGATAGTCGCCGTGGCGCAGTGGTGTACTTTTCCTTGGCTTTGTGGCAAAAATAGCAACTCGCTATCGCCAAACTATGGGGAGTTGATTTTAGAAATCGCCGGCAAAATGTTGAATAATAAATAAAAACGACGTAAAATGAAAATGGAAAGTTAAATTTATGACTCTGTCGAAGATGATGTTATTGTAAGCCGATGCTCCAGCACCACAAAACGAATGCAACAACAAGGACAACAACAAGATATTCAAATTGTGGCTGTGTCTTCGCTCCTAGAAGTTTCACATGTGAGGACATGATGAGCTACGTGCAACCGGTACGCACGAGCAGACGGCTGTGATATGATATATTTTTCAACAATATCCATAGAATGTGATGCACATACCTACGTACACATAGAGCGTGGTGCAGAAATTGTAATTTATGTTTTCGAAACTGATTAGACATAACGACGCAAACACACAGCTCTTGATCGGCAGAAAATTATACGAATCTAGTTCATTCTAAACAGGAAATGAAAGCTTTAAATGGTTATGTAGAGTAAGCGATAGTTGTTTATCGTCATTATCCGCATATGTCTATAAATAAATTATAAATATAATTATAAAATTTCAATAAAAATTATTAAATGAGAGTAAATTTCACTCGTGACTATAAAACATCATAACATATTGGAATCAGAAGCTAATTTTGATGGGTAATAAAGAGCGTGATCTAAAGGAAGTTGTCTTTGCCGGATCGTTACACTTTTACATACCACACGTTTTTGTCCACCAAGCTACAATAAAAATTTCCCGAACATATAAGATATATTTGAAAAAGTTTTGTATGACATGTAAAAACGCATGGCTGAATTTGAAATTCGAAAATTATCGATAGCGAATGATTATAAAATACTAGTGCTTCTGTGGGAGTAGCACAAGGGACACGATAATAACACTTATTATTCACCTGTTTCTTGATGATCTTCTCCAACTATATAAAGATTTCGATGACAAATTTTGAATACAGTTTAAAGTTCGAAATGTTCTTCATTCAATTCATTCATTTGGTTGAAATCCGAAGGCTGGAATCCCGAAATTTATTATTTAGCACTCTGAAGTTGTCAGCAGTTAAATTATGGAGGTGGTTTGGAAATGCGTTCCATATTTATATGAAAACTGCTAAATGACACTAAATTTGGTACTGTGTGATGGAAGAAGGCTGGAATCCCGAAATTTGTTATTAAGCTATCTGTGGTTAATATATGGAAGTGGTTTTGGAAATGCGTCCTATATTTGTCCAAAGACTACTAAATGATACTAAATTTGGTATTTAGGGAAGGAATAAGGCTGGAATACCAAAATTTGTTATATAGGTCTCTGTTGGTGTCTGTGGTTAAGATATGGAGCTGATTTCGGAAGTGAGTCCTATATTTGTGCGAAAACTACTAAATGACACTAAATTTGGTATTGTGTGAAGGAATAAGGCTGGAATCCCGAAGTTTGTTGTTTAGGCTCTGAAGTTGTCAGCAGATAAAAAAAGGAGGTAGTTTTGGAAGTGCGTCCTATATTTGTACGAAAACTACTAATGACACTCAATTTTGTATTGGGTAATGGAATAAAGCTGGAATCCCGAAATTTGTTATTTAGGTCTCTGTTGGTGTCTGTGGTTAAAATATGGAAGTGGTTCTCGAAATGGGTCCTATATGTGTACAAAAACTACGTCCTATATGTGTACGAAAAACTAAATTTGGTATTGGGTAAAGAAATAAGACTGGAATACCAAAATTTGTTATATAGGTCCCTGTTGGTGTCTGTGGTTGGAAATGCGTGGTCTGTGGTTAAGATATGGAGGTTGTTTTGGAAATGCGTTATATATTTGTATGAAAACACTAATTTTGGTATCGGTTAAAGGAATAAGGCTGGAAATAAAAATGAAAGTCCATTCGATTGTTTTTTACAGTTATATAGAACCTGAACCCATATTGATATTTTCTGAACATAATATGGCTTGGATCTTAAATCCCAATATGCATATTGAAAACCAATAAAACACAACCAATAATTCTTTTATAAAAACTTGTACAAACTTATGCAAATTGAGTTCGAAATTTTATCTGAGAACTCTATATATATCAAGTAATGAACCAATATAAAATTTGTCTCCAGGAAAGAGTTTTTTTGAGAAACTAAGTCGCAAAGTTACAGCTCATTCGGCAGAAAAAATTATCTCAAAACTTTAAAATACTTAAAATCATAGTGGGTACTTTGAAAAAGATTTTACTTGATGTGAATCCGAAATGACAAATTATTGCCGATTTAGATGGAAATACCGTAAACTGTGGGGGTATAGACCTACCTTGACATGGGCATTTTTTAATACCAATTATTATCAGAATAATACAAAATTTAAAGCTCAACATTAAATAATATGGACTGTATCTTATTTTTAACCCTCGAAACAGCGTGTATAGGATAGAGAAAAAGAAGATAATAAAGGGGTCACATCCGAAATTATAAATTTTTAGATATTTTTAGGCGAGTTAGAAATGGTTTCGAAAGACATATTTGGCTTCGTCGGTGTCTTTCCTTAGAGCTTGCAACCATGATTATCCAGTGTTCGATAGGCTTCTGCCGTCTAAGTTTTATGTCACAAATGGGTATTAAAAATACATTTTTAACATAAAAAATTTTAGGTACGGGGCCAAATGTTAGGAAATCGATATTTTCATGGCCTATATATTTGAAAATATGTAGAATAAAGAGGTATGGAAATTTAAGACGAAAATATATAAGTAATCCATTTAGAGAAATGAAATATTCCACAAAAAATCTCCTTCGATATGTGAGTAGCCGGTGTGAACATAAAATTCTCTCCACCATAAGGAAAATAAAAAAAAAACTTTAAAAATAAATGTACCGAAATTCAATATTCAAAGGAGTTCCATTTAAAACTGCAACTATCAGCAGAATGTGTGCAGTTATATTGTCTATAGCCCCCATTACATAATCGAGAACATATGTAAACAATTTTCTGCCATCAGGGATAATACCCATTACAAGCTACACGTACAGAATTTGAAACAAACCCCTTAAAAACTGTGGCCAAAATCTAATTTTCGAATATCGAGATGGTTTTTAGGTGCAACTCTTCGATAACACTTTATTCATGCTCAAGTTTTCGAAAAGGATAACAGAAAAATTATTATTTTTTGCAGCAGAAAGTCTTCAAAATCTTTCGATTTGAAGTTTATCGATGTGTTTATTAGTTAAACCCCTGCACAATGGTTCCGCTTCAATTTTTTTAATCCAAAACTAATTAAACGTTTTTTCGTAATAAATATTGGCCAGCACCATATCTAAATCCAAGAAAATAACAGTGACTTCAATATCAAAATTTCAAGATTCAAGCTCTATCCATTCACTCAACTCAAAGTCTTATCACACGCCTACGCACCAAGACTGACTTGCTTCAGCCTACTACTACCTACTACCTACTATCTAGACTTTACACAAGCAAATGTTCTTCGCGTTATAACTTATTGTAAGTTTTTACTTCGGAATTCGTAATATTCTAATAAAGGTATTTTCTCCCCATAAGGAATTGTCCATTCCCCAGACTTCTAACCACACTTCGCGTCACAGTATATTTATAAACAGATATTTATAACCAAAGTTTGTTTTATTGTAAAATTAGAAAGGCATCACTTTCTTGTACAAAAATTCAACTTAAAACAAGTTTTTACTTGCAGTTAAGCAGCAGTTAAGTTCGGCCGGGCCGAAATTTTAATACCCTCCAGCTTTTTGAAGGAAAAATTAAAAAAAAAAAACCGAAAACTACCATTTAAATGGAAACCGTTATGCATACGAAATTTTTTGTCATAGGCTAAAGTGCTCATTACGATATTCAAATACGAAATTTGTTACAATTACGGTGAATTATGCCGCAAAAATTATGAAAATGCGGAGTATCGGGAGTTATCGTCATATGGAGGCTATATGATTATTTAAAAAAGAAATACCCTTTGCGAATCTTCAAGCACAATCTAAATTTAATAGAATTATTACGATGTGCAATATTCGAACCTAATGGAATACTTCTTTTGCCATTTATGATGCGCATCTCTCAACCAGACAGACATAGGAAAATTTGTGTGACTCTCCCAGAATAGGTAATTCTAAGGTAAAAATCATGTGGACATATTTGAGAAATGTTTAAAGATTATTTTCTTTTCGACGACGCTTTCTATTTTCTAAGAAGAAAAATTAAAAAGCAGTACATTTTGACATTTGACCCTCTAATAACTGCTTGAACAGGCCGACGTGAACGTTTTAAAATTATTTTTTTTTCAATTAGCGAAGGTGACATAATGTCATACAAATGCATTGTAAGACCTTTTTTCTTAAAAGTGATTTTATGGTACAGCACTGTTTTAGTTTTTCTTTTTTACTGATCGCAATAAAATTCCGAACACTTTTCATTTCAACAAAGCTACCCTTTTCTATAAAACAAAAAATAAATATTTTTCATATCTTTTGTTTCATAGCGTTTCACCAATAAATTACTTTTCGACAGCCAAGACCTTGAAACCCTGTTATCTATAATGGCAATTAAAATCAAGTAGATTAACTTTTGGTTTCTAGATTACCGATGCAATAAAAAATTAGGCCTGAACAAATTACTTCCCAGTAATTTATGTATCCGTTTGATGTTACATTGTTGCACTTCTAAAGATGTCTTGAATTGAGTTTTGGATACCATAAAAAGTTTCAAATTACAATGGAGTCTACGCACAAACAAACATAGCTACTATAGTATCTGATCATAAACCGGCCGTTCAAGATGGGCAAAATGAAATAAGCTATTTGCATACAGTGTTGGATTTTATTGATTTTGCAGCAATGGTATGCCGATTTCTAGAGATATCATGATAAATTGTTAGTGCTATCGCACCATTACCTCTGTGTGACCGCAATCGATGTGGAAAATTGTTTACACAAACTTACCTGGAAAGAAAAGAGAGAGAAAAGAAATAAAACATTAATGATTTAAAACATTTTAGTTTAATTTATTTGTATAGGAGATAAAAGATTACACGCTTAAGTTAGCTATTTGCCAATCGGATTAAGCCATGGCTGATTAAATCACTTGTCGAGTTGTTATTTTTATGGATGTTAACAGCGATAAGTGGTGAATAAATGCCTCGGAGGCCATGACGTTTATCTTAATTTGCAAATAGTTTCCCGCAACATAGAATTTTCATTGGAAATGTGCAAAACCAGAATTGAGCTGTTCAATAAATTTATTAACCTCCAAAATGCCGACAACAGCTTTATTAAAAAGAAGAAGGAGAAAAAAGCACACACAATAGCCATGTCTAACCGTCTACCACCCCATCCATACAGAGCGAGAGTTCGAGTAGTAGGAGCAGCCGTTAAGGCATAAAGCCATAACAAAATCCGCATTAACAGACATGGCAGACATGACGAGCGTTTGTATAAAATAAAAAACCTCATGCATTCCGCCACTTGCATGTTTCTTTTCTCTGCATTTCTTTTTCTGCAAGTCTGTCTGAAAATTGAGGCCTCACATTGGCCATTTGGCCACATTAACAGGCAGCACATTAAGAGGCGTTAAGTGTACAAGATTTTCACATGTTTAGCTTAATGTATTGCTAAACAGACATAGTCTTCGTCGGCTTTTGGCTGATTTAATGCAACGCATTAAGCCAGCGTTGTATTGATTCTCCATCAGACACATACACACACACGCAGATCTGCACTCTCTTGTTGGTATGGCAATAAATTCAATTGACGTGGATTCCATACCAGTCAAATCATAGAAAGCTGTCTGTCACATGCTGCCGAGGAAATGGCAAATTCTCGCCACTGGAGAAGAACCAGTTGTTGTTTTTTTTATACAAAATCAAAAATAAAACAATTTTCTAATCATTAAATCTGAGAAAAAAAAACAAACACCCCATAATGATTTTTATAGGTAATTAATTAAAAATTATTTATCTATTGATGTATTTATTATTAATGTCCATATACGAATCTACTCGGCACAGGTGTGTTTTGTTTTGGCAAATGAAAATTGAAAACACAAAAACACTCCTGATCCTAAATGAGAAATCTGTGGCGGAAAAACCAGTTGATTATCTCTCTCTGATACAATTATGGCAAGGCGGAAAATCAAATGCTGCCTTAATTAAATGTAGTTTTGAACATGTCATAAATTTACACAATTTTTGTGTTTTATTAAAAAAAGCAAACAAACAAAAAAACATTAAACATAATTATCTTGCTTATGAGTTTGTTCGAAATGTTTAACTGTAATTGATAAGGCAAACGTGTGTCTGTGTGTGTTGCAAATTAAATTATATAGCGGCAAAAACAAAAGACTTAAGACACAAACCCGTATTTTGTAGGAAATATGATTCTGTGTTGAACACAACAAAACACAACGAAAACATTGAGTGCTGATAAAGAAAAGAAAAACAACAATTGGTATTTGTATCTTGGTGATTCAATTTCATAGTTCGCTTTTTTATGATATGTTTTGTATTTTTGCAATTCGCTTGAGTGGTTTTTGATAGTAGAATGGCGGCAGGTGTTTGATAGATGCCTTGTAGTTGTCGGATATGTTTGTTGAAAATATAATTCTGGTTTTCGAACCCTCTTGTCAAGTATGCCAAAATGATTGTGTGAAACATAAACATGACATTGAAAATTTAAACGAACCCATTGTTTTCGGCTTTGGTATGGTAAATAATTTAAAATCTTATGCCTTCAAAATTATACTGTTATAATATTATAAATTATTTAAAAAAAGAAACAACGGTAAATATCCAAAGTTAGAAGAAAATTGGCTACACATTTCAAAATGGTTTAATTATTTCCAATTTTCCAATGTCGGACCTGACTTACAAATATTACAATAAAGTACTAAATCATGCAATTCCTTCTTTTTTGTGTTGTGTTCTTCAAAATGTTGATCATCCTTTTTAGAAATACCAGAAGAAGTAAACCTATATCTAACTATCGCATTTGAGGAATACTTTACTTCATTTTAATTTTTTATGATTATTTCCAATGTTGTCCCTTTATAGAAAGGGCAATCAAGCAGAATACGGCATAACTCCTACCTATTATGATGTTGTCTAATTATGTTTTGTTGGGGTGGCTAGTACCCAAACCTCTCCGAAATGCTATCTTTTATGACATTCTTTTTACATTTTATATTTAAATGTCAATTTTTTGCTAGTTTCCCCAGTCTCTACAAATGGTTTCCAGTTGTATATCAGGGTTCGGCGCTGATATGGAATATTTAAGTTTTTCAACTTTGTAAAGCATTGGATCAATACAAACCATCTCTACACGGAATTTAATATTAAAAGAAAAATTAGAATGTGCAATTTTACTATTATTTAAAATGCCTGGGGAGACGAATATTTGTACGAAGTTCGATTTGAGATTTTTTTTTAAATGTGATTATTAAGAGTTATAGGAAAGTTAAAAAATCAGATAAAACTCAGGGAATTCATGGGAATTTTATTTGCATTGACGGTATGGTCTGTATAATTTGAGAATAAATTCATGCAAATATGGAGCGCGACTACGGCTTAAATGATCCAATCGCTTAGTTAAATGTTGACTTATTTATATTTCGGGCAGTACCGCAATGTTCCAATGCATCAAAGAGGGTTCGCCTGTACAGACATGAGCTTTAAGACAGCCCTACAGAAAATAGTCTGAAGGTGTAAAGATGCACCATCTAGGCGGCCAACTGACCAGTCCTGAATGCGAAAAAATCATCGAAATCGTCCTTTATTTTATAGAAAATCTCAATTTTTTTGGATATGAGATCAACTCGAAATGTCCTGAAACAAAATTAGTCCAAAGAGTCATAACCCTTATTTTGGTTAGGCATTTGGTTGCATTATAACATATATCACATTTTAATCTAGACTCAGATCCTAAAAGTGGTTCATTTATATTGTCCAAAAAATCTGTTGTCTTAACGGACTTTTCTTAGTCAGGTTAGATATGTTGGCTAGAGAGGGTACATATCATTTGATACGGCCAAAACGTGCCTCATCGATATAACGGTTTTATACCCTAGTTCTCCTTGGATCAAATCTGTTTCAGGACATGTGAGTTCATCTAGGGGTGTCCGTCTGTCTGTCCAGCTGATGTGCACGACAACACTCCTATTTGTTCCAAACTAGGTGCGTCCTTATTTTATTGTTACATGCGAAAATGGACAATATCGACCCATTCCATCATGTACCTCCCTCACAACGGGTCAGAATTTTGAATAAGTATAAATTTTATAAAATACAAAATGAGCATCCGATTCTCTTCTACCAACTCAAGGCCTAGTGTAAAGACTAATGACTAAAACTCTTATAAATGCAAAGTAATATTAATATTTCTATTAACAATCGACAGACACCCATTTATACAAAAAAAAGTGTTAGTTACATAATTATTGGCCCTTGGTGGCAGTTTGGTAAGTACTTACTTCCTTTGACATGTCCACGTAAAAAATGGTTAAGGATGCTGATTTTAAGTAGCTTGTGGTGCCGAAATTTCCAAAATGTGGACAGATTTTAAACAATTTTTATAAATTGGAATGTTTACGCCAAAAATCGGGAAATGCCATTATATGGGATCGATATCAATTGAGTGCTTTATTTTTGTTGGAAAGATTCGGGAGGTCGGAAATATATCTTTGAGAACCTGATTCGCCAAACTTCTGATAAATTGGTTAAAAACTACATCTTAATCCTTAGACATACTTAGAATCAGTAGGTTCCACTAAATGGAACCTATCAACTTAGAATAAATATTTAGCTCTCTGAAACATTCAGATAACAGAAATAATCAAGAGGTACCGTTACAAGAGTCTAAATATAAATGCGATGTGATTATTGCAATGCTAATCATGTAAGACAATACAAAGACAGTTCAAAACTCCACATAACATAATGTAGTCTCCATTTTGATTTAAACGTCGTTTTAATCGACTTAGACCGTGCTGAATCTTTTTTTGTATAAACAACGAAATAAGAATTTTGTTGTAAAACTTGTAAATATGTGTAGTAGTTCACATTTAAATCCAAAATGTTGCCCATTTTTTGTGTGGAGAATTGCAAATTTTTAAAGGAGATTTGGCGGATTTTATTTCTGACACTTCTTATCCTTTATTTCCTAAGATTAAAACCCCATGAAAACATAATAAAACTGGAATTGTGAGTCGAGTTACTTTTCTCGACTCAGGCTGCCACTCCAGTAAATTGGTCGAATTCGACTCTTTACCTGTGACTCTGAAGCCCTGCTCTTAATTATATACGGCCAGCCATGATCTACAGGGAATTTTGGTTTCCAAAGTTTGGGACAAAAGTTTCTGTAGCATTGTTTCGATATTTTATATCAATTCATCATTATAATTGTGTCTCATATTTTTGAAACATCTTTCACTACATTCAAATTATGAATTGGGTTTATGAAGACCGGTTTGAAATCATAAATTTCGCACAAAATATATTCGACATTGTTTGCTCTAATACCAGTGTTAACAATTAGAGCAACACAGAGATAAAAAGCCGTAAACATTGAAATCCAAAGAGAGCAAAACAAATGGGACAAACACGCAATAAAGATAAAACGCGAACAATGAAATATATGAGAGGTAATAAAAACAATGCATGTGTGTGTGTGTGTATCCAATACACTCACTTCTCAAGGTTGTGATTGATATTGGTATGTTGTGAATGTCTGCAAATATTTAGAAGAAGAAAAGAAAAACAAAACAGATAAAAACGCAAATCATATTAATGTGTTTCAATTATATTCAAAGGGGGCAACGGCAAATTGGTTGGTAAAAACGTATAATTGAAGCAAACATTCGTATGAGTATGACCCGCCTTAATACTTATTATTTTTATAATGCAATAAAATCCTAATTGGATCAGACTGCAATACAAAGCAGTTATCTTAGTTGGTATGATGAGAATATACAATCCATCACGAAAACACAGAATGCAAGAATTATCTGCGAGAAAAAAATGAATTCGCTTCACAAAAAATAAAACCAAAGAAAATTACAAGAAATAACGAAGCATAATAAGTGGAAGTTTCACAAGTACTTCAAAGGCACATTTTCTTCAACAGGAATTAACAACATGAATTATGACAAACATTGTCATAATGATTACAAAAAGAAGCAAAGAAAACTTTATAATGCTCACTTATTTCATCTGAAATTTATAGAATTTTGTTTTGCTTTTAATTGCAAAAAAATTAGGTTAGTGGAAATTGATACTTTCTTGTAGGTGGTTAAAAGGCTTAGTAATAACAGGAAAATAATGGAAAGGTATAACATAAAGAGAATATTTGTCAATCTGCAAGTTTTGATAATATTGCCGGGGCTAAATATATAGCCGTTTAGGCTTTCTCAAATGTAATTTTTTGTACATCCGGTTTTTCTAAACCAATCGAAAATAAAGTCAACTATCTTGTGTGTGTTTTCACAGATCTGATAAATAAATGAGAAACAAATGCAAAAACATATAAAAAATGAACAAAAAAATTCTCAAAAATAATTAAAAATGTGGTATTAGTTTATTCTGTGATTTCTCGAATGGAAATAGCGGTTAAAGTCTGTAAAATGTAGACCAAAAATTTTCAGCAGTCTATCACAACTCCTAAAAGAGATTACAACAAACGGGCGGAGAGACGAACCGACATGGCGAAATCAGACTAGAATTTTACGCTGATCTTGAATATACAGAGTGAGATAAAAAAAAACTGCAACAAAGTCAATTTTTACATTTTTTTAATTTTATTGAATGTCGGAAATAGCATCAAATTTTAGAATAAGTTTATTTTTGTTCGAATTGGCTACGTTTGGCACGAATTATGGCCTTCAAACGGCCAACGAAACGTCACACGCTGCCCGAAAGTTGCTCTGCGGCATATTGGCCCATTCTCGGCGAAGCGCTTGCTTGAGGTAATCGACACTTTGGTATTTTTATTGCCAACATTGCTTTCCAAAATACCCAAAATACACAATAGTTCAACGGTTTGGTATCCGGAGATTTTGGTAGCCATTGTGCGAAATGAAGCGAGGAACATTATTCTGTAACCACCCTTCGGTGGCGCGTGCTAAGTGCGATGGTGCTGAGTCATGTTGGAATGTCCAAGGTCTGCGACCAAAATGTTTGCGTGCTCAAGGCTTTAATACACGCTCCAGAATGTTTTCGCGATAATATTCGGCATTTATTTTGATGCAACGGTTGATTAATACGAGCGGTGAACGACCATCGGCTGCTATGGCGGCTCAAACCATCACCACGGCCGGCGCTTGAGTTCTGGTGGCCAACCGAAGGTGCACATTTTCAGCTGACCTCTTTGGCAAGTAAACATGATCATTATGTTTATTTACAAGCAACTCTTTAGCTCTTTTGAGTCTATTTTCTTTTTGTTGGGATATAAGTTCTTTCACTTGTTTGAATTACAATGGCTCATTTTTTAACATTTGCCGAATGGAATGTTGCGATATGTTCAGCTCAAGAGCCATTTTTCGGCAATTGCGACACGGGCGATGGTACGAGATACGGAAGATTTATTCACATTTAAATGCTGGAGTGCTCTAACCATAGCCACTTGTGGTTTTCCCGCCAAATATAAAGAAATCACACTATCACGCTTGAATTCCATCACAAATAACTTTTTTCTGGAAAATTCTCATCAAAATGCTTTTGTACCCTTGTAAACAATATAATGAGCCGTCACTGGGATAATTTTAGCAGCTGTCGGCTTACTCAGCAGTGGCTTAGAAATTACAGCAGTCTGAAATTGGTTTCAGTTTTTTTCATATGTTTGGGGTATTTTATTCGATCTTCACAACTTTTTGCGTAGGATAGGGGTTAGGGTCAAATAGAAGCCTATTGTTTTGGAAGGGTTTAGACATGGATATACGTAGTTAGGGTTTAGAACTGTGCTGAAGCCAAGCATTTTTGATGGCCATCGGATAATGTTTAGGTGTTCAAATAGACCACAATTTTGTGTGAAAAATACGAAAATTAATATCCTGTTATTTTACAATTCTGTTATTGTATTTCAAATATCAAGAACAAAAAAGCATTTCGTTTTCAAAAAAGCAACTATAAGTTCACTGTATAGTGTGTAGTATTGTATACTTTCTATTTTTCTTGTTTTCGCAATATTTGTCAAGTTTTTGAAAGAGCTTCATAAAACCATATACCAAATAATTTGCATATTGAGTGTCGTAATCATACAGAATGAGGTAAAATTTGTTACTTTGAGTTGGTAGATGATAAACCAATTAGAAATTAGAGTAGTTTTACAATTATTTGGATTTTGTCGCCAAGAGGACATAATTACACAAATAAAGCAATTTTTCTTTTAGTTATTGAGTTCTTTTATTGAGCACTAGACAAAATACAATGCAAAAGCGTTGACATGCCTCGAATTGTGTATTGTCACAAAGAATTACAAATAATTTGAGAAATCTAACTAAACAACAATGTCGTCGTTGTCATCTTTTGTGGCAGTCTCCTGGGGCCATTGACCATTTGCTTCATCTCGGCTGGTAGCTACCTACCTACCACTCAAAGCTATAAGCAGTGAAGTGCTTCTGTCGTAATAACTACAACCACTACTGGAAATAGTCAAAAGCAATTAGAACAGGAATTAAATAGCAACAACTTCTGTAAAATGAGTGTAAGTGGCACAAAAACAGATGCTGTAGCCGCTGCTGCCATCGGTGTTTGTGGTGCCAAACCAGGAAAGAAAGCACGCTTCTTCATATTTTTAAAGAAAAAGACTGTTTTTTCACTGTTTTCACAGCAGAAGTTTCGTGCAGTTTCTTGTTTTTTACAAATTCTTTTCTTTTTTTTGTGGCCATTCTAACCATTTATGTTGTAATAGCCGACCAGAAGAAGATTACGGCACAGCTGCCTTAGTCAAGTCAGCCACATCAATTCGTTGTCTTGTCTATCTTGGATTGTAAACGGTGTAATATTTGCTAATAACTCTATTTATGTTCTACTTCTGGTTTAGGCGCATTTTCGCTGACGCCCCGCTCGCTGCGCGCTTTCCACAAATCAGTAAATCACAGTTTAGTCGAAAGCAAACATCACTCACGGAATCGTAATGGGTTGTTAACATTTTCCATTTTGCAAATTAATTAAAGCGAATGACTGTAAATGGTCCTTGAAGAGATTCCCAGATTCCCATTCTCTGAATACAGACAAGATCAAATGCCTCTTAACACTGTGACATACATATGTACGTATGTAAATAATGTTGCTTTTGTGGACCAGTTAGTCACTTCGATACAAATCTAGAGTGTCAACTTGGTAATGTCCAAAATCAAATCTTGTCGTGGTAGTAATTTATTCGCATCACATGTGAAATCTTTGTTTAAATGAAAACTAGAGCAAATCTGAAGAAGAAAAACCCGAAAACTGGATCCCATAAAGGAAATCGCATTAACAGCTTTTGAATTTTGTAGAAAAACAAAAACTTGAAACGCATTTTCTTTGCGATATTCTCAAATGGAAAAATGTTGTCACAGTTGATGCTGATATATAACCCATTGAGGATAATGCATATCAAATGACCACTAGATATTTGTGATACTTTTGATAAGAATAATAAAATTACTTAAATTCGAAAACTGAAAGAGACAAATCTGAATGTACTGGTTGCTTTCGGCTCAATTGTCGTTATCAAAAGCATTACCGCTGTCTACTTCTGCTACTATTTTGCAGAATCACTTTTCAACCAAAAGTGTCACATTTTCACATTGATGGAAATGATGACTCTAATATTCAGGTTTCCATGTCATGCAAATTGTTCACACGATAATTTATTTTTCAAGCTATATGTACTCTCCGGTTAATTTTGACATAAATACGAGTTTAGACCTAAAATATAACCGAAAATTGTTCTCTATCTATTCTTGTCGCATAAATATAGCTTGCAAAATAACATCTTAGTGGCTGTGAAGTATACTAATTTCTAGCTTTTTCGGTGGAATGGATAAGACAACACCACATTTGATGGTTTTACTGTAGAACCCATTCCCCTCATCCAATATTTTATATATCAAACACGCCGAAAGCGTTTTAATTTTCTTCAATTATAAAACTTCTTAATGTCTCCTTTTTGGAAAGAAAACATTTGATTAGTTTGGAATAATACAATTTTAATTTCCATTAGTTTTTATCAACGCTTCTTAAGAAGATAGAACAAATAAATTCAATTTTGATGGATCTGTGTCCAATTAACTGAATTTCGCCCTAAAGATATTTGAGGTAATGAAAGAGTTCTATTGCGTTTGTTTTTCATTTTCTGATTATTCCAAGCATTATACCAGATATACAGATATATTTAACGAAGAACTGAATAGAACCTCAAGGCATGAATTCTGGTAAAAATATGCGGAATAATGTGAGTTGCCGTCATCTAGTTGTTCCGTGGACAGAATAGCATTACCTTCCCAAAAAGCCTAACTTAACCACAAAGAACTCCAAAATAACCTATTCTATGAAGAACTATATATATCCCATGATCATACCCATATGTCTATCTGGTGCGCAATATAACTCTCGACAGGAATCCGAAATTGGCCAAACTTGGCGCATCCTTATGTTTTTGCCAAATTTTGATCAGGTTAAAAAATGGGCACTATCGAAGCACTTGTTGTTTTTATAAAAACAACAATAAAAGGATTAAGCCTGACCATTTTGCAACAACAAAATACTATGGTATCCCCAACAAACAAGCCAACAATGTTCTATTTCATGGAGAGCGAATGAAGTATCCGATTTCTTGAAAACTTGAAATATCATAATATTTTATCAAGTCTAAAATCGTACAACAATGGCCCACACCTTCTGGCACCTGCACCACAAAAGGATTAACATTTTTTTAATCACAACGCCTATAAAATGTAATAGGGCTGATCTGGTCACTTCTTCTGGTAACTAAGATACAACGGGTCCAAATTTTTAATACCCATAGCTCTCATACATTGCAAAAAGAGCATACGATTCCTTTTAAACATGGCAGATGTCAATACCAGATCCCCCACAAAGTGTCAACATTATCAATAATTATAACTATTATAAATGTCAAATAAGCATTCGCCGTTGATTTGGGGGGGGGGGGGGGGGGGGATATATGATATCGTGGAACTATATAGATAATCCTATTCCAAGGGATAAAGTACTCACAAGGAACTCCTTGTGTAGAATTTCAGACAATTACATTGCAAAATGTGGCTAAAATCATCAAAATGCCGAATATCGGGGGTACCGTTATATGGGGGCTATACCGATATACCCCATTTTCGAACTAGACCTGCCCGCAGACAAAAGACAGATCTGTGCAAAATTGTTGCTTCCTATCTTAATTAGTTTGACTGTAGCGTGATTATAACAGACGAACGGACAGGGCTAAATCGTCTGGGTCTAAAATTATTATTTCGATGAGTTACAAACGGAATGACGAACTTAATATACCCTCCATACTATGGGTATAAAAAACATAAGAATCTATAAATTGCTAGAATATTTAATGTATTTCATAATATTTGAAAACTGTTTTAAGTTATGGTTCAACTGCTTGGTTCAATCCTGAAATACTCTTTCCTGTGCCTGGCGCCTTCTTGCTGAAACCACATGTCATGCGAGTCAACCTTTTGCATCTTGGGCAAAACATGGCTCTGCGGTCTAATGATGCCACCAGCCCATAAAACGCACCAAACTATGACTTTTCTGCATAGATTTTTAGCTTTTGCAACGCTACTTGCTGATCTTCAAAAAACGACAATTTGAGCCAGAAATAAACTTTTTTACAGGATAGGCATTTTGATAATAAAATTTAATGGTAAATTATACATCAAACTTAATATGTTTGATAGTGAAACAAAACACGAATCATGCGTGAGCTGTTTAAACTATTGTTACAAAAAAGATAATAAAAAATCACAGTTAAGTTTAGAAAAGACTTTTGGAAAGGTAGAAACTTGCCTTTTTTAAAGGATAATGTATTTGGAAACGAATATAATTGGCAATAAGTTTGGCCGGACTAAGCTTTGTTAACCTCTTTCATTAGCACAAGCCTATGAAGCCTTTGAAAAGCAAGTACGAGTTAAAATTGTTACTGCAAAATATAGAATAGTGGGCGGTAATGTTGTAAGGGGCCTCTATAGAAAATACTATAAAGTGGGCCACAAATTACAGGTTTCCACAACCTAATACTGAAAAATGTCAAATTAGGACATTTCAGTGAAGAAAATGCCAAAAGGTACAATTTTTGCAAGAAGGTTTCATATCTATTAGGAAAGAACAATGATATACAGGTAGTACGGTTATATGAGGTCCAGACCAACGAGTTGACCTATGCTAACTATTTTTTGAAAAAGCTTTTCCTTCCTCAAATATGGATAACAGATTATTATGGAGCTATTTCAAAACGAAGCCAAATTTAGCCTGCCTATGGACAATCAATTCCAAGTTTATTATAATTTTATGTCATTAAGCATATTTTGTCTACAATACAAACGAGTATTTCATGGAGTTACGAACGCGATGGCATCATTTCATACATATAGGATGATGTGGTAATGATAATACAAGGTCTTCAAGAATGAAGAAAAAATAACCAAAATACTCTGGCTAATGGCCGAATCAATGTCTCACCTTCTCCTTCCAAGTGAAACCAATATTCATTTCTAAACTATCGATAGTTTATAAAAATTATAATTTGAGGCTTTATAAAGACTACAAATGCCTTTTACCATTTTTATGAATGCCAAGAAAGTCTCATATTGTTTAAGAAGATGGAACGATATTTAGTAGGAGTTAAATGTATATTGCAAATCAGTCAGCATTAAGCTGGCGTTTTGTCTTCATATAAGACAAATTAGGTTTTTAAGGGATCCCTGTTTTAGTATAGCCTCATTCTAAGTATGCAGGTTCACATTTGGCAAAGCTTTCATTTGGCACACCCAACTTATTTTTCTTCATACCTCGATCGTTTGCTAAAAAATCGTGTAATTGTATTTTCTCAATTACGGAGAATAGATGAAATCACCTAAATTCGACATTAATAATATGATAATGTATATATCGTTTTTTTACTTTTCAATGAAATCTATGTTGTATTTCTTGTATTTGAATAACATTCATAGAATTCCATGAATTCGATACATTTCAGCTGTCATCGAAACAAAAGACTCAAGAAACGAACTTCTCACGAATATATTTTAACCACTACACAAAAGTGTGAATACACTTTCAAAAACTCAAACACATTTTGCCGCCACTAAGTACTTCTAATATTTCCGTAAGACCTCCAACTGTCTTGTGACTGTCACTCAACTACCAGCTAACAGAGAATATTAGACAAATAATCCAGTGATTTTTGTTTTACGTCCAACAAATATGCATTCAAAACCGATAACCGAGAGATGGAAAGGCAAGACGCAGATACCGGCACAGACAGCAATGACAATAGCAAAAGCATCTTCAGAGAAAAGAATGATTGGTTGTGTGTGTATATGTGTTCACTCCAGTTTACTTAAGCTTTCAATTACATGCGATAAACCGGAGAACAACTGTAACAACAATAATAGCTAGACACATACATATCTCAAACATGATAGGTGACATGAACATTCGTGTAGGTGTCGGCGACAGTAATAAGATCTTGGACCACACGAATGTAATTTTAATAACATGCTTGTGGTAGCTAGCTGTCTATTCAATACGCTATCGGTTGTTGTCGGTGAGATAAAAATTCATAAGCAAGTTATTATTTTTGTTTTTGTACCTGACATCTGTAAGAAGTGAGCATACTGCATGAGGTAGGCTTGTTTTGTTTCCATTTACATATTCAAGTAGCAGATGCCTATTTTAAGGTTTTCAATGTTTTTAATGCTTGAGCAACTTTATAGACCAGGACATCGTTTTTAAGCTTATCCATTTTGTGTTTGCCACACCCTTCTATCAATTATTTTCAATACATATAAAAATAGGCTTCTTGTTTCGTATGAATTGTTTGTTGTGTCTTCCCTTTACGTGCTACCAATAGGTTGTTGTATATAAACAATTGGTTTTATGTCAACTTGTTACAAAAGTGTTGCTTTCATTTTCCATTAAACTCATAAAAGGAGAATAATTTCAGTGCAGATTATTTAAAACCAAAATTAAATTACAATATATAAATTAAAACAAAACATATTGAATTTAAAAAATTAATTACAATTTGGTTCTCATTTGAGTACCAAATTTTAATTATTTTTATACCCTTCACTTTGGAAAGGAGGGTATATTATGTTTCTCATTCCGTTTGTAACATCTCTAAATATTCATTGTAGACCCCATAAAGTATATATATTCATAATCAGCATAAAATTCTAAGTCGATTTAATGATGTCCGTCTGTCTGTCCGTCTGCCTGTCTGTTGAAATCAGGATACAGCCCACATTATTTGACATAGAGCGTTAAAATTTAGCAGAACCATTTGTATTGTGCTGGTATTGAAAATCAGATCTATCCGTCCACGTTTTGGTATAGTCCCCATACAACTGTACCTTTCGATATTCGGTATTTTGCTGATTTTTGCCAATTTTTTTCACGGATTTGTCTAAAAATTGGTATGTGTTGGTTACAATGGGTACCTTTTCGTGTGGTGAAACATTGTATGTATAGGTCCACGTTAATTGTTTTTCTGATAACTATCCATGTTTAATGTTTATTGCTACCAATTTATCGGCTTATTTCTGTTTTGAGACTGGCTTAATGTTGTGAAAATTTGAGTGCAGCCATATAAATTTGCAGAAAATTTCAGTAAAGTAAAAACTGAAATTCGGACATTAAGTTCCCTCTTTGATACAGTTATTATAGTTATTCAAAACGGCGACCTTTTGTAGGGAGTTACATGAGTAACTGAACCAATAAAACTTGGAAAATATGGCTAAAATTTGAAAAAATACTTTAAGTCGGAATTATCCTTATAAGAGACTATTCAAAAAAGTTGACCCGATATGACCCATTTTCAGTACAAATGAATCTGGCTGTAATCCAAAGATTTCTATCAAAATCCAAAGCTTTAACCTAAATGTTGCAAAGTATATCTCAAACTATCCCCTCGTACATTGTCCAAATTATATAAGAGCCCTAACAACATTTGGCCTAAAAACCCAAAACTCCTTTTGGATTTTAATGTAAAAATAAGTATTATCAAGTCCCCTTTCACAACCCAGACTGGCAATTTTGCTGTGAAATTATAAGAAAATTTACAGCGAATTTGGAAAAAAATGCAAACACTTTTCGAAATAAACAAGTTTTTTTTTAACTTTTTTTTTAATAACAAATATTTATCCTATGTTTTATCGTTCATATTAAGTATACGGATTTCGTTTATTCAGAGAAATTTGATCTAGAATTAGTTTTCCTTTGAGACTTATCCCAAAAAATTAATTAGTAGATAAAATTTTAATGTAATTTTCATACAAACTATTGTCCCGAGGTACATGGAGCCTAACAACACGTAAGTATCGCCTGTATACTCCGTGCTTTGTTTAATATTTATTTTTGTTCGCCTTGGGCAACATATATTTTCGTCTCTAAATCTACTCTGTATATTTAGAACCCCTACAAGCCCAAACGCCTATATCGGAAATTGTACAGGAGTTTTTAACTATATTTAAAAACAGGATCAGAAAGACCCCAATCTTGACTCGCTTGAGGGTTAACATTTTCAATCAAAATATTTTTGATGTTGAAGACACTATATACAAAACATTCCCGAATCTTAATCCGAAAATTCCCAAAAGTATGGGGATAACTTTTCCCCTCTATTTTGGGTACTTTTCGATGTAATGTAAATATACATGTCTTTTTCGTGTAGCTCTACTTTTATAATTTGCTGGATCTTCCCCGCAATAATTTTTTGTATTGCACAGTGTTATCTGGCTCATATACAGCGAGGTGTATTATTCATAATCTGCAGTAAATTGACAGTTGGTGTTTTCTGTTTGTAGTTAACATTCTTGCAGAGAACTATAACGATAACGGGTACCTCCAAATATTCGATATTTTTTGGGTTAATTTTACACTTGCCACCTACTACCTGCTATTATAGAAAATTGCCGTAACAGCTCCACGTCTTCTTATAGCTCACATATAATGGTACTTTTCGTTATTTCGCATTTTCCGATTTTCGCCACATTCAAGGGAGTAACCTCAAAATTGGTATTTGAAGTTCGCAACATGCCTTCTCTGGCAGATAAGTGGCAAATCAACAGTGTAAGGCTGAGCTGCCTGCGATCTTTTTTGGTTTAATGTTACACTTGCCACTAACTACCTGCTATTATAGAAAATTGCCTTAACAGGTCCACGTCTTCGTATAGCTCCCATATAATGGTACTTTTCGATATTTCGTATTTTCCGATTTTCGCCACATTTCAACGGAGTAACCTCAAGTAACCTTCTCTTTCAGATAATTGGCAAAACACGCCCACGCTTTCGTATTTTTCAACAGTGTGGGGCTGAGCTTAGCTGTATTTTTTCACTTGTTATATCCATCTAAAGTGTTAAACGTAACACGTAGCACAGTAAACTTACAAATAAAGAGTAAAGGCTTATTTCGTTGGAAATTATGGTTCGAACCTTAATTTCTTTGCATGGGTACTTACGACATATTATTGAAATATGTTGGACTTCCATCTAAAAACTATTTTTAATTATTTCCATATATTTTTAATTTTAAACTGATGTAACATCATGTTCTAAGAAATTTATAAAGTTGTAAAGATTAATGACATTAAAAAGGGCTTGCCGCATTATCGATAACGAATCAGTATTTCTTTATAACACAACATACATGAAAGAAATGTTGTTGTTACCTTTCCATTAAATATGAACTGGTTTTGCATGAAAGCCATTATATTTCGTATGCAAATTAGCATAGACTGTCATTATGCAATGCCTTACGTTGTAAACGATAAATCATAACAAGAAAAAAGGGGAAATGCATAATTATTTTTTTCTTTCTTCGTATGTTTCAATTATTTGCATAAAATGTACATTTTAGACAATGCAATACCTTTTGTGCATCAAAGTACGAGTATTTACATGTACTTATGTCTGGATGCTGGCGAACATAATCGATTTTCTTTGAGAAAATATAATCCTAAGCATGTACTCTAGGAAAGGTGAGTGGTGGAACTGGTTACAATGTTCCACTTTGGAAAGAGATGAAAGGAATTAATAGAGTGCAAATAGAATACAATTTCAAGAGGATATAGTTTATTTTATTACAAAAATGAGAATAAAAACTCCATATAGAGTATTTAACATGTGCTCAGGTGAGGTTCAAATATATTTTACAATAAAACACCATCAAACTCGAAACATACCAGCACCAATACAATACAAATAAGTATTACTTTTTTAATACAACTAATCGTTAGAAAATGATGGGATTTTTATTGTCAAAAGCATTTTGCTTTAAACTCGCAATTTTGTTCCCCGGAGGATAATCTTAATTTCTTCCGTCAGCTATTATGGACTTATGGTAAGAGCACTAAAAGCTTTTAGACAAACCACAACTCACATGTAAGTGACTTGTTGAACAAAGAGAAAACTTGATGCGGGCCGAGATAGCAACACCGAAGCAAAGGCAACATTCAGAGGCTTTACAAAAAAAGAAGTGATGGACAAAAGGTGGAAAGGAAGAATGGGTCACCACAACTTTTTTTCGGTTGGTCTTCTTATTGTTACAGGCCATATAGACCATAAGTATTCTTTTCTTATCAGAAAATAAACCAAACTCACCCTTTGAAACAAAATCTGTGTGGTGACATGTTGTTTTTTTTTTTTTTTTTTTTTTTTTTCATCGACATTTTATTCTGGTCACAATGAAGAAGTCTTCGAACACTGACACGCATGCCCTTTGAAACAGAAATTCCTTGCCGACTACATCCTGTAAATTAGGTTGTGTTTAAAGTTTCAGGTTATACCCTATGTCCCTGTAGTCGGGTTTAACATTACACAGCTCAAATTACACTGAGGTGACATGTTTTTTCACATGATTGCCTAACAGCAGGAAAGTAACTAACAATGGCCGTAACCAACCAACCAACCACTATATTTTCCAGGGTGGTAAAATGTTCGGTGATTTGTAGTCATTGTATACCATAATAATAATTAGGAAATCATGATTCATTATGATCATGCTGTGATTATGTAAGAGCAAGAGAAAGAAAGACAGATTTTATGAGAATTTTTAGTGTGATTATCGTCAACCATAATCACTTCTCGTGAGGGTTACAACGGATTTTTTTTTCAATTTCTAATCGTTAAATAAAAATATGGCATTTTAATGAATGGATCAAAGTTTAAGAACATATTGTCAAAAACTATGAGTATTGATTCATAAAATTTTCTATTTGAGGTTATGTTTCCAACAGCATAACACAAAAGACTGGAACAGTTTTAAAGTTATACGACTGACCATTTTTCGAATAATCTTTGAAAAATGAAGCAATTTATTTATAAGCTAAGGAGGATATTTTTCAGCAAAGAGATATTTTGTTCAGAATGTAGTCTCTGAGAAGTTCAAATTATATGATCTTTAAAGAGTTGTTAAAACAGTTGGGTTGCGGTGTTAAGTGTAAGGTAAAGCCCTGCCCCAGATATTTAATAAGAGGTCAGGTTATATAAAGCCTTGTAATTGCTCCACACTGAGACTTTTGGGGCCAGTGTAATTGTCCTAAAATATTGTACCATAAATAAATGAGAGAGTATGTAGATAAAATATTGAGAATTTTGAAATAAGTACCCAAACCAAATGTTGTACGTCCGACACGTCTGCTCAAAGTCGGAAGTTTTTTCCCACATGTCTGACCGATCGACGAATTCTGCCAATTTGTCGGAGGATTTTTTTCTCTTATTGTAGAGTTCTTTTCTCTTCTGGTTAATTTGTTGTAAGAAAGCAAAAATGGAAAAAATGGAGTGATTTTCTCTCTTTTTTGGAGAGGTTTTTTGTGCTTACATATTGTCCGACCTGGGTTCATAAATCGGCTAAAATTTCAGACTTTCATCCGGCACTTCGATCCTACAAAAGGTCAGCCACTCCATATAACGGTTCAAAGTGGGACCAAACATTGACAGTTTGTGTCGCTAGTAATACCGAAGTTTGTATTTATATACGATCTCTGTATGTGTATTGGTTTATGAATTACAGCTATTTTAGTGATAACTTCATTAATTTCGAAACATGTAAGTATTTTGAAAAAATGTCCATGAGTGACTGTCGGACCAATTCATAAACGCCTAGGATTAACGGCTGAAGCTAAAATCACGAAATTGTATACGTGGTTCAATGATGGTGCAGTTTTTAGAAATTCGATTAGAAAAATTCAGAATGAGAAGTGCTGATGGCATTTGGGATAGATGTGCCATTAGAATTTTCTAAATTCGAACTATGTTGTACTAAATGGTACTAAATTTAATACAATTGAAAGGAGATGCACGGTCAATTTTAATTTCATACTCTACACCATGGTTCAGTGTCATTTTAGATTTTTCTCTGAGAAGTTGACATAAGGTAAAGTGCGGGTTCAATGCGACTTCATTCAAAAGAAAAAGTTTTTCATTCATTGTTGCACATATTTAGACACCACAAGGCATATACATGGTGAGATGAAAAAACTGCAACCAACTTTCAGACTGCTGTCATTTCTAAGCCACTCGTCCGACAGCTGTTACAATTGTTCCAGTGATAGCTCATTATATTCCTTACAAGCGTGCAAAAGCATTTTGGTGAGAATTTTCCAGAAAAAAAGTTATTCGTGATGGAATTCAAGCGTTATAGTGTGATTTCTTTATATTTGGCTGGTCCATGTTTTCGTATATGTCCCATATTACTGTACCTGCATAATTAAAGATTTTACGGTAATACAGTCACAATTTCAAACCGACTTTGCTGTAAATTGGAGTATGTGTTCTCAGTATATAGGAAACATCTTTGCAGAGTACTGTACATATGGGTCCTTGTTTTGGTATTGTCCGCTCATAACTGAACCTCCAGATCTTCCTTATATTTATGATTCCTTCCAAATGACGGAGTATATTAAAGTTCGGTCCGACCGAACTTAGCTACATTTTTACTTATTTTTTTTTTGTTTTTGTTTTTTTTGGGCAAAGACAGAAACATAAACCGATATATCGCTTATTAGTCCAATATAATTATTTTATAAATATTGTGATTATTATTTACATTTTAGTTCGATCCCTTCAACGGTTCATAAATACTATTATCACCAGTGATTAATAAGAATGTAAAAATAATGGCACTCTAGATTATGTCTATCTAGAATTTGAATGTTCTCTTAAGTTAATATTTACTTACTCATTGTCATTTTCATTCGTATCGGCATTTGCAGTTTCCCTTTTACTGTCCTCATCTTCGTCCTCTTTAAATGTGAAACTAATGTCATGCGGATCCTTTGCTGGCTTTAGATGACGCGGTAAGCTACGATTGCGTAAATTCAAATTCAAAAATTCTAAATCACTTTCACTCAGTCGCAAATCATTATTTGCTGATGCTGTCGTAGACTTTGGTGTACCACCGCCACCACGTTTTGGTGGCAGGGCTGGCTTCTTTTCCTCCTCCTCCTCCTCCACCACATCATCGACTAGCATTTCCAGTGCCATACACTCGGGATTGAAGCTACTCAAAGCCTCTTGGTCTGCCTCAGAGAAAAGATTAAAGTACCTCGATACATTTTCAATGGCTGTCGGTGGCGTGTAATTATGAAGCGTTTTGCCTCGTATCAAATCGCCCAAATGATCTTCATCGATGCCGAACAGAAACGGATCGTCGAGTAGGGTGTGTTTGGCATTCTGTTTGGTGGGCTCGGCCACAAATTGGCTACTGTCCACTGCCTGCGATGTTGTTGTCGTAGGTTGCTGTTGACGATTATTAAGGCTTAGGTTTTTTAATGTCTCCAATGTATCGCGCAAATTGTGACTGGACGGGCGATTCCGTGATGCTGTTCCGTGTTGGGCGCTATTTGTTTCGTTGGTACTTGTACTTGTTTCGTTATTTGTATCGCCACCGCCCTTTCGATGTCCTCTTAAAGAGCGTAAGAGTCGTTTGCTTTTACGTAAGGTACTGGAACCTGTACCCCCACCGCCACCTCCGCCGCTACTGCTGCCGTTGTTATTGGCTTGGCCTCCAGCATTTGTTTCACATTTTGAGGGAAATAAGGCCACTGGCGTTTGGTGTTCTTTGGTTGTTGCTCTGGATGGCGTATTAATATGGTTTTTTATCGTCATTGTTGCTGTATTATCGCGGGATGCATCTTCAGTGTCGTCTGCATCTGCGTCTAATTGCGTCTCGATAAAATCTATGGCCACCGTATCATACTCTGACTCGGGATTGTTGTTATTGTCATTTTCATTATTCTGCTCACTTGTTAAGCCCATCGATGCGGTCTTGGCCGCCGATAAGGCCAATCGCTGAGCCGCTGCCTTGCTGTAAACCTGTCGATAATATTTCTGTTGATCGCCGTACAAGAAACAGACACGCCACCATTGTTTGCAGGCCAGCAAATTGGCGGTACGTGGAACGACGGGTTCAATTGACGATGACATGCTCTCCATGTTGTTGCTGCTCATGGGTTTTGCTGTGGTTGTAGCTGTTATTAATGTTGTTATTGTTATATTATAATTTTCCCTTTTTGCAAGGATTTCTTCAACTTACAATTGAAGTTCAGCAGCAATAGCATCAGCAAAAGGAGTAGAGTAGAGGAGAAAAAAAAACGTACTCCTTGATGTTCGTGTACTTAAACATAGACTCTGTGTGGTAATTATTATGGTATCCTCTTTGTTTTCCTTTTTCTTCTTATTCTCTTTGGAACGTTTGTACTACATGTCGATCAGTTAGTTTCTTGCCGAGCGTTTTTTCTCTGTTTCTACTTAACGTGCAGTTGTGTGTGTCTGGCTACCAATTTCGTTGGATACAAAAAACATTTGCTAGTCCATAATTAATGTCGGTGTTTAGCATGTCTGCGACATAATATTCTTGTTCAGGGCAATATTGCAATTTATTAATGGCTCTCCGGCATCCTATGTGGTCGCTTCAGAAGCTGTTTCTTCCCTAAAGGAATAATAATGTTTTTTGTTAGGGAAAAACACAAATTCTAAAAACTTTTGAGGAAAAAACTATTCTCCATTGTCACTTTGTTTACCGAAGTCGTTAATTTTCCTTTACGATTTAATGGGTTTTTAGTTTTTGTCAAAAGAGGTGTTCTATATTTCCATGGGAAAGTAAGAATCGCGATGTCTGAACAGTTTTTTGCCATTCCGATCTGAATCAAAAGATCAAAGTCTAACATTCAATTTTTTTGTGTGTATGTAAAACCTAAAAAGGTCTACTTAAATACCAATTTATATTCTAAACAATTGTTAGAAAATGTACGTCCTATAAATTCGGACTTATAGATGGGAAACTACAAGTTAACAATGATTATACGCTTTCACCAATCTCAGAAATTGTAAAGTCTATAACAATTCTTTGAACTTTTTATTAAAAAATTATACCATATTCTTGTAATGTTCAACTTTACATGCCATAAGTTTTATTCGAAATGCTTTGTAAATTTATACTATTCGTTACATCATTTTGTTCGAAAAAACGAATTTGAAACGTCTACCATTAATCTCTTTGGATCCTTTTGGGCAACAAAGAAGAACCAGAAGTAAATTCAGAATTCTAGCTAAGGGCTTTTGTATTTGCTACTTTATGTTATATACAATTAGCCATATATCTACAGAGAGGTATATCATTTGTACAGAAAATTGTTCGTATCGGCCCTTTTTTTTAAATAGCCCCCTTGGGGGAAAATCCGCACAAGGAGTTCTTTGTGAGCACTTTACCCCCTGAAAGGGAATTGTTTATATAGGTCCGTAATATCGTATATCCCCCATATAACGATACCCCCCAATATTCAGTAGTTTGATGATTTTAGCCACTTTTTCCAATGGAATTATCTGGGCACTTTCCTATATTAGACATTGTAAAGATTTAAAATAAAATTTAATGGATTTTATTTTTTGAAAATTTTCTTATTCGTTCCAAATGTTGGAGGGTATTCAAAGTTCGGCCCGGCCGAATTGCTTTTTTACTTGTTTTTTTTTTTTTTTTTTTTTTTTTTTTTTTTGTGAAAATTATTGATGTGGAACAAATTGAAAAACATTTTTTAACTCCCACTATAACTTAGAGCTGGCCTAAAGCCATTCTAAACAAACGAATAACATATGAAACACTTAATCATGACATCGACTTTATGCATTTTTGTGCCGTTCTAACATAAAGCATGTTTTGTATCAGAAATGACAGCAGACTTGATCTATTCTAGATAATTTTAATATGAACTTGCTTTTATTTGAAGCTGTAAAGATAGATTATTTTCATGTTTTACTCATTTCTTATACTTTAACGATCTGATGAGTCAATAGCAAAAGGACTAATTACAAAAATTTTGAGATCACCTAAATTCGCCATGGTTTGTGTAATATGATTCGAGTCATTCTCCATTAAAGATAAAATTGAAGAAGTAATGACTTTTTATAAACTCCAGCCAAAGATTGAAAAGAAGAGAACAATGGAAAAAAATTCCAATAGAATAGACAAAGAATTAATGCAATTATAATTTCCATCAGATTACTATTCTTTAAACTGGCACTTCAATATTCGTGGCTGTTTCCATTTTTCTATTTTTTCTTCAATCTTTTGTCCATAATCCAACATTAACCTAATTTTTTGCTGTGGTTTCCATTCTCCTGTCTGCCAACAAGACCAAGCAGCCAACCAACCAACCAACACAATTTGACAATTGCTTTAATTACTGGCCGCATTGTTTGTGACTACAGTCCACAACTAACCCTTTTGGTCAAAAATTAAAACGTGTCTCATAAACCATTGACCAGCCATTTGTGGCTTTTTATGGTTGTTGTTGTCGTTTTTTTTTTTCTTTTTTTTTCTGGAATAACGGAAATATATACATTCTTTTTTCGCTGGCAAATTTTGAACTTTAGCCAAATTGTGGTGTTAAACGCTAAACCATTTCCATTCCCTGGAAACCTATTCAAACTACGACGAGATACTATCTCATATTCTTCTCGTGCCAATAGGCCATATGGAATTGTGGCCAACACATTAACACGGAACATTCACACTCTCAGAGTGTAGATTACACAAACACGCACACACTCTCACAAAACAGCTGCAAACATTTGCACATGAGTGTGGCGTACATACACATTTACTTGAGAGCGGACAGACATGCATAGATAAGTTGTAGTAGGCTTGCAACTTGCAACTGATTCCGGTACAAGAAAACACCGCATGCTCACACGTCACACAGTGGTAAACGTAAACGCATTGTTATGTTCGTGGTAATGATCGTGTTTTAAAACTATTAGTGTTGATTTATGAAAAGTTACCATCCTCCGCCTTCTTATTTTTGGTTTCTGTTTTTTTGGCTCATGTTCTATGAATCTTGTTGACATTAGGGTGGTACACAATGAAGTGCTGACTCCAAATACAATTTCTGGTAAGAATATATTGAACTGAAAGAAGGACAGACTGAAATATATAAAACAGGTTTTATTATCGAGAATTTATTATTTATTTTTAAATATTCTGTGTTGCTTAATTAAAAGCGAATTTTCACAAAATTAAAAAATTTGTGGCTGTGATATTACATAAAATGGTCTTAATTAAATTCATTATTCCACATCAAAATATAAAAATTTAACTAACAAATTAACAATAAAGTTCATCCTAATATACATACTTTTTCACATTCTTTGTCTTCTTTGAAATTCAAACTTTGTTAAGTTAATAAAAGTATTTTGTTCAAAACCTAAAACATACAAAGCTGTAAGCCAACAATATACCTATCTCGCAACAACAACATGTTGTACGCTAACACCATCTAAGTTTGAAGTCAACATAAAAAATGCCACAAGCAAATATGCATCGCAAACCTAAAGGTAGTTGGCAGACCAAGGTAAGGGGGCGAGGGCCCACCAAATATAAGAGGAATAATTTTTGTACTTTTTATCTGTGAACGAAATTTTAATTGAAAAACTTTTTTGCCATTGTTTATTTTTTCTTTAAATTGCAAATTGCTTTAAATACAATCGAGCAGATATCAAGGTATGCGGCCGGTAAGCGAACTAAAAAAATATTTGAAGATAGGGCTCAGCCATATTTCTTCTTTGGATTATGAAAATCCATTACTGACCGTGACTTAATCAAAAATGACTTTGGCATTGTTTTGTGGTATTTATTGGGAGTACGTGTTGCATTGGATGATTATTCGAGTTGATATTGCAACAAAAACAAGGGACACAGTGTTTTGAACTGGACAATGTTATGATTTTAAGGAAAATATGGCTGACACATACAAACAACTATAAATCGGATAGCATTGTTGTACCATTTTCACCCACTGGGAATACAAAATCTCCCTTTATAGCTGGATGGATGGAATATTTACACATATAATTCAAATATTTAATTTAAATATTCTTGAGATAGTCTCTCCTACAAACCCAAAGTACCAAATTGTAACATGTTGAGATGACAAACGTGGCTAAGACCATTTTTTATGCTCTCCACCATAGTATAGAGGGTATATTAAGTTTGTCATTCCGTTTGTAACACCTCAAAACATACAGATTTAGACCTCACAAAGTGTATATATTCTTGATCAGCATAGAATCCCTCTGTAGAAATCACTCTTTTTCGATCGAAGTGAAGTAGGTTGATAAAATTTTACTTAGACGTGTGCTTGTTCTGACGGGATTTTGGTAGTGAAAATTGGCTATATAGGTCCTCGTTTTGGTATAGCCCCATATAACTGTACCTCCCCATATTCGGTATTTTTATGATTTAAGAGACATTATTATTAAAGGAATTGTTTCAATTTTTGTATTTGAAGTTCGATATTTTACTACAGCCTCTGGCAGAAAATTCCCTGTGCGGCATTCGTCTTCGTATAGCCCCCATGTAACGGTACCGCCCAAAATTCGGAAGTTTGATGATTTTTGGGATATTATTTACCAGAATTGTTTGAAATTTCGCACTTGCAGTTCGTGGATTTAAAATTAACGTAATTA
Source organism: Musca domestica (assembly GCF_030504385.1). Taxonomy (NCBI): domain Eukaryota; kingdom Metazoa; phylum Arthropoda; class Insecta; order Diptera; family Muscidae; genus Musca; species Musca domestica. The sequence continues at coordinate 3,179,388 of NW_026712230.1, read as the reverse complement.
GAGGGATTTTTGATTAATATTTCCAAAGATTATTTTGGGCGAAAATTCCGGTCCTGTTTTCAAAATATTGATAAAAACTGCCTTCAAAGTACAAATACATAAGTCAAAAAAATCCGTAAATTTATGTATTAAAAATTCTAATATCGTTCCCTGAAGACATCAGAAGTCTTAATCTTACCTAAACGCCATTAATTCATATATATTGAAAATACATTTAAGGGTATGGTCCTACTTTATTAAAGTTTACGCAAAGAGTTTATACAAATCATCATTTTAGAAGTCAAAGGCTTCTTCAAATTTCACTATAAATCAACAAAGAATCTTCTTTATTTTCACAATATTGCAAGAAACTTTTTGAATAAATATAACGCAAAAGGGTATAACGGGTGAAGGTATAACCTTTAACTAGATCAAAATCGTTCATATTACTTAATTTTTGTTTTGGACTAATGTTAAACCATGAGACTTTCCTTATAGGTCCACATTTCTATATAGCCCCCATATAACTGTAACGCCAGATTAAGGTGTTTGATTTTATTCATATTTTTGAACAGAATTTGCTATCAGTTTGTAGTTTGGCAGAACTGTCTATAGAGATCCAATTTTACGTATAGTCCCCAAATAACTGTACAGAAAATTGCTTATACAGGTTCACGTCGTATAACCCCCCTATTTTTATGATTTTAGCTCCATTTTTTCACCGGAATTATTTTGGATTTCTAGGAGTTGGCAATCCTCTGACAGAAAATGGCCTGTGCAGATCCACGCTTTCGTACAGTCCCCTACCGTAACGGTACCACCCTATAATTGCTTTTTTATAACGTAAGCTGCATTTTTCAAACAGAATTATCTCAAAATTGATATTTTGAGTTCGTAATATGCGCTGGCCTCGGTCTGACAATTTGCTATAGTCTTCTTATGGTCCTATATAACTGAATCACCTAATATCCGGATTTTAGCGTTATTCTTCAACTGCATACTGCTAGTTTCTTACAATTGGGGAAGTGTATTAAATATATCCAAATATAATAATAATAATAATAATAATAATAATAATAATAATAATAATAATAATAATAATAATAATAATAATAATAATAATAATAATAATAATAATAATAATAATAATAATAATAATAATAATAATAATAATAATAATAATATAATAATAATAATAATATAATAATAATAATAATAATAATAATAATAATAATACTCTCTTCGAAATAATATCAGCATTAATCCATTCTCAGTCTATTTATACATGTCCGTTCGTCTGTCTGCTTGCCCATGTATTTTTGTAAACAAAGTACAGGTCGCATTTATTGCCCGAACGAAACGAAATTTTGTACAAATCATTTGTTTGTCCCAAAAACGAACCCTATTGGAAGTGTAGATAATCGATCAAGAATTAGATATAGCTCCCATATATATCTTCTTCTTACTCGTTTTTTTTTTGTGCACCAATAAATACCAAATGTGTGTAATATTATTCCCTATAGGGTGGAATTTGGCATATACGAGTAAATTAAATGAAAATCGGTTCAGACATAGCTATAGCCCCATATATGTTCTTCATCCGATTCGTTATTTTTGTGATCCACAGTCGTAATATGCACTGCGTGACAACGATATTCGGGTAAATATATAAAATACAGCTCAGAAATACCTTTGCCAAATATTATCGAGTTCGGTTAAGATTTGGATCTAGCTTCTATATATATCTTTACTCGATTTCCTATCCATTCCTATCCTATCACATACGAAAGAATTCGGCCTAGTAAAAAGTGTAATCGAATTTGACACACTGTGCGATTAACTTATTATACCATATTAAAGTGTTGTTGTTTTTGTTGCATTCGTTTGGTATAGAAAACTCAATGCTCACGATTCAATATCGATCGATTACTTCCGTATTTAATGCTGTTGGCCATTTTCAGTTGCTCCTCATCCAGTTACAGTTTCATACCTTTTCATTTTCTCTTTCCATCTTGCCTTTTTGCTAGCCATTTCTCTTTGCTGCCATGACCATCCAGCCGTTTGGTTAACATATAAATTCTTGCAATCGGGATATTTCAAACAAGCAAACAAAAGAACCTTTTTGCTGGAGTAGCAGGAGTGGTGGCAACTTCCATTACTATTTGGGGTACCCAACCGATAAACATTAATACTACCATTACCAATGCCATGGATGAGGATGGGGACGGCATTGATGATGACTATACTACTATTTTATCATTTCAGTTGAGTTTCCTCACTTTCAAGGCAATCTATGGCTCGAATAACTTATTGCCACAGCGCAAGCATATCTACCCATGGACTTTGTATGGAAGTGTTTTTTTTTTTCATCTCTCCAGCTAGTTCAGAGTTTATCATTTCAAATGGAATGTTTTGGTGCAGTTTATAACTGCCTTTTTTGTTCTGATTGACTGGATTGATTGTATTGTAAGATGTCTACCTTTGGAGAATTGTGGCGCATGGCTGGTTACTTTATTATATCCAAGAGAAACTTTTGACGGGTGTTTTTGTATAAAATGCAAGAGCACGAAAGAGGGAAAATCTATTGAAATTTTTAAACAGACCATTTTACTAAAATAATCTCAAAAGTTCAATAGAACGTGTATACCGATTTGATTTGGCCAAATGTGCCTCATCGAAATAACTCCTTTAGAGGTTCAAAACACTTTAGACAAAATACTTTTCTGTCTGGCGGGTTGATTACTCTCGAATATTCTATGGTAATATGTTTATCAGACTTAGAAAGAGTTCGATAATGAGCTAAATGTTCCTTCAAATTGTTCCTACAAATAAAGTTCAAAATTCTCTAAATAAAAACAAACAAACAAAAAAAAAAAAAATACATCCCATTAGAGTGGGTTGATATTTCACACACAGTACTATCTATTTCCGACTGTGGTCAGGTGTGAAAATCGACAATACCGGCCGACCTTTTCTGGTATCTCCATCACAAAGGTAGCATTTCTCGTAAAGTTCAAAAAGATATATGCAGGGTGAGATGAAAAAACTGCAACCAACTTCAGACTGCTATCATTTCAAAGCCACTACTCCGACAGCTGTTAAAATTATAGCAGTGATAGCTCATTATATTGTTTACAAGCGTACAAAAGCATTCTGGTGAGAATTTTCCAGAAGTTATTCGTGATGGAATTCAAGCGTGATAGTGTGATTTCTTTATACTTGGCTGGAAAACCACAAGAGGCTATCGTTAGAGCACTCTAGCATTTAAATGTTAATAAATCATTTGTGTCTCGTACCATCGCTAATAACCATGATACTGGTAGCGTAGTCCGACGTCAAGGAAGTGGACGGAAGAAAACAGCAACACCAGCAGAAATGAAATAGACTCAAAAGAGCAAAAGAGTTGCTTCGCTTGGCCGAAAGTGGTGAACTGCTGAATTTGGTTTTTCCGATGAGAAAACATTCGTTGTCCAGCAGTTTGTGAACAAACAAAATGATCGTGAAAATGTGCACCTTCGGTTGGCCACCAGAACTCAAGCGCCGGCCATGGTGATGTGTGGGCCGCCATAACAACTTATGGTCGCACTCCGCTCACATTAAACGACCGTGGCATCAGAATAAATACCGAATATTACCGCGATAATATTCTAGAGGGTGTATTAAAGCCTTGGGCAGGCAAACATTTTCAAGGGCTTCACCGGGAATGGGCCAAAATACCACAGAGCAACATTCGTGTGACGGCTTCATTGGCCGTTTGAAGGCCATAATTCGTGCCAAAGGTGATCAAATAGAACAAATCTAATCTTATTCTAATATTTGATGCTTTTTCCGACATTCTTTGCTTTCATTCAATAAAATTAAAAAAAAAAGAAAAAATTATGGCTTTTGACTTTGTTACAGGTTTTTATCTCACTTTGTATACCGGACCACTCTTTCTTGTAGCTTCTTGTCAACGGATGAATTTTGAAAATATCACAAATTTTAGAGTTTATATTATAGGAACGCTAGCGAGTTGCCCCTGTTTGGAAATGAAAGGACAATGTTACAAAAGCTAAAAGATAACTCGGCAAGGGTAGAATCTCCTATATTTACTCCCACTCAAAAGAGAATTCTTTGTTTGACCCACATGACCGCTGCATTGGCTTAATCTCTGGTCGAATTCGATTCAATAAAGGCTGACATTCTGCCAGCAAACCGATTGATGCTTTGTCAATACTTCCGTATATTATTGTCTAGTTTACTACTCTCTTTACTCAAATTGTTTATGGGGCCATGCCACTTGGATGATCAAGCAAACATAAGTTCTAAATGTAAATTGCTTGATGATCAACAGCAGCAGCAGCCACAACAGAAGAAGAAGAGGTGCCAATATCACAATCAAAATAAAACTTATCTTTTCGCCTGTCCAGCAATACGTCTTCTGATCACCCAACAACCACTCTTCCGTTCCAAGTGAATCAATCTCTGCATCGTAAGTTGTCGATAGCTGGCCAGCAATCTAGCCAAACTGCCAGCCATAAATTCACTGCCATATCACATAATCATAATGAGAAATGTAAGGAAGAAGATCTGTGTGTTGGCTCCCATGTGTGTTGGATCGGAATGGTGGCTGTCGTAATCGTCATTCCTGTGTGATAGGATACGCCTGGCATTGTTTATTGTCTCGAAGAGTGGTAATAACACCACTGCTTACACCATAACAAGAGAAGAACGACCAGGATCCATTGGTGCAAGCCCTTTTTCCCACTCCAACTGGCGAAAAGATGACTCTTAATGCATTCGAGTTATTGCAAACATACCGACATACATACATTCATACATGTTTGGGCTGTCCTCTGCTGTTTGTTCTTTGAGGCTTTCTTAAAGTGTTAAACTACATGAAATCCATATCATGATTATGCCTTCTTACGCTCATCTGAGCATATCTCTGTAGACGGCCATGAATGGCGTGGTGGGTACATCGTATCTCTCACTTGAAATGTGGGCATTAAAGCATCTCTGGCGATCTGGGCAACTGATGTTGCAGCAGCCAGCAACAAACCAAGCAAAGAAATCGATCTTGTGTCTTTTAGAATTGGTAATGAATTTCAAGTTCAGTTCTCCAGTTTCGTTTTTTTTTTGTTTGTTTGTTTGTTTGTTTGTTTACTTTTCTTGTTTATCTTTTTTGTCTGGTTGATCCATCCATCCAGCAGCCATTGTCTTCGATCATGATTATCATATTCTTCACAAGACCCGAGACTAACATACTTGTCGCATAATGGAAATCAAAATGACTTTTTGCCTTCTTTTGTTTTGTCAGGGAAAACATGGTAATATTGTTGTTATTGTTGCTGATCTGGTCTCTATTGTTGGGGGATTTGGAAAATATGTAAAGAATGGTTTTCTTTTCGATTTTCTTCCAAAATCACCGTTATGTATTTAAACCAAATGTCACAGACTTATCACTTTCTTTGAATACAATTTTTGATTTACATTTCCACCATAATTACATTAATTCTAAAAGAAAGTTGTGAAAGTTGTAATTAGGACTTGGTAGGCGTTGGTATAAATACATACATGCATAGGTTTTAGGAATGTTTTCCTATATTGTTTTGAAACTAATATGACAAAATGGACCCTTACATATTTTTAAATATTTTTTTTTGCAAAACATCTGTCTACAGTATTTTTCCACACTTGTACTTTTTTGTGAGTCATTTAAAAGACTAGTTGCGACAGAGTGTGATTTTAGTTCTAGAAGAACTCACTTTGGATTTGATGTTCTAACGACTACCAAACTTTGTGAGATATACGTAATATAATACAACGGTTGCATAAGCTTCAAGCTCAGATTTACGAGGTATTTCTCCCGATTTGTGATTTCTACGAGTGAAAAACGAATCTTAAATTATTACAAGGTATGCTTTATAGGGTCCCAAATGATCGATTAGTTAAATTAAAAAGACAATGACAATATTAGTTCACCCTCCGAGCGATTGTAGAGTGTTTGAAAAGATTAATTATCAACGCTTTGGTTGTAAATCGTAAACTTTTAAATGGTATTTTATTTTGTTTCTAGTGTGAACATGCTAATCATTTTTGTAAACAGCTGCACGATGTCAACGACACAACGCAAACAAGCAAATATTAGTTATGCAAATAAGATGTAATTTGTCATACTGAAGCTGTATTTCATTTTATATGTTGTTGGAATATAGATAAACTATACAAATGTCATGCGAATTTATTATGAAATTTTAAAATTATAAAATCTGGTATTTCATTTTTGGCTTAGGATTATTTTAGAAATTTCTGACATTACAAAATTGTCAAAAACACAGTGATTCGGGTGGGGTATAATTTGGCCGTACCAAATAATATACAGGGTGAGATGAAAAAAGTGCAACCAATTTCAGACAGCTGCCATTTCTAAGCCACTCGTCCGACAGCTGTTAAAATTATTCCACGTGCAAAAGCATTTTGGTGAGAGTTTTCCAAAAAAAAAAAAAGTTATTCGTGATGGAATTCAAGCGTGATTTCTTTTTATTTGGCAGGAAGTGGCTATCGTTAGAGCACTCCAGTCGCTAGTAACCGTGATACTGGTAGCGTAACCCGACGTCAAGGAAATGGACGGAAGAAAACAGCAACATCTGCAGAAATGGTTCGAAAAGTAAAGAATCGGGGGTACCGTTATATGGGGGCTATACGATATCGTGGACCTATATAGATAATTCTCTGCCGAGGTATAAAGTATCCATAAGGAACTCCTTGTGTGGATTTTCAGACAATTCCGTTGAAAAATGTGGCTAAAATCATCAAAATACCGAATATCGGGGGTACCGTTATATGGGAGCTATACGATATCGTGAATCTATATAGACAATTATTTTTGAAGGGGTAAAATGTCCACAAGGGACTCCTTTTGTGGAATTTCAGACAATTCCATTGAAAAATGTGGCTAAAATCATCGAAACAGCGAATGTCGGGGGTACCGTTATATGGGGGCTATACGATATAGTGGACCGATGTAGCCCATCTTCGAACTTGACCTGCCTGCAGACAAAAGAGAGATCTGTGCAAAATTTTAGCTTCCTATCTTAATTCGTTTAGACTGTTGCGTGATTACAACAGACGGACAGACGGATGGACAGGGCTAAATCGTCTTAGAATTTTACGCTGATCAACAATATATATATACTTTGTTGGGTCTAAAATGATTATTTCGATGAGTTACAAACGGAATGACGAACTTAATATACCCTCCATACTTTTTTTGGTCGGGGGGTATAAAAAGAGCTAAAGAGTTAATTCGCTTGGCCGAAAGTGGTGAACTGTTGAATTTGGTTTTCTCCGATGAGAAAACCTTCGTTGTCCAGCAGTTTGTAAACAAACAAAATGATCGGTTGGCCACCAGAACTAAAGCGCCGGCCATGGTGATGGTGTGGGCCACCATAACAGCCGACGGTCGCTCTCCGCTCGTATTTATCGACCGTGGCATTAGAATAAATGCCGAATATTATCGCGAAAATATTCTGGATGGTATATTAAAGCCTTGGGCACGCAAACATTTTGCCCGCACACGTTGGACATTCCAACAGGATTCAGCACCATCGCACTCAGCACCTGCACCCAAGAATGGTTACTAAATGAGGTTTCACGCTTCATTTCCAGCGCACAATGGCCACCAAAATCTCCGGATACCAATTCGTTGGACTATTGAGTTTCGAGTATTTTGAAAAGCAATGTTGGTACTAAAAAATACCAAAGTGTCGATCGCTTCAAGCAAACGCTTCACCAGGAATGGGCCAAAATACCGCAGGGCAACATTCGGGCAGCGTGTGACGGTTTTATTGGACGTTTGAAGGCCAAAACTCGTGCCAAAGGTGACCAAACAGATCTAAACTTATTTTAAAATTTGACGCTGTTTCCGACATGTTTTGCTTTCATTCAATAAAATTAAAAAAAAAAAAATACAAAAATTATGGCGTTTGACTTTGTTGCGATTTTTTTATCTCCCCCTGTATTCCCTCTTTAGTCATGAGACTGAGGGTAAAAAATAAACTTGGAAATATTCTCTTAGGAAATAAGTACCCCTCATTCCCTTGGAATAAGCTACAGTTTTTTGATTGAATCACACGGAAAGTCCGTATTAAAATTTTAAATTCGTTCCAACAGTTCGTTTTGGTCTTTTTCGACATTTTCAGGTTTCAAAATTCACAATTTGTTCAGATTAATAATTTTTTTTATAATCTAAACTTCATACATCGTACCAAATTTTCAAACGCAAATTTTTCGTTTTTTCGAAAGGAATCACCAAAATATCTTCAAAATCTTTATTTATGAAGTTTACCAAGGAGGATATTGAAGAAACTCATATCCATTTTTTCTGTTCAAAACTATTTCAACGTCTCCATATGCTAACCCAAGAAACCAACAGTGACCTCAACATCAAATTTAAGAATTGTAGCTCGACCATTTCATCCGATAACAGCTTTAGTACCATTTAGTACACATATCTAAAACAATCTACATCTCTTCATCCTAGACACCAAAAGTGATCCAAAATTAGAACAACTTAGTAAATTTCGAAGAATTATCGTACACAATTTCATCATAAAAGGCTATACTTGAACAACAACCTCAATACCTAATTTCAGATCTGTTTTACTTTCTGCACACTCAATACCAAATTGTACCGAATATAATACCTTTCAGTACTTTTCGTACAAATTTCCAGAACCACCTCCCAGACACCAAATTTTAAAATTCCAGCAATTCCCCCAATTTGTAACCACTTAGTACTTTGCACATTTCCAAAACTACCACCTTACAATAAATTCAATTTTCCAAAAACCCTTCGGTACATCTAGCCTGCACTATATCAATGACCCTCGTTTCGTTTGTCCAATACAAAGTCTTACATTTTTAGTACATTTTAGTAATTTTCGTAACCTTTTTGTACGTATTTTCAAAAACACCAGCACACCTAAGCACCATGACTGACCCTTATGCAACATTTGAAAGATCAAGCTTCAGTTGTTTCGGTGTTGATTCCCAGTTAGTCATTTGCCTCTCTTTTATATCTTAATATTTATTTAATTGATGAAAATAATGTAAAATATATATTTTACATTAATTACCTAACATTTTTTAAAAATGAAGAATAATCCGTTTAAATAAATCAAGTTAGCAGCTCAACAATCACACAAACATTTGAGAATATAAAATGCACGATTATATTTCCATTCGACCAATGTTGGCCTACTAAACTCATATTTTAGCTTTTCCAAATTGATAGCGACTCCATACAAAATCGTTAAGTCTTTTGTCATTTAGTGGGACAGCCACAAAACGGATCGACAAGTACATTAAACACCACCGCAGCAGGTGTAAATAGGCAAACAATCTAACGATAGATTATAAATTCCATTGAAAAAATTCTAATGAAACTCAAGAATTTATGACACAATTAAATCGGACAGCTTTGAAACAATGCTCGACGTGAGCAGTTCACTGGAGATGCAAAGAATTGTCACTTTTATTAACATATGAATTGAGGAGAAGAAGAGGAAGACGAAAAAAGAACCAAATAAGAAAACAAAATATGCTCGTATATTCTCACAATCCCAAGCGAATAGAATGTCATCATCAACGGAAGACAAAGACCATGCAACCAACCTTAACTAACAACACCACTGCCACAAGCTGCTAATAAACAATAGAATTAATAACCATTGATATGAGTGGAAGCTTGCTGCGATTGGAGAGCCGGTTATGTGTGATTACAAGACACACACACACACACACACACACACACCAAAACATACACACTCACTGACTCGATATTGGACATTATAATCAACAGCAGCACCCAACTTAACAGCCAGTTTGTTTTCCGACCGGCATTAAGATGTTGGAGATTTTTATGTGTTGCAACTCTCACTGAGGTTGATTTTGTCATTAAACTGGGATATTTTATGTCAAAGAATTTCATTTCCTCTGTTGAGAATTTTCATCGAATTGAACCCAGTAGTCGCTGCATGGAGGAGGGATGCCAGCAAGCCAGCTCATGCCTTCTATTGTGAATGAATGCAGGCCTGAGACACAGACAAAGACCACCGCAAAGACGACCGAATAGAATAGAAAAGAATAATTAATTGCATTTTTCATGTGTATAACTCGGTAATGAGTGCCGGGGCGAAATGTCGTTGCTTACATTTCATTCTTTTCTTTCTCTTCTGTCAGAAACTAAATTTCTTTTTAATTGAACTTTAACATTGGACGGACGGCGAGGAGACCGGAGAACTTAACATAGATATCTACTTTATTATTGCATAATTGATTGCTACCAAATGCAATGGTCGTGTAAGAAACCGGTTTTCATTTGCAGGGAAGAATTTTGAAAATCCGCCTGTTGGATGTTGGATTCTACCTATGGCATTTGGAATTCCGCACGTTGCTAATCAACATAATATAAGATGTTACGAAAAAGTTATACAGAAAATTTCGGCAATACTTTTCCCTAGGTTTCCAATTATTAGAGTTTTAGTAGAAAAGCACATAGGGCCCCGTGGTCTGTGGACCTTGTCTCTTCGAAACGGTTACTTTTCTGAAGTTTTTTGAACAATTAAAACGAAAAAGTTATTTTTTTTTTTAAGTTCCTCGGTATCCAAAAGACAAAGCGTCGTTTTATCTTTGCATCTGTTGCAAAATATGGCAGAAAATAAGCGAAGGTTTATTCAGTTGCACCACTCTGCCCAATAAAAGCCTCTTCCGTTAGATCTAAATAATGGGGCATTCTACTCTTATTTCCCTACAATTCTATGTCAATGTGGCTTATAACGATCTGAACGGCCTTAATTAGGCAACATTTTATAGAACTCCATTTTTTGAGAGATGTCTGTTCCCGTCAGAGAAACCTAAACTGAGATTGTGTTTGCCATGAATATTCTGATGATCCACAATACCGCAGGTCAGTGGGCTAGATTTTGCTTAAAAGTGATAAAACCATTAGAACCCCCATAACATCCCTTTAATCATGGTAAAAAATGACATCTTCTGCAGCGTGCACGCGAGAGATCCGAAGAAGCACGCCTGCCATTTTAATTTATAGAGCTCCCAGAGGTCGATAGAACGATGATGGATGTGCTATGTACTATTTGTGGTGTGGCATATCTTGGTGCTCTTATTGCTAAAGCGGTGAGTCTGATTGATTTCGCTCATCTTGTCCGTAGATAAATACTTGGGCACTACTTCTGTCAATGATGAGGAAAAGTTTCTAATTGCTCCACGTCTCATAACAAGTCATTTTCACACATAAACGTCAAACAGTTATGATTCTTCTTTAACTATTGAATTCAATGCAAAGTACAAAAATCAGAGTGATAGTAGAGCGACAGTGTTCAAATGCTTGGACGAACAACATTGCTAGTTTTAGACCCTAGGCCTTTTTGGATCAAATCCATTTCAGGACATTTGGAGTCGATCTGCCTGGCGGGCTGGTGCACACGATAACTCTAGAAGGGAGTATCTGATTTGGTCCAAATTTGGTACATCGTAATATTATTATAATATTATAATATTATTATAAACATAGATTGAGTTCGGAGATGGGAAATATCGATCCTCTACTTTTTGTACCTCCTACACCAAAGGCCAACAATTTCAGGAAAAAAATGCAATGCAATATTCGTATCAGTGCTAGGTCTGGTATGAAAATGGACAATATCGGTCCACTCCATCAAGTACCACCCCCACAAAGGTTCAAAATTTTGTATATTATAATTTTTATAAAATGTGAAATAAGAGTCCGACTGTCTTCATATTTTTTTACCAACACATGATCTGGTATGAAGATGAAATAATCTCTGATAACGGGTTAAAATTCTGAATAATTATTTTACTGATTCTATTCATATTTCACCCATCCAAATATTTTTGTTAACAAAAGATCTGGGTTGAAAATGCTGCTATCTGCTCACTCCTTCCCCCACAAAGGAGTCAAAAAAATAAGAAAAATAAGGAAAACGGTCATAAAAGGGAAATAAGTATTATATTCTCTTAAAATTTCACACATCCCTATATTTGTATTAACAAACGATCTGGTGCGAAGATGAAATGTATCGGTCCACTCCTTCTGGCACCATTTGGCACCTCCTCCACAAAAGTTTAACATTTTGTTTATTCGCATAAAACTGGAAAAAAATGTTCGATTTTATTAGTTTTTTTTATTGTTTTTCTCATAAAATGTGAAGGAAATATTCGATGTAGTCCAAATCTGACACGTTGTAATGTTTATATCAGACTTAGGTCAAATACGAAATGGACAATAATGGCCCACACCTTCGAAACACCTCATAAAGGTCCAACAGTTTGAACAATTATAACGCAAGGCTGAGGGTATACATCTGTCTGCAAAACCGACTGATACTTTTAAACTTTTTTTCACGCAAAAATTACGGCCCTCTAAACTAAACTAATTCAAACGAATACACAAATCAGCAAAAAAAAAAAAGAAAAAAATACTCTTTCAATCGAGAGTGGTTTACTCTCCTTGTAAACTCTCAAGTATTTTTCAGTTATGAGTTAAATCGAGAAAATCTGGGATCTGTATCTTGTGAGTGGTTACGAGTGTCAAACATTGGTTAGAAAACTCATCATTTTCGAGGGATCTTTCTGCGATAGAATCAGAAGTAGGAAATAGTTCCGATAGCCTTGGATTGCTGATAAGGGAGCTTTGTTTGAATTGCGAATTTTCCATCTACATTACCCCATCCGGCGTTTGATTTTTCAAACGAACGCCAGATGTCATCACACCTCCCCCATTCATGATAAGAGATTTTGATAATTCACTCTTTTACTAGTTTCATCATAAAAAAAGCCGCGGCAAGCACAGCAAAGCAGCCATATGCAAAATAATTTTGTTTTCATTCTCAATAAATAATGCGAAAAATAAATCGATTTGCGATGAATTGCTAGTAGCAATCCCAACCGGTTATTCTATGATATTGCATATCCCTAAAACAACAACAATGTTGCTACTGAATTGTTAGTTATATTGTCTTTCATTTTAGTAACAACGAAATAAAAAACATGAACTTTTTGTCATTTCCGGCTCGTACAGAAAAAGTAAAAAAAATCTGTTTTTTTTTCATAATTTCGAACTAAACAAAAGAAGTATTCACAGTTTTGTTTTGCTCCTCCACCAACACAAAACATGCAGAAACAACCAGTCCAACACAATGTAACTTCCTAAGATGTAACATTTTAATGGCTGAATTGGAGGTTGAAGATGACAAGGAGGGAAGGAGGGAGGATGCAAGAGCATGTCATGCCATTATTTCCCTATAAAAAGTCAAATACAATAAAATTATGTATAATTCTTGAGCACGCGATCTTCTATTGGTACAATTACAGTACAATTCTGTGTCCGGAGTCGAAACAGAAGCAGAACCGGTACCACTAACAACAGAAGTCACAAACATTAAAAAAAAACTATAGAAACAAAAACAATGTGGCTTCTTCAACGTCATTGGAATGTTGTGAGAAATGTGCTCTCATACTTTGATAGTTAGATTTATGGTTTTGTATGATAATATGTTTGTTTGTTTGTTTGTTGTCTGGCAGCTGAACTGTGGAGGAGGCGGAGGTGTAGAAAAAGAAAATAGACTCAATGATATGAGACCTGATGCTATTCTGAATGATTTTAATTTATTTCTTGATGTACTGCAAAATTTGCATCATTTCAATCTAAATTTGTGATTGAGTGTGTGAACGTAGCGGGAAATTTTCTTTGTAGACCTGCTAACAAAGAAGGAAAAACTTGTAAACATAATTTTATTCAAAGTTTTACTACTTTGTAACGTTTCTGTATCGTATTAAGATTGACATGGAATTTGATTTCAAGTGGACTAGATAATTACAGATGATTTTTCTTTTGTTGTTTTTTTTTCTGGATGGAACAACATAAATCCACTATAAATCGGATCTTTAAACTTTCAATACCCTCCACCGTTTGGTAAAGCTTTTTTAATAAAAGTATCTGGATTCAAAAGTGATTCAACTTCAACTACCGGTGACATCGACTGCATAATACAGTTACAGTTTATAAATTACAATGAGGTAGATGGATAGGGACTGTACCAAATAGAAGACCTTAATCAAATATTTTCCCCAAGGAGAGAACAGAACTTTCAAGAACCAACTTGTTTGGTTGGAAATTGTCGTAGCAGATACCTTCAAAATACCGAAAAACGGGAGATACCATTGCATGGTATTTCTACAAATTAGTGGACCTGTGGCGAATATTGGTTGCAGTGATAAAACAGACCTTCCAAGAACCCATAAAACTTTCAAAATACCAAAATCTGGAGGTTTCATGTGGGCTATATTTAAAAGTGGAACAACATAGCCCATTTTTAATACCAATCTGCCTGCTATAATACAAAAGCTTTTTGCCAAATTTCAAAGCTCCAGAATTTATAATGTGGACTCTATGATTTCAACAGACAGACAAACGGACACCGCTACATCCTCATATAATTATATTCTGATCAGGAATATATATGCTTTTTGGGGTCTTCGACGAATATTTCGAGGTACTGCTATATCGAGTGCTTTATTAAGAAAATTCATCGCACGCTTCAGTGTTTAGCGGTGAAACTCATTATACCCTCAGCTACATGGCTACACAAGGTATATATCATTTGATACGGTTATGGTGGCTCATCGAAATAACGGTGTCCGTCAGTCTTGTTGGATGGTGCGAACGATAACTCTCGAAGGGAATATCCGATTTTATCCAACTTGGTTCATCGTAATATTATTGTCAAACTTAGATCGAGTTCGGAGATGGGCTACTTCGATCCACTTCTTCTGGTACCACCCCCACAAAAAGGTCAAAATTTACAAAGAAAATCAATTACCTCGTAGAAGGAACAAGGCTCATTCGATGTCGTGCAAATTTTCCAAATCCTAATATTTTTGACAGTACTAGGTCAGGCGCGAGAATGGATAATATCGGCTTACTCTCTCAATTACCATCCCAAAAAAGGTCAATGTTTTAAATAATTATAGCTCTTATAAAATATAAAATAAGGGTCCGATTGTCTTCAAATTTCAAAAATTTCAAAAATGTCAGTACTTTTTAACACAAGATCTAGTATGAAGACAGAATAGAATGGACCACGCCTTCTGCTACCTCTCCAACAATGGGTCAAAATATTGAATAATTATAAATCTCATAAAATAGAAATAAGCAACAGATTCTCTTCAAACTTCACACAATATTTTTATAACACAAGTTTTGGCCTAGAGATACCCCTTCTGGTAGGGTCTAAATTTTCAATACGATCAGCGATTTTTTTTTTTTTTGAACTTGATATATTTAAATATTTTTCTCAATCAGATATCTGACGTGAATATTAAACCCCATATTGGTTCACTCCTTGTTCCTTCTACCCTCCGCACAAAATATTAAAATTTTAATTAACAATTCTTATTTCAATTTTTCATATCCCATTTCAATATTGTCCAAAAATGATCACATTATCTCAAGTGAATGAAATGGTCAATATAGTCCTAATCTGGCAGGTTGTAATATTTATATCAGACTTTTGTCAGATGTGAAATGGACACTGCTTCGGAACCACCCCCATAAAGGATCAAAAGTTCGGATAATCATAACGCAAATCAAAGTGTATACTATTTAAACAAAACGGACATTGGCTGAGGCTACACATTTAATAATCGGGATTGACCAATTTTCCTGGATCGTGCGATTCAACCTTTTTAGACTATTTTTGCGGGGCTATGTTAAAGCTCATTTCTACCACTTCAATTGGAGTGAAAAAAATATTGAAGCATTTATTTGCCCGAAACGTTGGAAAAGTATGCCTAAATAGTACTAAGGACGTGAACCATTTGAAGCGCACTCGCGGTCAACATCAGCATGAAATAATCTTCAAACATTAAATTATATGAACTGTATAATTAATTCAAATAAAGTTTTCGTGTTTTTTTTCTAAATTTTATGTGCTTTTGAAATTTGTTTTCCATTGCTCTTAAAAATCACCCTTTTAGTCATTAATAATAATAAAATACTCAACATTTCTTTCTTTGCCGTAAATTTGATTCAAACGATATGCAATCTCCTAATCGAACACCCAAATCACATTTATCTGATGAAAATAATCGAAAATAAATGGAATGCAAAATTTTCTAACGGGACTGTGACATTCATTTAACCAAATGAATTTCCAATTAGAATTGGCAAAGACGATGGTTAACTAACACTCGTTAATGTCATAACGAATGGCTGGAGATTTATTTATTATCATTTAAATGGTATTTCAGTTTAAGAGGTGAAAAATAATTGAAAACTGTAAAATTTAAATGAATGAAAACGATTGCAAATTATTCCAAGGCCGACCCACTTTCGAAGCAAAACTTCATTCATTCGAGTTGGTAGTGAGCGACTAAAAACAACTGGAAATGGCCAGAAATTGTTTAATTCCCGTTTTAAAATGTTCTTCTGGTCCACAGAAGAAACAAAAAAACTGGAAATTCTCCTAAAGTCCATTCAAATACAGTTGTACAAAAATAAGGAAATTTTCTTTTGACAAATATTACCCAAAAGACACAGTGGAAACAAAGACCTAAGAAAAAACCAAGCATATTTTGAAATTTGCAACAAAAAACAGCCATTGCATGCCAATGATTGATTAATTTGCCTGAGGCTGCTAGACCAGCAGCCAGTCAAAACGAAGAGCAAACGCCAAGCAAAACTTCAAAATTTTCCAGAAAGAGGGTTAAACAAGACTCTACAACGGCATGCAAATCTTGGCAAGAGTTGCAAACTAAACGTTTTCCTCCAAGGAATATTTGCAAAAACTGCTACTGCAATAGTTTTTAGAAAAGACAACTGAACGTCTGGCAAAACTGCAGATATTTTTCATGAAAAATAACTTTGTTTTTGTTTTCGGTTTTGTTATGACTTCGGGTGGTAAAAGTTTTACTCCTGTTGTTGATTACTTTGATGTGGAAGTGATATCCAAGTAGCAGAGGTAGTATTACATTTTCTTGGCAAAAATTTCACATCCAATTTGCCAAAGGCAATCTCAGGCCAAGTTTTCATTTTCTTTTTATTTCTGTTTTTTTTTTTTTTTTTTTTTTTTTTTTTTTTCTGGAGACGTAACCAGACATCTTCTTGGGCAAATAAATGCATCGGCATAGATAATTTGTATGACTGTGATTGTTTTCCATCACTCATTTCTCGACATTCAATCATCTGTTAAAATGAAATTGTTTTGTAATGGTGGCCATAATAAAGCAATTAAAACGTCATTTGTTGCAATTTCAGCTGGCAATTTTCAGCGGCCTTACCACTGTCCAACTGGCTATTCACAATGATATAGACGACACACACGGTTGTACATGCATGGCATGGTGTAATTATGATATGCAGTTGGTTAAAAGTCACGCACGCAAAAGTTAAGGAATATTGCCAGAAAATTTTTAGCCTTTAACGAGGCTTGGTCTCCCATAGAATTCCAGAAGATAGATGCAGTTCGACACTGTCAATCATTACAGCACCGCTAAAGGCGTGATGCAATATTTGTTATGAAGTGTGCCTGCCTCAAAACATCAACCCAGTCCATTTGGAATGTTGTTGTTATTCCCTGTGTTTAATATTTAACTGGAAATGGTTTCAGTTAATGCGAATTTAAGTATTATTTGCTAAAAAATGGGGAAATGCATAACGAGAAAATGTTTAGCATTTTAAGTACGGGATTTTAGTCTATTTTCTAAAATTATTTTTTGATTTGGCATACAATTTGCAATATTTTCTCTCTAGTAGCCTTGAAAAAATACTGCATCGTTCAGAAAATGGACAAAAATGAAAACTGGATAACATTTGTTGTATACACAGCAGGCAACCAGAAAGAAAATATTGGCAATTTGCGGGTAAAGGATTTGAGAGAACTATACCTAAAATTTTACGAGCACCATTTTTGCGAAAGACTTTAAAGTCGAATTAATCACGTAGTACTTATCTCCTGGTCCAAGGACTGAAAAACCTCATTTGATTTTGCTAAAGATATGTTATCACAAAAATAAGCCAAAGAAGCTTTAGATTTAAAGGTGACATCAGGGACACAAGCAAGAAGTTCAACTCAGGGCGAATTTGAAATGACAAATGACAAGCCAACAACCACATGATTTACCTTTTAGTCAACTTTAGATTCGAGAGCATTTCGAATGGATGAAGAAAGGTAAACTCTAGAGCACTAGCATGTAGATGAGGCGTTTCGGTGGTAGCTGTGGGCCAAGAAAAGTACACATACTCATAAATAAAACAGCTGTTCTACCTAACTTAAAAGCGCAATCGGCAAGAGTGGAATCTGCTCCATTTCGAGGTAATTTTAATCCAACTCAAAAATTAGCAAAACATTCTCTCTGGAGCACTGAAAGTAGGACAGGTTCGACTTCTTTTTATACCCTACACCAAACAACAGTCATGGTATTATGTCTTTGTGCATTTATGTGTAGCATAGAGAAGGAAGCGAGATAGACCCATAGTTTCTTCTGATGATCTGCATAGAATCACATTCTGAGTCAATTTATGCTCGCCCCACAGACGGACTGTCCATGTATTTTTTTGTTTTTTAAAGAAAGTACAGGTCTCATTTATTGTCCGATCGAAATGAAACTTTGAACCAATCATTAGTTTGGCCCAAGGGCGAATCCTATTGAAATGGGTGATAATTGGTCAACATTTAGATATAGCCCCCATATATACAGGTTGAGATAAACAAAAACTGCAACAAAGTTAAACGCCATAATTTTTACATATTTTTTTAATTTTATTGAATGAAAGCAAAATATGTCGGAAATAGCGTCAAATTTAAGAATAAGTTTAAATTTGTTTGAATTGGTCACCGGCACGAATTATAACCTTCAAACGGCCAATGAAACCGTCACATGTTGCCCGAATGTTGCTCTGCGGTATTTTGGCCCAAACCCGGCGAAGCGCTTAATTGAGGTGATCGACACTTTGGTATTTTATAGTGCCAACATTGTTTCCAAAATACTCCAGACACAATAGCTCAACGGATTGGTATCCGGAGACGGAGAAGCGAGGAACCTCATGTTGTAACCATTCTTGGGTGGCACGTGCTGAGAGCAATGGTGCTGAGTCCTGTTGGAATGTCCAATGTCTGTGGCCAAAATGTTTGTGTGCCCAAGACTTTAATACACCCTCCAGAATATTTTGCGATAATATTCGGCATTTATTCTGATGCCACGGTCGATTGATACGAGCGGAGAGCGACCATCGGCTGTTATGGCGACCCACACCATCACCGTGGCAGGCGATTGAGTTCTGGTGGCCAATCGAAGGTGCACATTTTCAGCTGACCTCTTTGGCAAGTAAACACAAACTGCTGGCCGGCGAATGTTTTCTCTTCGGAGAAAACCAAATTCGGCAGCTCACCACTATCGGCAAAGCGAAGCAACTCTTTAACCCTTTTGAGTCTATTATATTTTTGTTGCGGTGCAAGTTCTTGCACTTTTTGCAATTTCATGGCTCATTTTTTCATAGTTGCCAAATGGAATATTGCGATATGTTCAGCTCACGAGCCATTGTTCGGCCACTGCGATGCGGGTTTCGAGCAAGTTGCTTCTTCACTTTTCGAACCATTTCTGCTGATGTTGCTGTTTTCTTCCGTCCACTTTCTTGACGTCGGGCTACGCTACCAGTATCACGGTAACGAGCGATGGTACGAGACACAAAAGATTTATTCGCATTTAAATGCTGGAGTGCTCTAACGATAGCCACTTGTGGTTTTCCAGCCAAATATAAAGAAATCACACTATCACGCTTGAATTCCATCACGAATAACTGGAAAATTCTCACGAAAATGCTTTTGTACACTTGTAGACAATATAATGAGCTTTCACTGGAATCATTTTAACAGCTGTCGGACGAGAGGCTTAGAAATAACAGCAGTCTGAAGTTGGTTGCAGTTTTATCATCTCACCCTGTATATACATTCCTTGCAAGAACTATTATTACCACATAGTTGTAGAATAGTTGAGTGTTCACACTATACACTATCTACTACGCATTTTGATGAATCAGTTATTATTTGTTAAAATCGGGAAACAAGTTCTTGTTTTGTTCAGAATCCACTTTTAAATTTTATTTTGTCCACTGTTGCCACCAACATTATGATTTGCAGTTAGACACATCGCGCACTGTGCAACTGTTGCGAACATAAAGGAGTGTTAAAGATCGTGCATCTCCATCACAATCTTCGGTTTTGCAGTCGGAGACGCACACTCTGTGCCGATGTTTCTCATTACTTGGCAGTGAGTAAAGTACATTATTTAGTCCTGTCATTTCTGAAGGAATAGTCCATTATTTTCAATTTGGTGGTAATGCAGAAAGTTGTTTGTTCATGTTCATGCAGCTTCCAAGTTATTGCTAGGTTACTATACAACATTAAAGTGATAAATATTTAACACATTTTACAGTTATATTGAAAATAACAACATAAATAAATATGTCTTGGCAAACATAATTACGTTGACATTTCCTAGACTTTCCAAGAGCAATCAGAAGCGATGCCAATCAAAATCAATTAAGATATGTTATAAAACGTCTGAGAATGTCCGAAGAAACAC
The DNA here is from genome assembly GCF_030504385.1 of Musca domestica. NCBI lineage: Eukaryota > Metazoa > Arthropoda > Insecta > Diptera > Muscidae > Musca > Musca domestica. Next base: position 3,158,745 of record NW_026712230.1, on the reverse strand, counting down.
AAATGCAAAAGGAATGAGGTTTTTTTATATTCCCAGACATTGTTCGTTGTTTGCGTATTTCGAAAAAAAAAAAAAACAACTCTGTTGATCTGCGTTTGCGCATTGACGATATTTCCAGAACAACAAGTTCAGCGGTGGACAATAGGTATTGATGTTTATGTTATGATTAACTTAATTAGTAGCTTCATCTCCGCCGGATGTATTCAACACAACATTGGTAAATGAATGAATGAATAAAGACACAAAAGCGGGGCCAAGTGAAATGTGTGTTTATTAGGATGTGCCGATTTGGATATGGTTATGGGATGTTAAGTTGAATACGCAGTTTATATTTATGTTAATGTTGCATACCTACGCACAAATCTTGTTTTGCGCTCAATAATAAAAAAATATTTTTCATTTCTTGTGTCCGAGGGCCTTGGATGAAAACAAAATTATTTTAGTAGAACGTCAACAATTTTATTGACATTTCTGCCAGCACAATTATTCGCAACATTTGTGTTCATTTGCAAACGAAGTTAGACAGACACGCAAGCGCAAAACTATTCATTTGTTGTAAATGAAATTGATGTCGACAAGCTGAAAATTGTCCACCTCCACTAATCGAATTAATTTAAATCGCTACAACAATTGTGTTCGCAATTTATTTATTCGAAAATCTCGAACCGCAAAAACTTGTTTTGGCGAAAAAATAAAATCCGACATCGACAAGACAAATGTAATAAAAACAATTATCAAGACCAACAGACAATAATAAAGAGGGAGAAAAAAAACGTACAACTTTATGTGGGTACAAATCCAATTTAGTCAAAGATATTTTCACCAAAACCGTTGTCAAAATGAAAATACGTTGCAAATGCTGCGAAACATACGAGGGTGGTACAGTAATAATTAAACGATTTTTTTGATAAGTTTTTAATTTAGAGGTAATAGTAAAATAACCTCTTGAAAAAAAAATCTAAAATATTGGTCCATAAAGATAGATTCTTTTTAAATTTTAAAGAAACCTACTCGGCTTGAGGGGGATGTCGATTCGAAAGAGTCAAGGCTTCGGATAAACACGCTTACATTTCCCCTCTTTCGTATAAAAATAAAAGATTTTAGAGGAAATAAAAAAAAATTGACCAATGCTTTCTGCCTTTGAACTTGATTCTGATTAATCAACACACAGACGAAACAGATGAAACTAAAATCTTGAAATTTTTACTGAGGTTCAAACTTGGGGAAAAGGTGGATTTTTCGAAATTCTTACCAGAAGGATATGAACAGTACAAAAAGTACTAATAATGCTACTGTTGATATTAAGTGATTGGGCGGCACTGGAGCTCATGAAGTCAACCTTGTGGTGGAGGTGCAATATAGGATTTGGTTTTTGTAATTAGGTTCTAGGAGGGTACAAACAAGATCTAATTTGTTACCATTGATATTGCGTAATTCGGAGGCTCTGGAGCTCAGAACAACATTGAAATATTCGCTGGAGACCGCAAAAAGCATATATATATATATATATATATATATATATATATATATATATATTATTCATCAAGGTAAAATTTTAAGCCGGTTTAGAGATTTTTGTCTGTTTTTCTGTTGAAATCACGATACAGTCCACGATTTTTAATCTAGACCTTTGAAAAATGTTTATATTATGTGCAGGTTGGTTGGTGTTGAAAATTCACTATATGGGCCCACGTTTAGGTGTATGCCCCTTAAAAAGGTAGCCCCAGTTTCTGCCACAGTTTCCAACCAAAACTTGACAATTAGGGCATTTGGTAGATCTATTCTTTCCGTGCTAAAAATGTTCGACTCAGGTCTACTAATGGTATAACCCCCATATGACGTTACCCTCAGATTTTCGGTATTTTTAAAGTTTCTGCCACAATGTCCAACCAAATCCAGTGGAACTTGACAATTGGGGTTCTCGGTAGGAATATTTTGTTTTAACCTTGCAAAAATGTTCGATTCACATCCACAAGTAGATATAGCCCCCGTATAACGATACCTCCAGATTTTCAGTAGTTTAAAGGTTTTTTTGCCATAATTTCCAACCATTTTATTATTTTAATTAAAACATGTTCTACTCTTTTCATTATTTTATTTTACTGCGATTAACCCCTTTAAAAAGGCCTTGTTTCTTGTTTGACTTGTGATTGCGAAAAAAAAATATTTTGGAAATTCGTACTAGAAGGGTAGGAAAAGACTAAAGACTTAATATTTTACATTTTGTATAGATCGATGGGCATGAGCTATATTTTTGAATTCTTATTCTTGAATTCTTATCCAAGGAAATGGACGGAAGAAAACAGTAACATCAGAAGAAATGGTTTGAAAAGTTAAGAAGCGACTTGATCGAAACCTGCGTCGCAGTGGCCGAGAAATGGCTCGAGAGCTGAAAATATCGCAATATTCCATTCGGCAAATATTGAAAAAAGAGCTCGGGGTAAGGCCATTGACTCAAAAGAGCTTCGATGGGCCGAAAGTGATGAACTGCCGAATTTGCGTTTCTCAGGTGAGAAAACATTCGCCGTCCAGCAGTTTGTAAACAAACAAAATGATCGTGTTTACTTGCCAAAGAGGTCAGCTGACAGCTGATGTGCACCTTCGGTTGGCCACCAGAACTCAAGCGCCTGCCATGGTGATGGCTCGTATTAATCGACCGTGGCATCATAATAAATGTCCTATATCGCCAAAATATCCTGGAGGGTGTATTAAAACCATGGACACACAAACATTTTGGCCGCAGACCTTGGACATTCCAACAGGATTCAGCACCATCGCACTCAGCACGCACCACCCAAGAATGGTTAAAAAATGAGGTTCCTCGCTTCATTTCCAGCGCACAATGGCCACCAAAATCTCCGGATACCAATCCGTTGCACTATTGTGTCGATCACCTCAAGCCGGCGCTTCGCCGGGAATGGGCCAAAATACCGCAGAGCAACATTCGGGCAGCGTGTGACGACTTCATTGGCCGTTTGAAGGCCTTAATCCGTGCCAAAGGTGACCAATTCGAACAAATCTAAACTTATTTTAAAATTTGATGCCATTTCCGACATTTTTCTCTTTCATTCAATACAATTTAAAAAAATTGTAAAAATTATGGCGTTTGACTTTGTTGCAGTTTTTTATCTCACCCGTATATCCATCATTAAACACTTTTAACATAAATACCCATTTCACCCAATACACCGAGGATGTCTATGGTCCATTTATTTATGGGAAGACACCACAAAATTAGGAATTTTATTGACTGATGAGTAATGATGCAGTCACTTAAATATCCAAAGGAAACAAATTTTGGAGAGTACATTTTCCCATTAAAAATTATTCAAAATTGAAAAGAAAATCAATGAAATAGTTGAAAAATAGAGAATAAAAGTAGTAAATGGAGCCTAAAAAGTAATGATTAATAAAACATTTATATCACTCTAATTCTAAAACACATTTTCAATTTATCCTCGAAAACGTCTGGAAAACAATTCCAACCTGAAAGTGGCTGCAAAATATGTGTCATTTCAAATCAAGTTCTTATTTGAGTTTCATAGCACAATTGAATAAATCCAAGTTTGTTCAAAAGTGTTTAAATGTATTCAGCGAACAATAATAAAAAAAAAAAATGATGCAGCGACTAAAGGTAGCCCCATTAACACTATCATATCTTAATAAAAGCGCGGAAAAAATGAAGAAACAGAATACCAAAACGAAACCAAACGCTTGAATGCGATTGTAAATTAGCCATGTCGAGATAAAAATTATGAAGAATTATCCATGTAGTGAAGTTGCATTAGAAGTTGGCCACAAGAGATTTTCCAGACAGAATATATACTCGCAAGAAAATAACTGCAAATGACAGATAGACAACAAGAACATCAACTTTAACTACAACGGCGGCGACAACAACATCTTCCCCCCGAACAAAACAAAAAGTCAAGAATCAGCATTGGATCCAAGACTTAATAATCAGTTGCTGACTTTGGAAGAAATAACTGAAACTGGTAAATATTTGCACAAAAACAACGACAACAACAACAACAAAAAAAAAACGCAAGCAAATGAATAATAATGGAACGGGCGTGACGCAATAACATCTGCAACAACAACAAAAATGAGTAAATCAAGAAATCTTTTCTAAGCCAAAATGGTATGTGCCATGGCATAAATGTGTTTACACCCCGGATAATTCCCAATTAGACCGGTGGCATAGAAAAACATGATGAGTTAGTGGCATGGAGAAAATCTAAGTGACACAATTATAGATTTGCATTACGCTCATAATGTGTTGCATACCTCAGATTGTATTGAGGATTTTGTGTTGAAAAATCAATTCCATGTTTTGTAAATGTGCGTTTTGTTACTCTGAATGGCAACTGAATTGAAAATATCAATGGATAATCTCGACATGTATGACATTTTGATTATTTGTGTAGATATATAAATGTGTGCTGTCCGAAGATGGTTAGGTATTTTTTCAAAACCAGTTTTTGCTGTCAATTGCATTTGATAATCGTAACTATTTAATCCGAATAAGCTAAGTGGATATGTTGTTGTTAAGATGATGAACATTTTTGCGAGCCCATGTCATGCATTGGACTGAAGAGGCTTTTTATCACTAGAGTTGCAAAAAAGTCATTTAAGCAAGGGTTAATACAAATTTCTCGAATTTTCTTTAACGATCTTTTAGTTTTAATGCCAGACACTAAGACTTCTTCATAAAATGTTAATGAAACAACCATTTAATCGGTTTCAGAATTTGAGTCTCTTGTGAAGGGAGTCTCTGAAGGATTTTGCATTTTATTGATTTTTAGTAGAAATATTGTGAAAATTAGGTATAAATTGATTATATGTTGAGTGCTATGATTATTTGACAGTTAGAATTTATCAGTGAGTTTGGGTGTTTTGGTCACAAAACCCTTATTTTCTAAATGTTGGCATTTCATTTCATAATTTAATCATTTCACTTAATCAGGAACTACTAATACTAGAAGTTTCAAATTTTTAGTTTAAAAATTCAGTTTTAAGGCGACACTCTTCTTAACTTAAATCCCTTTGAGTCTATTTGTAGAAGAACATGGAGCTAGGGAGCAGAAGACTTGAAGATGCCGCGGTCTGTTCTTTGAACATTCTATTATTTTAAGACATGGTGGAGCGGTCGAAGCCAGTGAATATACAGGGTGAGATGAAAAAACTACAACCAACTTCAGACTGCTTTCATTTCTAAATCACTCGTCCTACAGCTGTTAAAATTATTCCAGTGACAGCTCATAATATTGTTTACAAGCGTACATAAGCATTTTGGTGAGAATTTTCCAAAAAACGGTATTCGTGATGGAATTCAAGCGTGATAGTGTGATTTCTTTATATTTGGCTGTAAAACCACAAGTGGCTATCGTTAGAGCACTCCAGCATTTAAATGTGAATAAATCTTTTTTGTCTCGTACCATTGCTCGGTACCGTGTAGAAATGGTTCGAAAAGTAACGAAGCGACTTGTTCGAAACCCGCGTCGCAGTGGTCGAAAAATGGTTCGTGGGCTAAACATATCACAATATTCCACTCGGCAAATATTGAAAAATGAGCTCGGGGTAAAATCATTGGAATTCCAAAAAGTGCAAGTCTTACACCACAACAGAAAGAAAATAGACTCAAAAGAGCTAAAGAGTTGCTTTGTTGGCCGACAGTGATAAATTGCCGAATTTGGTTTCTCAGATGAGAAAACATTCGTTGTTCAGCAGTTTGAAAACAAACAAAATGATCGTGTTTACTTGCCAAAGAGGTCAGCTGAAAATGTGCACCTTCGGTTGGCCACCAGAACTCAAGCGCCGGCCGTGGTGATGGTGTGGGCCACCATAACAGCCGATAGTCGCTCTCCACTCATATTAATCGTCCGTGGCATCAAAATAAATGCCGAATATTATCGCGAAAATATGTTAGATGGTGTATTAAAGCCTTGGGCACGCAAACATTTTGGCCGCAGACCTTCCACATCCCAACAGGACTCAGCGCCATCGCGCTCAGCACGCGGCACCCAAGAATGGTTAGAAAATGAGGTTCCTCGCTTCCTTTCCAGCCACCAAAATCTTCGGATACCAATCCGTTGAATTATTGTGTCTGGAGTATTTTGGAAAGCAAGGTTGGCACTAAAAAATACCAAAGTGTCGATCATCTCAAGCAAGCGCTTCGCCGAGAATGGGCCAAAATACCACAGAGCAACATTCGGACAGCGTGTGACGGTTTCATTGGCCGTTTGAAGGTCATAATTCGAGCCAAAAATGACCAATTCGAACAAATCAAAACTTATTTCAAAATTTGATGCTATTTCCGACATTTTTTGCTTTTATTTATTTATTTTATTATTATTATTTATTATTTATTTGTATTTATCTAAAAAAATTTGGTATTTGACTTTGTTGCTGTATTTTTATATCCTCCACCATACATAGTACGGACGGTATATTAAATTCGTCATTCCGTTTGTAACTCATCGAAATAATCATTTTATACCCAACAAAGTATATATATTCTTGATCAGCGTAAAATTCTAAGACGATTTAGCCCTCCATCCGTCTGACCGTCTGTTGTAATCACGCTACAGTCTAAACGAATTAAAATAGGAAGCTAAAATTTTGCACAGATCTCTCTTTTGTCTGCAAGCAGGTCAAGTTCGAAGATGGGCCACATCGGTCCACGATATCGTATAGCACCCATATAACGGTACAGCCGATATTCGGTTTTTTGATATTTTTTAGAGATAGAGAGATAATTATCTATATAGGTCCACGATATCGTATAGCCCCCATATAACGGTACCGCCCCGGTATTCGGTATTTTGACGATTTTAGCCACATTTTTCAACGGAATTGTCTGAAAATCCACACAAGGAGTTCCTTGTGGGTACTTTATACCTCGACAGAGAATTATCTGCATAGGTCCACGATATCGTATAGCCCCCATATAACGGTACCCTCGATATTCGGTTTTTTATGATTTTAGCCACATTTTTCAACGGAAATTGTACACAAGGGTTTTTTTGTGAGCACTTTACCCCCCGACAGAGTATTCTCTATATAGGTTAATGATATCGTATAGCACCCATATAACGGTACCCCCGATATTCGGTATTTTGATGATTTTAGCCACATTCTCAAATCTTATTGTCTGAAAATCCAAAGAACTCCTTCTTTATGAGCACTTTACCCCTTGAAAGGGAATTGTCTATATAGGTCCGCAATATTGTATATCCCCCATATAACGGTATCCCCCGATATTCAGTAGTTTGATGATTTTAGCCACTTTTTCCAATGGAATTATCTGAAAATCCACACAAGGAGTTCCTTGTGAGTACTCTACACCCAGGCATAGGTTTGTCTTAATAGGTCCATAATATCATATATACCCCCATATATCGGCACCTTCCGATATTAGATATTGTAAAGATTTTAAAAAAAAAAATTAATGGATTTAATTTTTTTGAAAATGTTCTAATTCGTTCCAAATGGTGGAGGGTATTCAAAGTTCGGCCCTGCCAAACTTACTGCTTTTTTACTTGTTTTATCTCATCTTGTATATGGGAATTGAAATACGTCAAAATATATTTTTCTAAATGCAGAAATTATTATATGAATGTCCATACGGATGAAAAATGTGAATAGGATATTCAAAATATCCAATATGACCTAATGCCGAGTCAAGCGGCACTGAAAACACTAAATTCATGTACCATTAAATCTATGAAAGTTTTGAAATGTAGGAATGCTCGGGAAAAACATAAGTCGCCCATTAAGCTTTTTGGGGTTCCAGGTCATTGCAATTAATCAAGAGATGAGTTAGCAAGACGTAGATTGGAGATTGAGAACTAGGTGAAGCCACCATTGTGCCACATCTTCCGAGTGATATATGAACATACTCTCTGAGAATAAGTCGCTAATATCCATGGCAAATTCATATCTAATACTTGTGGTGGAAATAATCACAGGTCACTGTAACATAAGGGCCATGACCATAGATGGCCTGTCAGAAACATAGACGTATATGACACACAATTACGACGTATCATACATACGTCAAAAAAACCGTAAACCTCGATAAATATTTTTCCTTTATGATATCGAACACATAATTACATTATGATTAGCAAAGTTTTTAAAATATGAGCTAAATGTACAACAAACAACTATTATGTGGAATAACACAATATGTTTATGACGTTTTTAGCTTTTTCGATGTTTTATAAAGGTATATGACGTTTTCGACGTTTACAACTTTTTGACAGTCGAAAACTTTAAAAACTGTCACTCGCAACATCTATGGCCATGACTTCTAAGTGCGGATTACTGAAGGTTCTGTCAATATATGGAGGAAACTGAAACTGTAGAGCACTTATTCTGCTATTGCCGAACTTTTTTCGGTGTTAAGCATAGGCTTACGGCGAAGCAAATTCTGTAAGATTTGTTTTGATTCTCCGAAACTGAGCCAGCAGTCATTCTTCAGTTAGCCAGTTTCTTCGTGGATCACACATAATTCACTTTCCACCCTTTTTTCGTTTCTCTCTTCCCCATTTTTCTTAATTTTTTTAGTGGAGTAGTTGTTACAAAATAACTGCACATCCTCTAAACTATGCTCTTTCCGTATAACTTTCAAAGATTTTCGGAGTGAAATATTTATTATTAAAATTTTCAAAAAATCAGTATTAATGAATACGACCACAGGCTTTAGATATACAGCTAACCACAAATCGATTGTTATATTTAAGTTATTATTTAAATTTACAGTTTATAACCCAAATTAACTGCTGACATTCATTCGTTAATATACCACAGATATTTTGCTGTTTAAGATAGCTATTTTCTTTCCCAATACTTGCATCAATATTAAAATTTTCATTCTTTGCCACTTGTAAATAAACTCTTGTTTTTTAAGAACAATAACATTGAGATTAAACCTTACTATATTAAAACAATAAAATTAAATGCTTCAAACAGAAAAATACTGCATCATTTGGCCAAGGGGACATTTTTTCGACCTGGGACTGTTAAATTGTTCTCAATTTCTTATATTCAAATCTTCAATTGAAACTTCTCTTGTTTTCACGTTTGTATTCTCCTGCGTTCATATTTTGTATAGAACAAAATGAAGCGTTAATTGATGACAGTTGCCAAGAAACTCCGTTAAGAAGTTGACGGATATTCATCAAAGTGCTTTGCTTTGCCATTTATCAAAGAATATTTGGTGTTTATTTTTCGTCACGAAATGATTTATAGTTTTATATAAAAACAGTTGATGAAATAACAAATATTTTTGAATAAATTAAAAACTATAAATTCCAACCTCGAATACGTAATACAGGGTGTCGTGCTATAAAATGGAATTTCAACAACAAATAAGATAACGAGTGGAATTTTTAGTTTTAACAATAATTGAAAAAGTCCCTGAACAAACAAATCTAGAAAAACAAATGTTTTGATCTACCAAAATATTTAAAACATTCCATTTCAAAAATATGAAAAATAGGCGACGTTTGTGTCTTAAGTCTTTTGTTGGCTAATGTAAGGGGAAAATGGTCAAATTGCGGTTTAACACCACCTTGCTTTTATCTCTATACTTTAAGCTAATTATCGATATATTTCTCCACATTGCAAGAACTACTTTTTTAGATGTGACCACCAAATATTTTCTTTTGTTCAAAAGTGTTTTTTCTTTTTCTCAATGCCAAGTTATCTTCAAGATTTTGACCAAATGACATGGTTATTGACCTGAAAAAAAACACAAAAATATACCTTTGCTTTGCCCCTTTTAAAACTTAAGGTTTTCTGCCGCTAATTTTGTTTCAGACAATCTGTCTTAGATTTGAAATGAAGTTGTTGTTGTACTTCTTAACTGTATACTGTCTGTCTGTTTTATTGTTGTTATGCGTGGAAGAAAAAATTTGAATGATGATGACGGTTATGGTGATCATATCATTTAATTGGCTAGATGTTTTTTTGCTGTAAACGAGTTGTTAATGGTTTCTTCAGCTGTGGTGATTTATCGGACTGTAGATCATAGCCAGAATCAAAATAAAAATATAAATAATTGTTTGTGTTTTGCACGTGGGTGGGAATGTATACTTTTTTGATTTACATGGAAAAATTCGCTGATATTGGGGACAAAAAGAACTGTGGGGAAAGAATAATTTGAGCTGTATAGGAAATTTACTTGTCCGTTGTCTTGAAAATATTCAAATAATATAAAGTTCACATTTGGGATCTGTCGATCAACGAGTATTATTTCCTTGAAAATAATTTTTCGTACGAATAAAATTACAATTCTTACGATAAATATTAATATTAATAATGTTCGGTAGGTCTAGCCCCCCATAATATTTTAAAAATTTTTATCCTAATTTCATGTTACCAGGGTTAATTTAAATCTTGTTTAAAAATAAATCGACAACCACATATAAAAGAGCATTCAAATTTGCCGATTTTTGAAAAAAAAAAAAAACCGTTTTGGCCATAAGTCAAATTTTCAGTTATTGGAGGGTATAAAAAGCTTGGCCAAGGCGAATTGCAGTCGTTTTTAATTGTTGTATTATATTGAACTGCTAATAATATGATTGGAACCCTCCGAAAAACTAGAGTTTTACGGGGATGCCTTGGAAATTTGAGAAGATTTCGGAAACAGAAATCACCTAAATTTCAAAAAGTCAAAAATGACGTATGTAGCATTCAGGCATGCCACCGGCGATATGTCTTTGATGAAATAATAATGTTGCGCATGCCTGAATATAAGGATAATGTTCCCAATGGATCTAACGGTATATATCTTTGGACGAAATATGATTCAGTACCTATGGAGTTAATCTAGCAACGTCTATCCCCCGTATGCCTGCCTAAGATGATAAGAGGAAGTAAAATAAATATACATGGTGAGATGAAAAAACTGCAACCAACTTCAGACTGCTGTCATTTCTAAGCCACTCGTCGGACAGCTGTTAAAATTATCCCAGTGATAGCTCATTATATTGTTTACAAGCGTACAAAAGGATTTTGGTGAGAACTTTCCAAAAAAAGTTATTCGTGGTGGAATTGAAGCGTGATAGTGTGATTTCTTTATATTTGGCTGGATAACCACAAGTGACTATCGTTAGAGCACTCCAGAATTGAAATGTGAATAAATTTTCTCTGTCTCGTACCATCGCTCGTTACTGTGATACTGGTAGCGTAGCCCGACGTCAAGGAGGTGGACGAAGACAACAGCAACATCGGCAGAAACGGTTCGAAAAGTAAAGAAGCGACTTGATCGAAACCCGCGTCGCAGTGGCTGAAAAATGGCTCGTGAGCTGAACATATCGCAATATTCCATTCGCCAAATATTGAAAAATGAGCTCGGGGTAAAACCATTGAAATTCCAAAAAGTGCAAGGACTTACACCGCAACGGAAAGAAAATAGACTCAAAAGAGCTAAAGAGTTGCTTCGCTTGGCCGAAAGTGGTGAACTGCCGAATTTGGTTTTCTCCAATGAGAAAACATTCGTTGTCCAGCAGTTTGTAAAAAAACAAAATGATCGGGTTTACTTACCAAAGAGGCCAGCTGACAGCTGATGTGCACCTTCGGTTGGCCACCAGAACTCAAGCGCCTGTCATGGTGATGGTGTGGGCCACCATAACAGTCGATGGTCGCTCTCCGCTCGTATTAATCGAACCTGGCATCAGAATAAATGCCGAATATTATCGCGAAAATATTATGGAGGATTTTTTAAAGCTTTGGGCACACAAACATTTTGGCCGCAGACCTTGGACATTCCAACAGGACTCAGTACCATCGCACTCAGCTCGCGCCCCCCAAGAATGGTTACAAAATGAGGTTCTTCTCTTGACTTCCAGCGTACAATGGCCACCAAAATCCACGGATATCAATCCGTTGGACTATTGTCTCTAGAGTATTTTGGAAAGCATGGTTGGCGCTAAAAAATACCAAAGGGTCGATCACCTCAAGTAAGCGCTTCGCCGGAATGGGCCAAAATACCACAGAGCAACATTCGGGCAGCTTGTGACGGTTTCATTGGCCGTTTGAAGGCCATAATTCTTGTAAAGATGACTAATGCGAACAAATCCAAACTTATTCTAAAATTTGATACCATTTACGACATTTTTTGCTTTCATTCAATAAAATTTAAAAAAAAAATGTAAAAATTATTGCATTTGACTTTGTTGCAGTTTTTTCTTTATCTCAACCTGTATTACGTGATCGAAACTTCGCATATTGCAATGCAAGTTTGGACTACTCCTCTTAGTGTATCTCCCATAATTTGCATATTTCTATGCAATTTTTCTAGGTTTTATTTTTTTCGCCAAGAGGACAATCCAAATTAGCGAGAATTGTCAAAATCAGTCCAACCATTCTTGAATTATAAACATCAATTTCTTCTATATATTGGTTGTACATGTTTTGCTATAAATCCGATATCATGGGTAGCAGCATCAAAGTAACGGTCAAGAGTGACCTTTTCTGATTTTGCCGGTGTTAAAAATATTCGAGGTTCAGCGGAAATGTTGGTATTTTTCATAAAAAAATTATGGTCCATATGACCCGCTTAAACTATTTCCCGCATTGATTACTGTAAAGCAACTGCAAAATCCAAAAAAAAAAAAAAAATGCAATCATCTACAAAAATAGGCCTTAATCCTGACCCTAACCTAAACACAATTTAGTGAAGATCGGGCCATAATTGCGGACCATCGGACCACCAATGCTAGATTGATTCAGCTCCGCTAGATCATTCATTTTTATAATTTGAAGGAGTACTTTCTTTTGTGTCGTTTATTAGCCTATCCGCCATAACGATCGATCATAAGCTAAATGTAAATTATCTGTATTCAAACCGATGGACACTTTCTAACTTTTTATATTGCTCAATTTGACCTCTATTTCTACTTTCAATAATTGGCTGGGTTACTAGACGGACAAAAAGAATCATTTCCTTTTACGAATTATAAGCAAATAATTCAACTCTTTAAAGGCATGACAACACAAATATCTGACACATAACAAACGCAATGCAATCAATCAAATCTGTTCACACCCATTAAAGTAGGCAATGTCCTACTAAAACAACAACCAGAGAAATATTTTATGGTCAAAACCTGTGATTAGGTGGGACATTTCTTAATGCACTGCTCTGAAAATATTAATTATTACATTAATCACGCCTGCAATGACTTGGAAATTCCAGCTACTCTCAGAGGAGAAAGTTTCAGCAACGTGGCGATATGCCGGTCGGTCAGCCAACCTACCAACCACCACCAATTATGTCAACCCATAAAAGACAGTTTGAATGCTATTTTTGGCATTACAGCGATAGTCAGATGCGTAAAATAAAGCATCGAGCAGCAATAGAGGAGAAAAAAAAAATAATTCAAGATATGGAGTACAAGACGACTGCAGGCGTTAAAGCTGCATAATTACCAGCAGCAAAGCCACACCAAGACATTGCCATGAAAACAGATGTTGCCGATTCGGATCACAAGCATTGCTGGCACGTCGGAAAAAAGCTGAAAACACATTTTAACTGGCAAATTGCAATAAAACAAAACAAAAACTAGGCATGGACCGATAAATGAAAGACATTTCACTCGACACTGTTGTTTGTTCAGCGCGTTGCTTTGTTTTGTTTCTTTTTCTTCAGTTCGCTCTAGCCCGGCTCTAATGAATACAAACAAATAAATTGTAAATTGAATTTTGCTCTATATGTGGCCAAAAAGGCAAACTAAGGCAACTATTTGGTTCATTAAATCGATTCGCTGTTGAAACGCTACAAAGCCAGTCCAGCTCGCCAATTTCGATTTATGTGATGCAGCGCGTGGACAAGGCGTCGAACTGTGGCAAGCCGCATGCAGGCAATGCGTAACCAAGTTGATCCATAAATTATGGCAGAAAATTGTAGCTTCATAGGCAACACTAATTGTGAGCAGCATTCCAATGAATACCAACCGCATCGATTCGAACATCTTTGCCACACACAAAGATAACACCAAGTCGCGTCGTCATCGTGGTTCGATGGTTAGATGTTGGGCGGTAGTGGCAACGAACTAAATGTTTGTATGGAAAATAAATGTCACAACATTTAGTGACTATTTATACCCTACAACACTATGCGTTGGGGGTATTATAAGTTTGATTGGCCCAAAAATTATGTAACACCTCGAAATATTGGTTTCCCACATAGGAAAGTATATATGGATCTTCCTAGCTCGCCGAGCTGAGTCGATCTAGCTATGTATGTCCGTCCGTCCGTCTGTCCATGTTAATTTGTAATCACTCTACAGGTCGCAATTATGGCCCGATCTTCACGAAATTTAGAATGGGGGTGGGACTGGGGTCAGAATAGAACCCTATTTCTTTTGGATATGATCGCCAAATGTTTAGGGGTTGAAATGGACCAAATACTGAAAAAATGTCGGATTTTGCTATACAGGTCGCAATTATAGACCAATCGACGCGGAATTTCGCATGTAGCTAGAGTTTAGGGCGGGGAAGAAGCCTACCAATTTGGGTGGTCATCGGATAATATTTAGCGGTTAAAATAGACCATATCTTTTGTATTGAAAAATTCAAAATTTTTCATTAAACCGCGAATATTTTAAGTCACGGCGAAATCACAAAGCCATGACAAGGTTACTTCTGATCCTTACATTGATGTTAACATCCAACAAAACGGATATATAGCACAATATGTGCGATATATAAAAAAAAACGTCGAAAAAACGTCTAAAAAAATCGCATAAAAATATCTCTCTAAAGATGAAAATATTGATTTTTTGGTATATATTTGATATTTTTGGCATATTTTCATTTTGAATTAAACATTTGGTAATATTTCTACAGCTAACAAAACTAAGTAGATAGGATATCATATACAGATCGCATTTATGGCCCGATCCTTACGAAATTTTGCATGGAGATAAGATGAGGGTCAGAATAGAAGCCTACTCTTTTTGGAGATGATCGCCATATATTTATGGGCTGAAATGGACCAAAAAACTGCAAAATTGTCTGCAGGTCGTAATTATCGCCCGATCCTCACGCACATTTGAATGGGGGTTACCGGACATACAAAAGCCAAGCAGTTTTGGATGGTCATCCAAAAATATTCAATGTGCGAAATAGTTTGCCAACTTTTGTAGACAAAATACGAAAATGTCCATTCCAGTGACTCTTTGGAGAATTCACAAATACAGGAAAGACGCACTTCTGACTATTTCGTTAACGCCGATTTCGTGGAAGAATATAGTCAAATCTGTGTATCTATAGATGCATTTCAGTCAAAAACCAATAATAAATGTTAATCTTTTGCCACTTCTGAGAGATTATAGGTCTTTGGGAAATATTGGTTCTAGATCTAGGAAGACCATTTACGTGCAACATCTACCAATAAATTGGAAATGAGCAACTTAAACTGAGTTGCTATTATTCGAAAATTAGAGAACGGAACCTGATGGTTTTCTTTTATTATTTGTCACAATGTCTTGTGGAATTCTTTCGAGTATCTCGCCTATATAAACTGTATGGTTTATTATAGTGTTGTAGGGTATTCAACGGTCGGCCCCACTCGAATGTAGCCTTTGCTTACTTGTTTAAAGAAGTTTTTTCAAGATGTTAAAGTTTGCATTTTATATAAAGCGTTAAATTAAAAAAAAAAATACTTTATAAATAATACATCATTTTTAACAAAATTCTTAAAATTCTCAGCAAAAACGGTAAATGCAAATGTTAACAAAGTATTTTTACATGAAAGTGTGTAAAGTTTAATATTTTTGTGAGGGAGCGAATTGATACAATGCTCATACCATATTAAAATATTTCCAGCGAATTGATACAATGCTCATACCAAATAAAAATATTTCCAAAAGTTGTTTCTGGGTAAAACCCATTTCATCCGATCTCAGAAAAATTATATATTTTAGACAGGTATAAAGTGGTTATGCGTAAATATTACTAAGGCATTATAAGAAGTCTTACCTAAAAAGAATATTTTTTATTTATTGCCAAAAATACAACCTTTTTCAACAAGTAACTACACCGATTTATAAAATATATCTTGAAGAAAATGTCGTAATTTTTCATATTTTATATGTGGGCAGCTGCTAAATGGGATTGTGACCTACAATAATATTAATTCCCCATTCCCAGGTGCATTTTGATCAGAATATAATTTTATGTCAATCTTGTTATGCTTATATGTTTATCATCATCGCTCTATCTTGCGACCGAAACGAAGTAAAGTGTTGGAATCTTGTATACAAGTATTTTTAGCTTGGTTCTACCTTACTTGTATAGTCCTTATACAATGTTACCTCCTAATATTTGGCAATTTATTGAAATAAAATAAAATTGTCAATATAGGTGTTCGTTTTTTTAAATACACAATATAACGTATATCCCCATATTCAATGTTTTAATAGATTTCGCCGGATTTTTCAACAGAATATCCTTAAAATTTGGAATGAGGAGTTTTATAGCTACCTACACTCCTGGAATAAACGATATATCTAGTTATATTTTTTGAAGTTCCCTAGTTTTCGGCATATATTTTAAGGATTTATTGGAAATTTGGCGATTTCTTGTTCTTAACATCAAACTTTTTGGTACCAACCTACCTTTGTGTGTCTTGACATTTTTTATATCAAATAGGTTCCCTGTATTTGAATTTTTTTCATGCATTTCATGATACCATATAGACATGCAAATTGAAAACCCAGATGAACGTATCTTCAATATCTGACGTCAATGTAAAGGTAAGACTTCAACTCACCTTTGGAGAAAAATTTGGCAAATTAATTTTTTATGGAAGAGATTGCAGTAGGGAACTCTCTTGGAAAGCTTTCTCAAAACGTGGATTTTGAACAGCACGAAATTTTAAGTAACTTTAGCGACGTTCTTCCAGGTAAAAGTGCCTCCAGATATTCGGTATTCTAAATTTTTTTAGGAAGTTGATTCTTATCTTACACATCAATCTCTAGATAGGTTTACTGTTTCATATAACATCCTTTTATTGAAGCCTGTCAATTTTGAGATATATATTTCCAAGAAAATTAGCTGTAATTTGACAATTCATGTTCACAAAGGATATAGCGAAAATTTCTAATTGATAAACTTTTTGTTATCGATCCCATTCATTAATATATCCTTATTATGGATTTGGGCACCTATTAATAATTGAATTCTCATTCTTTGTTATTTGAGTTCTCGTTCGATAAAAATTGTCTTTTCGAAAAGATTTGAATATCTGTCACTATTTTACAATTTTCAATTTAGAAATTGTAATGAGTTCAATTCATGAATATCGCCTCATGTCTTGAGAAAATTAGAAGTTATATTTCTTGGATGACCACCTCCAATCAATATATTCGTGTTTGAATGAAAGTAGAGCTAACCATAGAAGTCGCATTTATAGGCGTTTTAAAAGATTACTTGGCAAAGTAACCCAAATAAAAGGGGCCTCTTCCACACATTTGGAAATTCCATGGAATTCATTGATTATAGGTATAAAGTGTCATCGGCAATATTGCATATATAAAAGAAGAAATTCGGAATTGTCCCTTGGCAGAAAAGGATAAAATACAAAAAAAATCGCGTAAAACTGTAAAAAAATTGACGTTTGGACTCATTGCAAAAATTCTAAAATCCAGAAAACATTTTCAATTGAATCGAAAAAATCGCGTAAAAATGTCTGGTACATTTTTTTTGTGATGAAAATGAGATTATCACACAATACGGTGTGAGATTGTGATCTTTCCAATCAAACATAAAATGGCCGATACAGCTGTATATATGTCATATCAAAACGTGTATCTACATTTGACAGTAATATGCCCAATGAGAACTCGCAATTCAAATTCATTGGACTGAAATCAGTAAAAAAAAAACTGAATATAAAGGACTATACAAAATGGTAGATCGAATTGAAAATGTAGTAAAAAAAGAATGCATATTCTTCGAAAATTTTTCTGAACCTGCAAGAAATTTAAATCTTAGGTGCCATTATACGGGAGTCTCTACGCAGTAGCAAGTAATAATAGCATTGTGCAACATCCAATCTGGGGGTTGGGAAATTCTAAAGGTGAGGGTACATAAGCATTGAAGTCTTCGCATGGCATATTTGGTGACATATCATTAAGTGATACCAGAGCCGCACTCGAATCCTGCCGCCCCATATAATTTCACATTAACATGCCTGGCCATGACGCCAAGCTGCTTATGTATCCTCCACTTAAGTGAATAGTATTTTTGTAGGTACATCAAAATCGCAAAAAAAAACAAATTTTTAGGGCTCATTATATATAGCCCTAACCATGTAGAAAGGACCTCATATATTTTCCTCTGAGTCATGTAGGTCTACAATTTGGTAAGGCTATACCACGATTATTTTGTTTTTATTTAAGAAATACTTTTCAAAAATTATAAGTATTGGACCACGTTTTAACATGTCCCTCATTTGAATGTATCCCATGATTTCAGCTATTTCCGGGGTCTTGGTCACATTTTTCAATTGACTTGACCCTTATTTGGCTTCTAAAAGAGTAGAAAACCTCTACACAGAAAATGTATCTAAAAAATTCCAAGTAGAGCCCACATCAGGTAACTCTTGATTTTACATATTTCGAGACCTATTCCCCATTCTCCGATCGCTTTATCTAAAAACGTGTATTAAAGCTACTTTTGGGAGTAGAGAATCGTTTTACAGAAAACTTTCAATTTGTGTACATATTTTGGTATAGTCCCCATATAATAGGACATCCCAGGTCCACCGATAGTGATGTTTACCGGCCGGCCGTTACGGGCCGGTGACGCGGACCGGGCCAGCTACTAAACTATATATCAAAGTGCAGTAGTCCTTAAGAAAATTACATTCGAAAATTATGTGCAAGCGAAAATTATGTGCAACATTTAGTATTGAACATAGAAATTTGACAGTCATCTTTGAATTACATCCCGAATCATTGGTCAAGAAAATGGTATAGCCCCATGTAAGGATTACTCTGATTAAATTTCGACTTTACGTTTGATAATGTTTTTCATTCCATTTCAAGAAATTCTAGCATTTTGGTACATATTATATCTGATTTTAGTTATTTTTATTAATCATTCCCAGGAGTTATAAGCTTCTATTCTGTAATTTTGGGAGTATCTGTTCATAATTGTAACCTGTAGAGACGGGCGGACACAGCTAGATCGACTCAGCTCGTGGCGATTTTTATGATATGTACATATAAAGATGGTGGGTATAGGGCCCAATGAGACTTATAATAACTTCTCTGCGAAGTGTTGTGTATGGCAAAATATTAAAGAAAACAAGTACAAAGAAAGAAAGAAAGTACAAACCCCAATAATTCTGAATTTGATTCATTGCAATATTTGTATGTGCAAAAATAATCAATGCTCTTGCTTGACATGTGTGTTCATCAAAAATCGTATTTCATTTGTGAAAAATCATTTGAGCGCTTTTCCCCTGACAAATTGAAAGCGTATATTTTATCAAAAATAGAAACATCATAAAATGAAAACGTATCAATCCAGTTCCAAAGCACTTTGATTACAATCTAAATGTAAAAACTTTTGCAAAACTAAATTATCATTGCAACGATCTTTAATTTAATTTCCAAAAAGAAAACGGAAACTGGTTTACCCGGCAACAGTTTGGCGAATTGAAATGAATTCCCGCTTTCTTTCAATTAAAAAACTAAGATTTAAATATGTGTGCCTATATGTCTCACACTTTTATAAACATTTGTACATTTGCTTGTATTATTATTAATGGCTATGTCCAATTCAAATATAGATAGGAACTTTCATGAAAACCAAAACCTGACAACGCCGTTCAACGATGGCCATTGAAAATTTCCTGAAATTGATATGAGAATCGGTATCACTTTACCGCAAAGTGATAGTGTGGTTTATATAGAGACACAGTAATGTTCATATATTTATGAGAGTCTCCAAAGTATCCTTTGGTGGTTACAAAAATGCATTTGGTTGTCCAGAGGTAAGGTTGTCAAGTTTTAAACATTTTTTGGTGCTAGTAAGAAGTTCACAACTTAAATGTTATTCATTCTAAATTTTGGACATTCATATTTAGAAACAAGTGGACAGCATTCCCTCCGCCATTTGGAAGAAACTTCAAAATTTTCCAAAAAATGCTGTCGACCGCTCGAATAAAAACCGCTATATGTGGGCCATACGAAGACGTCCCGCATAAGTAATTTGTGTCATAGGCTGTAGTAACGGTTCCGAACTTTATATACAAAATTTGAAATAATTTGGCTCAAATCATAAAAGTACCAAATATCGGGGGTACCGTTATACGGGGGCTATACGATATCGTGGACCTATATAGACAATTCTCTTTCAGGGGGTAAAGTACTCACAGGAAACTCTTTTTGTAAATTTTTAGACTAAAAATCAAATACCGTATATCGGGGGGTACAGTTGTATGGGGATATTCGATATCATGGACCGATATCTTCGAACTTGACCTGGCTGCAGACAAAAGACAGATCTGTGCAAAATTCTTATTCTTCTCCCTATCTTAATTCGTTTTGACTGTAGCGTGATTACAACAGACGGAGTTACAAACGGAAAGTGACAAGTACCGAAAATTGCAATTTTAATTTAACCATTTTTCCAATAATTATGCACCTCACTGTTATTTTCGAAAGACACGAAATAGCTGCAAGTCATTCAAGTTTAAAGATACGATAGTGTTCACCTAATTATATGTTTCACTGGCTGACCACCAACCTCCACTATCAATGCAAATTCCCATATCAGGGTCTATGCTGCATGCAAGCCATGACTTCGAGTTTAAATTCGTTCATAATTTCAAGTAAGTCATTGCCATACAGTGGCAATAAATGTTAATATTATATGTTGTAGGTATTAAGTGATTTTTTTCTTGATGCAGATGCAATATAAAGAAATATATTTATGTGTGTTGCTTTATTCCCTTTATAAAAAACAAGTTTGTTGCTTAAGTCTTTTGTTTCTTTAAGAAAGAAATGTGGATTTCTTAAATTTACGACAGCCGACCATTTTACATTTCAGTTCTTTTAAGAGGTATAAAAAACAATTAAAAACTTCAAAAATTCTATGGAAATTGAAGAAGATTATTGAATTCAAAATTAATTTCCAGGTATTATGAAAATGAACAACTGTCAATACATTTGTTGTTCATTAGAAAGTAAAGCGGATGTACATTTTTTAAGATTTGCTTCCCTTCCACAAGCAACTTTCACCTTTACATATAACTTTGTAAAATTTTTGTTGTTGTTCTTGTTTTTTCCTTACTACACCAAAACAAACACTCATCATTAAAAGAATACTCCCATTTGGCAAGTGAACTAAGAGTGGTAGACAAAAGAAAAAAAAGTAATTAAGAAAAGTAATGAATTTTGAAATTGATGAAAAAATTCCGCAGCAAAACATAATTAAGAGTACAAAAAATTCAAATTAAAACAGAAACCAAAAAAATATAACAGTTATGGAATGGCATGGAATATCTGGAAAGGTATAATGATGGTCAACAGCGCGCTGGTGACTACAACAAAAACTAGGAAGCAAACATGTGGTTGGTGAAGTCAATTAAAGTGTTTACATAAAAATTTACAAAACGAAAATTGAAGAAAAGCCAATTTAGCTTTGACATAAATCATAAATCATTTTCCACAACAGTTCATTGATTATCGCTAATGACACAACCGCATACTGAAAATGTATGCGAAAATGTTGTCACTTCATAATAAATATTGTAAAAAAAATAGCAGGAAGATGCTTTAAAAAATAACAAGTTTTCTCCTAAGTGATGAAAAAACAAAGCTGTTGGTTATCGTAAGGATTTGCTGATAAAAGCATCATATCTTTTAATATTTATGTTTCATGTGCAAAATTTTGAAATTCCATCAATTACATCAATAAGAAGAGTTATTAACGATTCATGAAAAATGATAAGTCAGTGACTCATTTTTAATCCCCGAAAATTTAGTTTTTCTCTATAAAAGAGGGATTATACTAAACAGTCTTACATAGGATTCTGAACATTAAGGGAATCCTTTGTGCTTTTATATGTAGACATGGGAACATATGTGCCCGAAAAGCTTAAATATTTCAAATTGTTAATATAATAGAAATAATTAAGAACTAAATTGATAGTCGATGCAGCTAAATGAAAATGTATAAAAATAATGCTTAAATAACAGGAATTACCTCCCCAGGAAGTTTTTCAGGGTCAAAAGTCAAGATTTCAAGACTTTTAAATTCGTGTGCTAAAATACCTTATGTATATATGCCTTTCTGTACTGGTTAATATTGGACATTTTCGGCAAGACAGGATCATATATTTTAAGAATCTGACTTTCTAAATTACTGGAAATTAAGTTGGAAATAACATTTTATTTCTTAGACATGCCTAAAATCGGTCGATTCTATTGAATTGAGCCTATATAAAATAATGCATCTATATTTACAATTTTTCCTAAGAACAGATCCTTTTTTAGCTTAAGGTATTGGGGAAAACTTAGACGGCGATGGTGAGGGATAAATAACTCTGATATAAAGATTAGACTAGACTATGTCGACTACTTCCTTTACTTTATATGAGATATGTGATAATTTTTGGAAAATGTTTAAATGTGCGTTGTCGAACATTTATTTCCAATTTAAAAATAGTTAATCAAACTATCAACCTTTTTTTGGGAAGGTACGAGAAGGAGGAATTTTATATTCGCATCAGATCTCCGGTTGAGAGAAATATTTAGATGAACCAAGTTCGCAAGATGTAAGTATTTAAGATTGAATTGTGGGGGGTAATAGAAGTGTTTGACCGATATCTATCATCTTCATGTCAATTTTCATCCGTTGTGGGGGATTTAGAAATATTCATGACGAATTTATGACCTTCATCGTTTCTCAAAATGTTGAACCGTTGTGTGGGAGGTTCCAGAAGGAGTGGTCCGACATATTCTATCTTCACATCGGATGCTTATTTCCCGTTTATGAGCTTCACGATTATATAGAGGATAGATATTCCATCTCCATACCAGATCTTTTAATGAGAGTTAAAATTATTCCAAATTTTGACCATTTGTGGGAGAAGTACTTGTTGGATTGGGCCGATATTATCCATTTTCGCACATGGAATAGCTGTGATACAAATATTGGAATTTGCAAAGTTTTCACAGACTTGTGTGATTCTTTTTTGTTTTATGCAGGTTTGGATGAAATTGGATCCTCCCTTCGAGAGCTATCGTGCCCACCAGACAGCCAGACAGACGGACGAGTGGACACACCAAGACCGACTCCAAATGTCCTGAAACGCATTTTTGTCAAAAAAAAGCTTAGGATCTAAAACCGTTATATCGAAGAGGCACGATCAGCCCGTATCAAATGATATATACCCTCGGTAGCCATATGCCTAAGGGAAGAAAAATATTAATACTTGGATTTAGAGTCCAGACTCGGACTCTAGTAGAATTGTCGGATTCTGACACCGATTTCCGCAACCCTAACTTCGTTACTATAACGAAAATGGGGCTTCTTTCAAAAATTACTATGTTCTTTAAAAATTATTTATTTATTACTTTACAAATTTGATTCAGGTAAAATATATTTATCAGTGATTGAGAACTTCCCCAGTTTTATAATGATCTAATTTGTGGAAGACTTTTCTTACCACAGAGCCGAATTAAAACTTTTTGAAAGGTAACTAGGCTTTTTATGTGAACATTTAACCGGTTTGTAACAATATTTCGTGCCCAAACAATCTTATCACAATTTTTCCAACATAGTATGGGCTTTGAACAGTTAGAAATTTCTCAAATTCTTGTCACAATTAGGACAATTGTTAGGACAATGTGATAACATAGTGTTATAAGACAAAACTAAAGAGTTTATAGTTTAACTTTAACACAATTTCATGTGCTATTCAAGAACTCCGCTGCAATTAAGACTTTACAGCTATTGATTGTTATCAAAAACACACACACACAGGTGTTGCGAAACACATAAAGCGCAAATACAGCAACCTCACACAAAAGCGTCAAACAAGTTGCAGCAAACGCACAAAAAAAATGTATAAAAAACTGTAGATTGATTTGTTTATAAAATACCTACATATTGATTAAATTGTTCCTGTCTTCAGTGAAATTTACAGTTCACTGCAAAATCGAATACTATTTTTACAAATCCAGTTTCTAATGGTTGGTTATTATCAGTGATTGTGGTGGTCAACAACTACAACAACCAGCAAAAAAAAAAAAAAAAACAGCGAACAGCAAATGGTATCGCAAATTAAAATTCTTCTCCACGTAGTTCTTTGACTTTCCTATACATCATCGGTCTGATGACAGAGCAGGCTGTGTTCAATATGTGTTGACAACGAATAGTCCAACTATGAAAACTGGTTTTGATTATTGTTATATGGCAACAATTTAATTATTATGTAAATTTCATTAAAAACGACTTTAAAGGAAACAATAGAAAGCACATATGTACGTGAGTATGTGTGTGTGTGTGTGCGTTGTGAGCAGCATCACACAATAGGTATCTGAAATTTGCAACTACAATAACAATAACAAAAAAATTGTTTATATTTATGGTTAGTGGAGAGGTAAACATGGAAACATACACAGCAGCAGGCTGAGTTTCGTATTACAAAAATGCTTAGGTGTTAATAAAACAAAAGACTTAAGACACAAACACGTAAAATAACAATTCAGATATGTGAGTCAAGCATGGCTGCTGCATCACTTCCACACATCACTTTTATCACATTGAAGTGTTTGTTTCATCAATTTGATTGCATTGTCGCTGATGGGCGAAACAAAAAACATAGGGAGTTGAGCGATGAAATTACAATTATGCCGACACGTTCACCGCTGTCACCGTAATTCAAAACGTACCTTTACTCCATGGAAAATCCCTCTTTTTTCTTTCCTTTTTTTTGTTGATTGTTGGGAAACAGTTGACAAAGTAATAAACCAAACACACATACTCGCAATATAACATTATAAACATAGCAGAGTAGCAGAGCACCACAACACACCCATTTATGGTATGGGACATATAATTTATACAATAAATCTATGTAAATATGCTTAGTATGTTTTGTCAACTTGCCCGATGATTATTTTCCTTTTTATTTTTGTTATTCTTGTGTTTGGTTCCATCACCACCAAGTCTATCTGTTTACGCCTAAGCCATCCAAAGCTTTTGTTTGTCTTCTGTTTTCTTTTTGTTGCAGAAATGCAACCAAACAAACGGGCAGAGAATACTTAGAAAACAATGGATTCCGTCCATGCTGTCCCTGCTAGCCAAGGTGAATATAAAGCGTTAAATAACGATATTACTTGCATTTTGATGCCTATCAAAATCGCATGAGCTTAACCCACAGAATACCAAATTAAAGAATTTGCTGCAGCAAAGCGAAAAGTAAGTATGTTGGCAAAGGCTTGCAAAGAATGGCGGTAGGTGTTCAGTGCATTCAAGTCGAATCGATTATACCCTTTTAAGGGAAATAGTTTGATAATATGTGAAATATGGGAAGGATATGTCTAAAACCATTTGCTTAAAAAATTCCACATTCACTTCAAATTTTCCAACAAAAATAAATAAATTAATTAATTAAATAATTTTATTGTTCACTTTTTATTTGTATTAGTTGGTTAATACTGGTATGTTCATAAGATGAAATGATTCAAGTTTGACCAAAAACTGAATACACTCTATTTAGATATTAACAATCTTTTTTTCTTAAAAATCTTTTTTTTCTAAAATAAACTCAAATAATTAATAAAAATTAAATCGTAATTTTTGTTGTATTTTTTGTGTCATAGTAAGTAGTAACATGGTTGCCCGACTTTAGGGGCAACATTCAATGGTGACAATGTGACAACGGAGACATCTCTTCATAATATAAAATAAATAACCATACAGTGGGTCAAAGCGTTTTGCGATGTTATTATAGGCCAATACATTCCATTTTAAATATTAAAAATTAAAAAATACTTTAATCAATCTATTGCAATTAAGATCTGCAAGATACTTAAACTCCGCGCGACTTTCTCTATTATTCAAATTCAGAACATTTAAGATTCCATTTGAGTACAACTATTTAATAAATCCGATTACAGACTAATTTCAATTTCCAAACTTGTTACTAAAATGGCTTTCTCTGCAAAGCGTGTTTCTTGTATAAAAAATGGCATGGTATTTTGAAAAAGGTGTCTTATATTACTTTTTTCTCATATATAGGATATATAGGAAAATTTAGAATTTTTATTCTTCTGCATAGGGTTTACATTCCATTTTAAGAGCTTTCCAAAGCCTACGCGTTTTCCAGGTCATATTATCTCTCGATATGCATCAGGCTAATTTTTATTAAGCGTATAATCATCCAAACTGTGAGGTATATGGCATTTTTAGAATTCCCCAAATAGGTCGGTATTGCTGGAAAAATTAAAATTTATTACGTTTTAGTTATTCTTATAACCTATGCCAGATGACAGAATAATTCCTACGAACTTATTATGAAATAATATATTTTGGTCTGATGATCTATCTTTATGATCCGACCTTTGAGGTACCCGTAAGATTTTTATTCCACTTCCCAACGAAATTTTGTATTTCTACATTGTTTTAATATGATACTGATCGAAATCGGTCCTATGTTTGATATCGCATCATGCAACGTCCCCACTGGTTCAAATATTTTAAGGGTTTTCACAACTTTTTTGAATGGACTTGTTTTTGATTTGACATTTTGTAAGTTTCCCACGATTTCTTGAGCCCTTCTTTGAATATTTAGAAATATTTAAAATAATACTGTTTTGCAAAAACAAGGAGTATGCAGGGTATGCAGATTAAAAAAATTATGGTCTTGAAGAACATTTCTACCTTCAGACATAGTTCTAGATTCTGAGCTGCTTTCTGAGCTGCCTGATATGTTCTTTTAAAAACACTCAAAAAGCATCAAGGAGATCTAGTCTGTCCCAGATGAATATTGCACTAATGGCATTCTCCATCACAGACCATGAGTATCAATTGAAATGAATTGGAAGAAACTAGCGTTGATAACTGGAAATGAGGTAATTTATTCTTTTTGTAAAAAATCGGCTCTATTCTATAAGGGTGACAAGAACCTCCCTGCATTAGTTTCGTTTGGACTCCGGAAATTTCTCATTTAATTTCAGAACAAGTCCATTAGCATACGCAACAACATTTCTATCAAAAATTATTTCTCCTTTCTGTTGGAACATCATGAAATCAACATTTTGGCCCTAAAAAGCTATGGAATTTTCTTTTAAGCCGCTTTAGGCATACCCTCCGAACAAAAACTGAGAACAATGTCAAATTTATGTGCAAAGGTAATTCTTTATATTTAGTCCAATGTTTAATATGGGATTGCGTATGAACATATCACTTCATTATAAGTATTTAAGGGTTCACAGCTTATCTTTTAGTCCTTACGGGCAATATATAAACTTTTTTTAGCCAAATGTTTATGGATAATACACAATGTAGCCATTTTTGAGGTGCACTGCCCGCCCTAGCATGTTAACTTGTCAACTTGTCCTCAAATCGATAATCTTCAGTAGTGAAGTTATGCTAAAAGTTCAAATGAGAGGGATTTCGGTGTCCGTCATGGTACGACATGTAAATAGGCAGTCTGCCAAACAAAAGTATTCGATTTGCTTATTTTAAGAATTTATTGTCGCAAAGTATTTATTTTTCTACTTTTGGTGGGCAAGTAACTACTTAGGCAATAATATCGCCACCTAAGACCGATCAGTTTTTAGGGTAATATAAATTTAC
The DNA here is from genome assembly GCF_030504385.1 of Musca domestica. NCBI lineage: Eukaryota > Metazoa > Arthropoda > Insecta > Diptera > Muscidae > Musca > Musca domestica. The sequence continues at coordinate 3,130,908 of NW_026712230.1, read as the reverse complement.
TTTTCCATTTGACTCCGATTCTAGATTAAATATCCCATATATATTCCGAAAAAAGTTAAAACTTCAATTGTCAATTCCATATCTTTGGTGTACCTTAAAACAAGGTAATTCTCCATATATTTGATGTAGATAGAATTTTTTTTCATATAACTATTTCTTTCAGATAAAAAAAAAAAAACACACATCAAAAATAAACATGGACCTTTAATTGCAATAGATTGTTATTGAACATTTCTTGATGTCAATTGTTATGGACAATTGCCATGGACACCAGACCCACTGTATGCACATACATTTCAGATAGTTTTGTTTTTTCTGCTTACTTTTGGCAGCCCTATAAAAGGGGCAAATAACGCACCTTCAAACTTTATCGTTGTTACACCATACGCTGGGACAGACAGACTGTTTCTGGCGATGACGAGCAATACCCGAAAATGTGATGTCAGGCATAAAAACACTCCTCAAAAACGAAAAAGACGAAGAGGAAAACAATTTAATCCGTTTTTATATTTTTTTTCGGCTGATAAAGAATAACGATTGCTGATCCCTTGTCGATCATGTAGTTGGTATCTCCTTGGCTGCCGTTGAGCTGGTTAATCCATTATTTTGTATTTATATGTTTTCTTTTCATGATTTCTTTTGCTCTTCTTGTTATTATATTCAGGTTAAGCTGGAGAATAATATAGTAGCACTGGATTCACAGCTTGTCAAGATTTCACATTTATTCACTTTTGATTGATGGATTCATACATAAATTTTTAAGAAAAAAATTTGAAGGATAAGTATTTTTTGATAATTTTATATAATGGGTTCATTCACCATTATGGAGTATTTTCTTTTTTTAAGATCATAAAATTTCGTAGGTTTTTTTAATTTTTTATTACAATTTTTTTATGAAGAACACCTCATAAAACGTAAACATTCATTTGCGCATGCGCCGCTATTTTTTATTATTATTATTTTTTTTTTTTTTGTTATTATTATTTTATCGTTTGTTTTTGCCACACACGTTCTCTCATCTAACCGCTAAACAGGTGTTACAACCGCTCGCGTTTACGTTTACTCTCAAACTGATCGTATCAATCTACAACTGCTCCAAAAGCCCAAAAGCGCTCACTTCAGCTTAGCCAATGTTGTTTTGGGTTGGATGTGTCTGGTTGTGTGAGTGTGTGTGGCATTGTCTTACAATTTCCGTTTCGTTTTCATTCTTTGGCTGTGGATGTGTTCAAGTTTTACTGAGAGTTTGTTGCAACATGTTGTAAACGAACCAGCCTTCGGCTCTTATGGCTGTTGAGAAGTTGTTTTTCATTTTGCTGGTATTTTTCTCATAGAAAAAGCCGGGCATAAGTTTAATCTTTGTTTACATTTGTCTTGTAATTGTATTATGTTTGGGAAAATAAGTTGCGCTGATCATTTGTTATGATCTTTAAATATTGCAGACCTCGTATTAATTAACTTGAGGGGCCTATAATTATATATTTCAGTGAGGCGGTTTAAATAACACATTACAGACTTGGGGTATTGTTGCATTCTTCAAACATTTAATTAATTTTAAGTTGAACAAATGAAATGACCAAATTCATAAATCAAAACATCCGAAATATGGAGAAGAATATACAAACCACTTTGAGAAACCATAACAAGTTTACTTGCCCTTAATTCTTCTTCTTCTTAGCTGGCTCGAGCAGAACATTTGTTCCATAAGCCGAGTTTAGAAAAGATTTCCAGGCGCGTCGGTCTTGTGCGCAGTTTTTCCAATTTGAAAGACCATGTTCCGATATGTTGTCTTCTACTTGGTCTTTCCATCTAATTCTTGGCCTTCCCCATCTGCGTGAACCATCAGTAGGCTCGCTCTTATATACCTTATGAGCTGGGGCATCCTCATCCATTCGCACTACATGACCTAGCCACCGTAGTCGCTGCAGCTCGATACGTCTGACTATGTCGATGTCCGAGTATAGATGGTATAGCTCGTGGTTCATTCGACGTCGATATTCACCGTCGATGCAGATCGGCCCGTAGATCTTTCGGAGAATTTTTCTCTCAAACACTCCAAGCGCTGCCTCATCTGCTTGCGCAAGTACCCATGCTTCAGATCCATACAACTGCACGGGTAGTATCAGTGTCTTGTAGAGTGTGAGTTTGGTCTGGCGAGATGTGGCCTTGTTTCTGAACTGCTTACATAGACCATAGTAGCATCTATTGGCCAACACTATCCTTCTCCGAATCGCAAAACTGATGCCATTTGATTTGTTTATGGCGGTACCGAGGTAGACAAAGTCACTAACTACCTCAAAGATGTAGTTTTCAAGTTCCACAGTTGGTCCGAGTCTACTGGACGTCTTGCGCGTTGATACCATCAGCTTGGTCTTCTCGCCATTTACTGCCAGACCCACTTTGGCAGACTCTTTCTCAATTCGTTCAAAGGTGGAGTTTACCGCTATCAATGTTCGACCCATTATGTCGATGTCATCGGCGTAGGCGAGCAACATGTGTTGTTTGGTGTACAGAGTGCCATTTCTGTTCACCTTTGCATCTCGTATGACCTTTTCCAGCAGGATGTTAAATAGGTCACACGAGAGGCTGTCACCTTGTCTGAACCCTCGTTCGGTATTGAAGGGCTCCGAGAGGTCCTTTCCGACTCTAACTGCTGACCTTGTGCCAGTTAAAGTTATCCTGCATAGCCTTATTAATTTTGCAGGAATGCCGAACGCAGACATGGCTTTAAACACCTCTGAGCGAATAGGGCTGTCAAATGCGGCTTTATAGTCGACGAAGAGGTGGAATGTGTCGATATGTTTTTCTTGGGTCTTTTCCAGGATTTGCCGCAGAGTGAAAATCTGGTCTATGGTGGATTTGCCAGGTCTGAAGCCGCATTGGTATGGTCCAATAATGTCATTGACCATTGGCTTCAGTCGTTCACACAACACGCTGGAAAGCACTTTATACGCGATGGGAAGGAGACTGATTCCTCTATAGTTGCCGCATATCGTCTTGTCTCCTCTTTTGTGAACGGGACACAGGATGCTGAGGATCCAATCGTTGGGCATACATTCCTCTGGCCAAATTGCTCTAATCAGCTGATGCATGCTCCTAATCAGCTTTTGACCACCGGTCTTGAATAGTTCGGCTGGCAAACCATCGGCACCTGCTACTGTGTTATTCTTCAGCCGATTGATTGCTATTCTGACCTCATCTTGGCTAGGTGGTATACACTCTATACCGTCATCTCTTATTGGTTCTGGGGTATCTTCTTCACCGCCATTATTTGATACCAGAAGCTTTGCAAAATGCTCCTTCCAGATCCTCAACACGCTATCTGTATCTGTCACCAGATTTCCTTCTTCATCTCTACAGGAGGATGTGCCTGCACCAAAGCCTTCGGTTTGGTGTTTTACTCTTTGGTAAAATTTCCGGACTTCATTCTGACTCCTGTACATCTCGATTTGCTCGCGCTCACGTTTTTCTTGTTCTTTCTTCTTTTTTCTGAAAATACGTTTCTCCTCTCTCCTTTTCTCCCGATAATTCTCTCTTGCATTACGTGTTGCTACTGTCTGCAGGGTTGCCCTATACGCTGTGTTTTTCATCTCAGTAGCATTACGACACTCCTGATCGTACCATGGGTTTCTTGCTGGTGGTCTTTGGTACCCAAGTGTTGCTTTTGCTGCAGTTTGTAGGGAGTTGGCAATTCTTTGCCATTGTGCTTCTATATTATCAGGACAAGGAGTGCTTTCGTCAAGAAGGTGGGTAAGTTGAGCGGAGTAGGCTTCTGCTATCTGTTGTGTTTGCAGCTTTTCGACGTCGAGTTTCCGTGTTGTGTTAGATTGCACCTTTGCTGCTGCATTAAGACGGGTGCGAACCTTGGCTGCTACAAGATAGTGGTCCGAATCGATATTCGCTCCTCGGATCGATCGAACGTCTAAAACACTGGATGAATGCCTTCCGTCTATCACAACATGATCAATTTGATTTCTCGTTGTTTGATCAGCAGAAAGCCAAGTGGCCTTGTGTATATCGAGGTGCTTGAATCTGGTGCTGCTAATTACCATGTTTTTTGCTGCCGCGAAGTCAATCAGCCTCATACCGTTGTCGGATGTTTCTTCATGGAGGCTGAATCTTCCGACGGTGGGCCCAAAGATATTCTCCCTTCCTACTTTTGCATTAAAATCTCCTAGCAGAATTTTAATGTCATGGCCAGGGCAGCGGTCATATGCTGTTTCTAGGCGCTCGTAGAATATGTCTTTGGTCTGCTCATCTTTGTCTTCGGTCGGAGCATGAGCGCAAATGAGACTGATGTAGAAGAACTTGGCTTTTATACGAATTATAGCAATTCGCTCATCTACAGGAGTGAATCTGGAGACGAGGTCTTTTATTCTCCTGTTGACCATAAATCCAGAGCCAAATTCATGTCTCGTTTCATGGCAGCTATAATATAGTGCGTAATCATTGGATTTACTTACGCCTGTCCCTTTCCATCGCATTTCCTGTAACGCAATAATATCGGCTTTGTACTTCTTGAGTACATCCGCCAAAGCTAATACTGCGCCTGTTCTGTTCAACGTGCGCACATTCCAAGTTCAGATTCGCAAATCGTGGTCCTTTATACTTTTGCGGGGGTCGTCAACATTTGGGGGGTTTGGTTTTCTTTTTCTTTGCTTTTTCATAGTAGAGGGTGTTTTCCGAGTGTGGGCAACTAACCCGACGCCTCAACCCATTTTTTTATGGTTCTTATGGCTGAACTCGCGGCACATATTAGCTCACTATTTCAACGGCTGTTGAACATAGTTACCCCAGGTGACACCGCGGGGAGGTCAGTGTCCACAATTGAGATGAAAGAGGACCAAGATGGGACCTGGGCTTTGCCATGTTAAAGCTAGTCAGAGCCGTTGCTTGGTATCCCTTAATTGATGGTTTTTGATAATTCCCAGCAAAAATGTGGAGCCAAATGGATTGAATAACATTGCAAGGTGATGTAAACAAACCACATGTTTCGATGTCAGAAGGTTTAAAATAATTGGTTATTCCCCAAAAAATAACAAATCGCAATGGCTTATTTCACTCATTACCACGTAATAGGTAACGGCGCTACAAAGGTTGTGCGTTCGAAACTTGACGAAGGTAAACGAAGAAGTAATTAGTTTGTGATGCAAACTGTAAGACTTTAAAGAGCAGCGTTTAGTGTGTATAACTACAAATTGGAAGCTTGCGACCGATTTTATGATACCCTACACCACTTTGCTAATTTAGTAGAGCTCCACATCTCAATTAAAAGTTTTTATGGGAGAATTCAATCATGCACGCTATGATTATAAGTATAATTTAAAGTTCAAAGGACTAAATATGCCGAATCATGTGAATCTTTTAAATTCGGACTTGTATTGCCCATTTGGTGCAAATTAATTTGAAATCAAATATATATGGGAGCTATATCCAAATCTGAACCGATATCGATAAAATTTCGCAAAGGTATTTGTGAGCTGCATTTGATATATTTCCCCAAATATTGTTGTTAAAGTGCATATTACGGCTGCGGAGGACAAAAATAACAAATCGGATGAACTATTGTTTTATGGGAGCTATAGCTATATCTGAACCGATTTCGATCAAATTTGGCATACTTATATTCAGGCCTAATTTGGTTGTATGTGCAAAATTCATACTAATATTACACGTTTGGTGCACAATAAAAGGCAAATCGGACAAAGATATATATGGGAGCTATATCTAACTTTTTACCGATTATCTCCAATTTCATTAGGGTTCGTCCTTGGGCCAAACAAATGTTATTTGGAAAATTTTATCTCAATCGGATAATAAATGCGACCTGCATTTTGTTCACAAGAATACATGGACTGCTGTCATTTCTAAGCCACTCGTTCGGCAACTGTTAAAATTATTCCAGTGACAGCTCATTATATTTTTTATAAGCGCATAATAGCATTTTCCAGAAAAAAAAATATTCGTGATGGAATTTAAGCGTGATAGTGTGATTTCTTTAAATTTGGCTGAAAACAACAAGTGGCTATCGATAGAGCACTCCAGCATTTAAATGTGAATAAATCTTTTGTGTCTCGTACCATCGCTCATTACCGTGATACTGGTAGCGTAGCCCGACGTCAAGAGAGTGGACGGAAGAAAACAGCAACATCAGCAGAAATGGTTCGAAAAGTAAAGAAGCGACTTGATCGAAACCCGCGTCGCAGTGGCCGAAAAATGGCTCGTGAGCTGAACATATCCATTGAAATTCCAAAAAGTGCAAGAACTTACACCGCAACAGAAAGAAAATAGACTCAAAAGAGCTAAAGAGTTTCTTCGCTTGGCCGAAAGTGGTGAACTGCCGAATTTGGGTTTCTCCGGTGAGAAAACATTCGTTGTCCAGCAGTTTGTAAACAGATTAAATGATCATGTTTTCTTGCCAAAGAGGCCAGCTGAAAATGTGGCCCTTCGGTTGGCCACCAGAACTCAAGCGCCGGCCATAGTGATGGTGTGGGCTGCCATAATAGCCGATAGTCGCTCTCCCCGAAAATATTCTGAAAGGTGTATTAAAGCCTTGGGCATGCAAACATTTTGGCCGCAGACCTTGTACATTCCAACAGGATTCAGCACCATCGCACTCAGCACGCGCCACCCAAGAATGGTTACAAAATAAGGTTCCTCGTTTCATTTTCAGCGCACAATGACCACCAAAATCTCCGGATAACAATCCGTTGGACTATTGCGTGTGGAGTATTTTGGAAAGCAAGGTTGGCACTAAAAAATACCAAAGTGTCGATCACCTCAAGCAAGCGCTTCGCCGGGAATGGATCAAAATACAGCAGAGCAACATTCGGACAGCGTGTGACTGATTCATTGGCCGTTTGAAGGTCATAATTTGTGACAAAGGTGACCAATTCGAACAATCCTAAACTTATTCTAAAATTTGATGCTTTTTCCAACATTTTTTGCTTTCATTCAATAAAATTAAAAAAAATTTAAAAATTATGATGTTTGACATTTTTGCAGTTTTTTTAACTCACCCTGTATTTAACAATGATAATTTTTGCAGGGGTTGACGGTGCTTTCCAGTCAAGTTCATATTAAAAAAATGACAGTATACTGAATTTTTGTCTTATGAAATCTTAATGTGCAGAACAATCCCTCAAAAAGTGTTCAATATAGATCCAGATCTTGGAATGGCCTGAATATTACGGAATTCCTCATATTGTTATTGATATTTGCTACTTTTTAATTTGGTATTTTGGGCTGAAAACAGGAAGAAAACTGTGTGGCAATAATATTCAGCAAATATATTGGTATATCGGCCATTTAGACCTATTCCCAAGTTTTAGGATGATTAAAGACAACATATTTGATCCAAATTTGCGTATGGTATTTGGGTATACAAAATTCGGCAAGCTTAATATAAGTTTAATAAAAACACGTTTTAATAAAAACATAAAAATTGTTTAAAATACTAAGAAACCTTATCCATTGCAATGTCACTTGCCATTATCTATTCATGTGGACGTTATGGCCCTTTGCGCCTTTTACTGAAAATCATAACATCTTTTATAGACTTGAGATCGGAATGAGAATAAATTTGATATTTCTTTACAGTTAGGTGTAAAATTTTTAATGTGGTTTTGTACAAAAACAAAGTCATACCGTGAACAATATTTGGTAGCATGTTTATTGGAGGTATTTTTTTTATTAACAGTTAATCTTTGAATTTATTTCTTTGAATGGTTAATTAATTTCGTTTTTAATTGATCAAATGATTTATTTACCATACATTCAGACGTTTTATCTGTTTTTATGCTTCACAACTTTGTTTTCGCTTGAGTGGTCATTTGCTACTGCTGCCCTTTTTTCCTTCCAGATGCACACTAAACACTTGCAAACAGTGGTCACATTACAGCAACCATCATAAATCCGAATTCAGTTTTTCTTTTCTTTTCGTTTTGTATTTTGTTTCTTTTATTCTCTCAATGAAATGAAAAATGAGCCATTAATCATTTTTATGTCTATGTAAATTATCTTTAGTGTTTTCAAAAATGCACTTGCCCACCATTCCGTAGACTGTCGATGGCATCACGTTTCTGTGTTGGTATGCATCATTAAAAATCGTGGAATAAAAGTATAAAAAATATATATAAATACATTAATCGCTTTTTGTTTGTATTATTGTAAGATTTCTTGTTCACATCTTACGAAGTTATTCAGTCAAGTTCAAGGTCGATATGAATTCACATTGAGTGTAGAAATTATTGCAGTCGTTGTTGAGCGAATTGTAATTATATCCATGCAGTATATTGAAGTTCAATGTCTGTCAAATCTACGATTTCAGCTAAGAGTGGTGTAAATTTTATTGTATACATTTTGTGAGACAGGGAAAGAAACTTTCCAATCCATCAAAATGGGATTTCATAAATTTTTAGAAGTCGCAAGTATCTTTTAATATATTTCACCAGATGTAATTTTGCTATCAAAATGTATTTACATTTAGTTTCAAATACAAAATTTTAAGATTTCTATATGGGGAACTCAACTTTTCTTTCTCATAAATCGTCCATAAAACAACTTCTAAACGCAGTAGATTTACACATTATATCATATGGAAGTTTTGTGTGGGAGATTAGGGAAAAAGCTTAGATTAGATTTCAAAGTTTTGTAATTTTTTAATTCTTGCATAGTTTAGATCATTTGTAGGAAGCTCTATGGTGGTCACATAGAAATCAAGCTAAGACTATAATGGAAGAAAAATATTGAAGAACACAGAGAGATGGTCTTTATTTATGCAAGAACTCCAAATGATAGATGGGGAGGGGGTCTGAGGCCATACCTCATCCCTGGGATAAACGGGATGATATCAAGGTTGAAATGTTTCAGGAGATGAATCAACCTTGACGACGTGTGAAATGAACAGTAATCAACTGGTTGCACGGTCGTATAAACAGCAAAAGGAAGTTGATATCCCTACCTATGACACCAAATGAGACTTCATGCAGGATCTTCAGTTTCAAGACAGTTTGCCCTTTACACACTGCATGCTGCAAACATCTGTCTGTTGTAATATATCTTTCAAAGCTGGAGATAAAATGACAAAATATACATGTCTATTTTGCCAGTAGGCAGGTTAAGTTCGTAAATGGATGAAGCCGGTCTACGTTTTCATATAGCCATCATACAACGGTACATTCCAATATTCGGTTTTTCACAAATTTTGGAGACATTATAGACCGGAAGTGTTTCAAATTTCGGATTTGAAGTTCGTAATGGAATCGGTACTAAAACCTATGAAAAAAAAACTTTTACAGGACCACGACTTCATATAACTCCCATATAACGGTTTTCATTTAAGCAATATTTGAAAAATTTCAAGTACTTTGGTGTATTTAAAGCTCGGTCCGGCAGAACTTAGCTACTATTTTTAGTACTCGAAATTCATAATTTCAATAATTGGAAAAAAAAATGATCAAAACTTTATACATCATACTAAATTTTCAGACTTTAAAGTTTTTTTATATTATTAATTTTTTTCCTTTTTTGGAAGTATTGATAGGAAAATGTTTACTTTTTTATACCCAAAAGTCTTCAAAATATTTCATTTTAAAGTTTACCCAAGAGAATAATAATAAAACCATTTGGATGACAGTCTACATGTTTCCATCCTAAACTCCAAGTGTGATCCTAAATTGGCAATAGCAAGTATTTGGAAAACCATCACCAGATACCAACAAAGAACTCAATATCAAATTTCAGGATTTCAGCTCTACATTCTCTACAATATCAAATTTCAGCTTTATTCCTTCACCCAATACCAAACTTAGTACCATTTAGTACTTTTCTTCAAAAAATTTGACACATTTCCAAGCGACCACCAAATCTCAAACACAGATACCATAAGTAATCTAAATAACAAATATAGTACCATTTGGTACTTTTCGTTCAATTGTAGTACACATTTCCGAATCCGCCTCCATATGTCAAGGCTACATATTACAACGACGCTAATACCAAAATTCATGTTTCAAGCATTACCCGTTCACCCTAAACGAAATCGTTATAAAATTAGTACCATTTAGAACGGCTCACACATTTCGTACACATTTCCAATTCCATTTAGTAATTATCTTTATCATAAACCTATTACCAAAGGGGACCCCAATACAAAATTTGAAAATTTCAGCTACATCCGTTTACATTGAACCAAACTGTTCCAAATTTAGTGCCATAGTACAGTTCGCACACTTAAGTTGTAAGCTCTATCCCTTCACATAATACCAAATGGTACCATTTTAAAAGTTAAGTAGAACTTTTCGAAAACTTAAAGTTCGGTTTTCGAAAATCCGTTAAGAAATCTATCCTGCCGTCCATCAGTGTCTCTCATTACAAATTTCAGAAACTCATTCCATTTGTGTAAAAGTTTCAAAATTTTAGTTTTCTCGTACGCTTTTAATACGAATTTAATTCTAGATCGGACTGACTGAGTTTTTTCACTACTCTCTTATATATTTAAATTGAAAAGAAGACAACCCTTTAATATCTAATATTAAAGCTCCTGCTTCCCTCTCATCATTTTCTTCCTTAAAAGGAAAACAATGGACCATTCTTAAACAAGCTTCGGTTTAAAGTCGATAAACAGGATGACCTACCAAATATTTTTACAAGAAACGCCACCTGTAGAATTCGAGCAACATCGTCTGAATATTAAAATAGAATTTAGAAAATAAATTAAACGAACTCTTAATCAATCTTTTGGCCCATACTTCAATTCTTATTTGATCAACATATGTATGAAAATTGTTAATATTTCAGCAATATCAGTTAATATCTTTCATCTTTACAACGACCACAACATTCCACAGGACCCCCGGGAATGTGTATCACCTTTAATGTTTTCTTCGAACTATGTAATTAGTAGATTTTGCTCTTTCCCTTTTGATTCGTAATAACTTCAATCAAATTCCCCAAGAACTTTTATTCCTTGTACACAATGGAGCCGTCGGCAGCATTTACTCCGTCTGCAAATATTCTCACAGACGATTCGAAAGTACACTTGTTGTTTGGCGAAGAAAACACTTTTATAGGCCAACGAATATCAAATGAGCAGACATGAAACAGTCAATCAGACGAAAGAAAATCTAAACGTTTAACAATTTCCTTGAATCCAAATGAGAACATGTTCCATTTGTCTAGATCTCCCGGGGGCTATCTTTTCTGAACTAAACTTGTATTTGTTTAGTTAAATGTGCTTAGCAGCATTCTGTGTGCGAAAGGAATGCAAATGTGAAAGTCTCGCATTTGAAAAGTGAATATATATGCCGACAGTTGTTAATGTGTTAATATCGTATGAGTTTCACTTAGGCGGATTTATATTAAAAACTTATTGGGATAATTTGAATGACAATTGATATCATTATATGTAAAAAATGTCAAATTCCTTGACACTGGGCAATGTGGGACAAGATAATATGTATTTATCTGACATTTAATCGCATTTGTATTTTTTATTTAAAACTATAAAAAAATTGGGAATTTATGAAATAAAATGATAAACATAGATAAAATCTAGTAGTAAACAAATAGTCGTTTTAAATTTTCAGACACCATCTTATGAATATTCTTAAAACTTTTTGGACTTTTACGTCAGAAAAATTTGTTTTCTTTTTGACATCTAATACATGAACTCAGTTTTCTTGTCTTTCACAGGGTTACTTACCACATAATATTATTAATATTTTCCATTTGATTATTATATTATATCCATTTTTATAGTGACTTACCTGAAACGAAAATAAAAATAAAATGTTAATATTCATATAAAAATGAAGGCAAACTATATTATTATTATATATTCTGACGTTTAAGGTACGGAATTTCGTTCGGAATAACAATTTAGTACATTAAAGTATAAGGTACTAGTATTTAGTAATTTTTAGTTCTAATTTCCATTCCAAAAGTTAGATATACGAAGTTTAAGAAATATCGCTGGAGTGGCACAAGGCACATTTTGGACGTCCGTAGGCATAAGTCTGAGTGCAAAAAATGTATGTTTATGAAAATGTATGAGTATGTTGTTTAATCAGACTACGCTGTCATATGCATTCGGATTGTATGTGTATGATCTCCCTATTTTAAAGCGTATCTGACTAGTATTAAATCAAGAAGTTCCAAGATGTCACTTTACAGAAAACTCGAACGGAAAATATAGTTGAAACCTTCCGAAACCGAAAATCATGCAGTACAATTATGCAGACACAATATCAAAATATAGATTTTTAAAATCATAGATTGGTTACAATTTCTTGTTTTTATACCCTACGCCGCACTGGTAACAGGGTTGTAACATACGGAAAGATACGAAATGGATTCATAGTTCCTTTTAATGGTCTCTATAGAATTATATTCTGAGTCGATAAGTCTGCCCGTCGCCTGTCTGTCCATGTATTCTTGTAGACAAAGCATGCAGGGCGAGATATAAAACTGCAACAAAGTCAAACGCCATAATTTTTACATTTTGAAATTTTGGTGATTATTTTTCAGAAAAAAAGTTATTCGTGATGGAATTCAATTGTGATAGTGTGATTTCTTTATAATTGGTGAGAAAACCAGAAATATGAATAAATCTTTTGTGTCTCGTACCATCGCTCGTTACTATGATACTGGTGGCGTAGCCCGACGTCAAGGAAGTGGACAGAAGCAAAACAGCAATATCAGCAGAAATGGTTCGAAAAGTAAAGCAACGACTTGATCGAAACCAGCGCCGCAGTGGCCGGAAAATAGCTAGTGAGCTGAACCTATCGCAGTAGTTCATTTGGCAAATATTGAAAAATGGGCTCGGGGTAAAGCCATTGAAATTCCAAAAAGTGCAAGAACTTACACCGCATCAGATAGAAAATAGACTCAAAAGAGCTAAAGAGTTGCTTCGCTTGGCCGAAAGTGGTGAACTGCCGAATTTGGGTTTCTCCGATGAAAAAACATTCGTTGTCCACCAGTTTGTAAACAAACAAAATGGTCGTGTTTACTTGCCAAAGAGGTCAGCTGAAAATGTGCACCTTCGATTGGCCGCCGCTCTCCGCTATTAACGCGAAATTATTCTGGAGAGTGTATTAAAGCCTTGGGATTGTAAACATTTCGGCCGCAGACCTTGGACAATCCAACAGAACTCAGCACCATCGCACTCAGCACGCACCACCAAAGAATGGTTACAAAATGATGTTCCTCCGGATACCAATCCGTTGGGCTATTGTGTCTGGAGTATTTTGGAAAGCAAGTTTGGCACTAAAAAAAAATCCCAAAGTGCCGATCACCTCAAGCAAGCGCTTCGCCGGGAATGGGCCAAAATACCAAAGAGCAACATTCGGGCAGCGTGCGACGGTTTCATTGGCCGTTTGAAGGCCATAATTCGTGCCAAAAGTGACCAATTCCAAAAATTTGATGCTATTTCCGACATTTTTGCTTTCATTCCATAAAATTAAAAAAAGTAAAAACTATGGCGTTTGACTCTGTTGCAGTTTTCTTATCTCACGCCGTATATCCGATTCCAATAAAATTCAGAACGGCTGATTTCATGAATTTTATGCATCAAACACGATATATATGTCCGCAATTCAACTTCAAAAGATTGCAGTATCCTGAATGCATGGCTTTTACTATGAAATTAATAAATCCGAGAGACAAACTCTTAATGTATGCGGATTAAATAAGGCATTATCCTGCTTTAATCATTGTCAGCTGTTGCTGGCATGTTCACTCGTTGGTTAACTGAGCGATTAGTTTGCTTACGCATTAAAGTATTACAATAAATACGTTTTTGATATTTTTTATCTGAACTATATTTTTCATATGATTTACTTTTATTCTCGACTTTTTTATATCAGAGACTGGCTTTTCTATTTAATATTTTTATTTTGGTACAATCATTGTAGAATTAACAAGTAAAAAAGCTGTAAGTTTGGCCGGGCCGAACTTTAGAATGAATTTGGCAATTTTCACCAAAAAAATTAATAAATAAAATCCCTTAAAAATCCTGTTAAAATCTTAAAAATACCGAATGTAGCCGTTATATTAGGGTCTCTACGATGACAAGGACCTGCAAAGGCAAGTTTTGTCATAAGCCATTACAATATTCAAATGTGAAACTTGAAAAAAAAATCCGGTGAATAATGTAGCTAAAATCATTAAAATACCGAATATAGTGAGGTACCATTATATGGGAGCTATACCAACCATTGTATGGGATCACAGACAAATTTCTGTCATGGGCTGTAGTATCTATTATGAGCTTTAAATACTAAATTTGAAAAAATGTGGCCAAGATCATTAAAATACCGAATATCGGGAGGTACCGTTATAAGGGGGATACACGAAGACGTGGACCTGCACAGATAATTTTCTGTTTCAAATTTGGTATTTAAGAAGATTTGGTAGGTGACAATCCTTGAAGTATGAAATTGTCTATAGAGGTTCTCGTTTTTGTATGGCCCCATATAACGGCCTCACTCACTTTATGGTTTTTTGATTATCCAAACCGTCTTATTGGGATTTGTAGTTTAAAGTGGAACACATTTGAATCCAGATACTTTTGTAATAAAAGTCTTTCTTTGCCCAATGGTGGAGGGTATTAAAAGTTCGGTGCGGATTAACTTAATATTCTTTTCACTTGTTTTATATTCAGTTACAATTATCAAATTAAATTACAATTTTGATGAAAAAAATTTTGATGGTACAATGAAGAGAAGGTAGGTAAACTTTGAAAAAATTCCAAGTATAGATGTCTACCTGTTTGGCTTGTAATGTCAAAATTAGTATCAAAACAATAAAAAAAATCAAACAACTTGTTGCATTTATTTTCAATAAATAATTGAAAACCGCGAAAACTGAATGAAAGGTCAAGACTTCTTTTCAAAACCAGGTTCTATATATCTCTAAAGGATTATTTCGCTACAAAAACTCTAGATTTTGTCGATGCATACGATGAAATAAACATTTTGAAAACATCCGAATTTGAATGTTTTCTGAACAATTTTTTTGTTATTGAAAAGAAAACACATACATAAACAAATAAAGATGACATATTAAGCCAAGAAAATAAAAAAATTGAAATCATATGGTATCATAGCGAAAAAGAGATTTGCCAGTAGTCGATAGGGGGCGCTGATTACTAGAAAAATATCATTTTTGACCTATTTCACCAAAACTTGGGAAAAGTATTAAAAAAAGTTCCAAAAACTACTCAAATAAAAAAATAGTTTTGAGTCGGCAGTTGCTTTTATTTGTGCTTTTTGACCAACTTTTCTAAATCAAGTAGGTTTTTTTTTATATCAGCTATTTGATAGCGGTGGCATTTAATAAAAATGTTGGTTATCTAAAGGAAAAAGATCAATTCACAAATTCCAAATAGAAGAAAGGTACTTTTTTATTTAATCTCATTTTTATTTTAATTAATAATCCATACTATTCTTGATTTCCTACCTATATTTGGTTTAGAATGATAATATAAAAATAAAACTCTATTTAAAAACGAAATTAGTTAATTAAACTGTGAATTAGTATTAGAGCATTGTTTTATACTATTTGAAATAAAAAATATACAAAATAATATTTTTTTAATGAAATAGCATATACCGACTTCTGGCAAATATACATGCCGAGCATTGGAAAATGGTGCCGACTACTGGCAAAAACTACTATTTTGGTAAAATTGCAAATTTTGCCAATTTAATAATAACAAATTAAATTGTTGTTTATTATTTCGAAAACTAAACAAAATATGGAATCTGAACAACTTTATTTTTCTGCAATTGAAAGATTTCACTCAGAATGTCGAAAGATTGAAATATTGAAAAGCCTAAAAGTGCCGACTACTGGTACACTTACCCTACATGCCACATTTTATTAAGTATTCACATCAACATTTTCTTATCGATATCTAACATTTTGGTTACATGCTAAAACTTTTCAAATCTGGGCAACGAATTCCAAAATGTCATAAAATAAAAATCTTAATGTCAAATTCATGATAAATAAACTACAACAAGGCAAAAGAAATTGCCTGAAATGAAATTTAAAAGTTTTTTTATTTCCTAACAAATGGTCAATTTTATTCCTTTAACTGTGCCAAAAAATAATAAAACTAAAGTTCGCCATCCACTTTTTTTAACATGTTCACATATTTTGTTGTTGTTGCTATTTCTTTTTGGCATACCATTCGGCAAAAGGCAAGTCACAGGTGTGCCCGTAAAATAGCTGACATGACAGAAAAAGTTCTACTAAATTAGTTTTATATATTGTAATTTAGTTCTTTTGGGTTATGAGGAAGTAAAGTTGCCAACTTTGTAAAGTTGTCTTTGTGTGGAGCACAACACAGACGACCGACTGGTCAACGTTATCGCATCAATATTTAAATGGGTCACTTAGGGCACATTAAGAGAAGGGAGAAACCCTTCCGTGGATTTCATCAATATTATCGTAATGGTAAGTATAAATAATCACCTATTCCATATGAGTGGGGAGGTATGTCTTTGGGAAATTAAGACATTCGGCTCCATGGAGGGTGTTACTTTTCAAATCAAATATTGAAATACTTAATGTGTTAATAATGATTTTTTTAAATTATATCATATCACGAATTTGATTTTATTACAATGAGTGATAAATAGAAATTTAGGGGTGAAGGTTAAAATATAAAACATACCCTACATGTTATGGATTGCAAAGTTGTCGGTGTGGTATAAGGCATAACTATTGGTTGATGGTTTATATTAAAAAATAACGTATTTTATTAATAAGAGGAACAAATGGCATTGTTTACCATGAGTTATGGAAAAAAGGAAATGGGGTATCAATAATCAGAATACCTAATTTATGGCGGTACCATTATATCGGACAGTATTGAAGAAAATGAAAAATTCCCGACTTATGCTGAATATTACATATAACTTTGCGCACCTCTCTTAATTGGTCACTGCTTAAATATCTCTTTTTTTGGATTAAGTTAAAAGATAGAATTCTACAAAACAAGGAAAATACCTCATGTTTAATCCATTAATATGGGGTCGATTATTGTGAAGTATACACCCATATAATGGTACCTCCACATATTCGTTATGATTTAAACCAAGTTTTTCCATGGAATTGTTCCACGTTTGGTCCGTAGGTTTCCAATAGGCCCATATTACGGTACCTTTGGATATTCAGCATTTTCACAACTTAGGCCACATTTTCTAATAGATTTGTCAAAAAATGTTTGTCATATTTTGTCCTGTGTGTTTGTTCTGCTGGATTTTTGGTATTGAAAATGGGCTACATGGGTCCACGTTTTGGTATAGCCCCCATATTTGAAGTTTCTAATGGGCACTTCAAGCTATAACAGAAATTTGACTAGGTCTACGTTTTTTAATAGCCCCTTTATTCACCGAAATTGTTTCAAATTTCATTTTGCAGTTCGTAACGGGTACTACAGCCTGTGACAGAAAAATTTCCATGCAGGTTCAGGTATTCGTATAGCCTTCATATAACGGTACCTTCCTAAATTCTGTATTTCTATGATTTTAGCGGCATTATTCATCGGAATTGTTTCAAATTTTGTATTTGTAGTGGATACTACAGCCTGCGACAGAAAACTGCATAACTCATTATATTCGGTATTTTTATGATTTTTAACAGTTTTTTTTTTTTAATTTTAAATTCCTTCCAAATGATGGAGGGTATTCAATGCTCAGCAAAATATTTTCGCATTATTTCAAATTAAAAAATGTTATTTTACTTCTTTGGAAATATCTTCGTAATTTTCGTAAAAGTGTAAATATCGAGATTCGCTATAACTTTGCACCCGTACATATAGAATTTTCACTTTTACCCGTTACTTTCAGTTTCACTTCCCAATATTTTGATTTTTACACTCCAAAAGTAAACACAAAATGAGAAAAACTCAGAACAGCTTTTTCGAAAATTGTGATTCTGACAAGTTTTTGAAAAAGGCGATATTCGAAATTATATGAGTTATCGAAAAGTTAGTGGAAAAATAGGCACGGTTTTCATTTTTTCGGAATTTAAATTACAATTTCAGACATTTTTTGCGAGATTTGAAAAATGAAGTCACTTGTATAAGTATTCATATAGCATAAAATTAAATTAAATGCTTGGAAGTAATTGTTTAGTAGTGCAGGCAGTGGAGTTTATTATTTTTTTAAAAAAATTCAGTTAATACTTTCAAGCCATTTATCGATGATGCATCGAATATTGGTCTTGCAGCTAATTTTTTATAGAAGTTTTAGTTATATAAATTACAGGGAATTCAAAATGATTTATTATTACCTCCTACACCTAAATATTAAAGATATTAATTTGTTTATACTTTCTCTAAACATTTTCTTAATAGATGTATATTTCTATCTGATACGTTTATTTGCAATTTTTATTCAAACAATTACAAATGAACGTAAATTTTAT
The DNA here is from genome assembly GCF_030504385.1 of Musca domestica. Taxonomy (NCBI): domain Eukaryota; kingdom Metazoa; phylum Arthropoda; class Insecta; order Diptera; family Muscidae; genus Musca; species Musca domestica. Next base: position 3,112,473 of record NW_026712230.1, on the reverse strand, counting down.
TTTTAATTATTTGTCAGGTTCCTTTTCCCATCTTTGTCGCGTTTGTCAATGTTGGAAAAATACTTCATTGCATTGGATAGACCTTCTCCAACATCTTCATTCAAAGGCGCCACACGACCAACTGACTGCCTAGGAGTATGCTTCGAACATAAACATTTAAAGTGGTGAATTGTGGCAAACGAATCTTACCACAAACGAAATGTGTGTGGCATATGGGTTGGCGTTTGTAGTTGTTCTCTACTCTCTCAGTACTGTGCCATAAAATTGTAATAGATTGTATAATGTGGAATGTATTATTTATGGTTTATGTCTTAGCTGGTTTCGTTTGTAAATTTTCAAAAATAAATTCATGGCATAGTTTAGGGAGCATTTTTATTTCGTTGGGAAAGAAACAATTTTTGTAAAAAAGTGCAAGGCACATGATAACCAATTTACGCATGAGTATATAAAATAAATATTAAATGCGGAAAATGTTTATAAAGGTTCATAAGGTTTCATTATTCGAACAAGTGAAAAATGATTTTTAATTTTGCCCACTGTTTCTTTCATAGAAAAAATAACGATATGTTTAGTTTTTTAGACTAAAATAGAACTTTTATAAGTATCTCTGAGGTGAAGTTTAAGAAGAAGTGGAATAATTCAATACGATTCGTATTATTCTGGACGGGATGGTTAATGTCTTGCAATAGTTGCCGTGTGTGCCAACCAGACAGAAGGACATACTGTATGACATGGTTGGTTTTGAGTGGAAGATGAAACAAATATTTTACAGTATGACGTATTAAGTCATACTTCTGAGGGAAGGAAAATTGATAATTTATCTAAAAGAATCTCCATAAAATTTCAAAGTTTTCTTCCAAAGCGTTTTCTTTAGAATAATTCTTACTTTGACGTTTTTCACAAAAAACTTAAGTATAAAGGTAGATTTTGAAAAATTTATAAAAAAAAATTAGAAATATTTTCGGAACGTTGATGCAAAGGTAGTTTGGCATAATATGGAAATAGAGATATCTTTTCTTTGATAACTTATAGTAAAATTTGATGAAAAATATTTGTGCCTTTGACGTCATCCCTCTAAAATGATGATTTGTTGGTTTTAACCATAAAATGTGTTTTTAATATATATATGGATTCCTGGCGTTTAGGTAAGATTTAAGATTTAGAATTTTATGACAAAACATTTGGTCGAATATTTTGACTTACTACCATCCCGTTTAAAGAGAGTATTTTTTTGCCGAATTTTAAAAAAGTACTAAAAAGTCCCATTGGATTAAAATTTTCGACCAAAATATTCCTTGTATTTTTATCTGCAATATTGCTCAAGACACTATATATCTTAAAGTGCGGATTTTGTGCAATCTTAATAAAAAAATTTCCAAAATTTACTTTGCGAACGAAAAATTTTTGTATGCAGGTCCACGCCTTCGTATAGTCCCATATAACGGTTTTCACTTAAGTGGTAGTTTTTTTTCTTTTTTGAAAATTTTCAAGTTCCTTCTAAATGGTGGAGGGTATTAAAAGTTATGCCCATCCGAACATAGCTTCTTTTTTACTTGTTTAGCTCTACTTTCATAAACTTTTTGATTTTCCCCGTAATTATTAAAAATTGGAAATTTGTCGCACAGTGTTACGGATAATTTGACCATTAGTGAGATTGATACTTAAAGGAATCTGGCGACATTATCAATTTCTATAACTGAAGGTCAGTTCGGACTTGTTAAAATATTGTTTGATGTACAAGTGATTCCTTTTTAATTTTATAAGAGCTACGAATATTCAAAATTTGAAACATTTATGAATAAGAGTTGACTGATATATAACAAATATTGTAATGTGCAATGTTTATCTGTTCTCTTTGCGTATACGATATATGTGTTTTCTTTATTTTTTTATTGGGGACAAAATTTTAATTTTTAAATATAAATCTCTGCCATTACATGCATTTACATTAATTCCTATACAAATATGAGTTTGTGAATATTTTCTCTTTTAAATTGCCATAAATTTACTGTTTAAACAGTTTTTCAATACCTCTTTGACATTCCAATACACTCAATTTAAGCAAAACTTTCATTTTCCTCCACCCAGTGGACATTAATTATTTTCTTATTAATTAGCCAGAGACACTCATCCTTTCGTCAAATTTCAATTTTAGTTACATTTTAGCATGAATTTGACATCCACAGTTATGGCATGCTTTGTTGCTGAGCGCCCAACCCAAATCATTGTGCGAAACTTTGAACATCAAATTTTCGATGGATAGCTGGGTGAATGGCTGGTTGGGTGGGAGGAAAGGAGGTGGAATTGGCTTGTCTTTTAGAAAACAAAATCAATTTATTTATAATATTTCATTGGCATCAGCAAAAAGAAACAGTGTACAAGGAAAGTTTCCAAAGTGGCATGAATTGTGTGTTTTAATCACGGCAATAACACATATTGAAATGTTGGCCATTTTCCATTTAGAGGAGACATGTTGTGGCACCCTGCTACCGTTATTGTTGTTGGCCAACGAAATGGTGGTATTTATTGAAATGAAAACTATTTGTTTGTTTTTGGTTCCTTTTCTCTCTTTTTGTTGGGGGAAAATGAATTTGAAAATTACGACCACTTGTCACACACACTGTTTGGGCGAGTTGAATGGAGGCTTGCTGTTTCTATGTTTGTTTTGTTTGCGGAAGTATGTTAATCATATTTGTTTGGTAGTTCTTCATTATTTTTTTTTAGGATATGGAGGATACCAATTTGATATGACGTATATGTTAGGCTTGTCATCCCGTTTGTAACCTCTTTAAATAATAATTTAAGAACAAGAGGAAATATATGTTTTACTTGGTATTTTTGTACAGTTTGGCCAGATGTGGTGCATTGATTCAGAATTTTTAGATCAAATTGACAGTTTTTTGATATTCAGTCTACAAGTAATAAAAAATCTTGCAAATAATATGACAATTAACCAAGAAAACAATTTTTTTCAGAGTCCATTAAAGTGGTCCTCAAACATTTGCCAAAATATTACTGAAAATCAAAACCTTTCCAAAATAGTGACATATGTGTCAGCACCTGACATGAATCCAGTGATATTAGCCTTTTTATCTGTAAAATCCGATTCTCTTCAGTTCATTTAAAATGATTTTGGACACAATTTTAGCTCGCGAAGCCGGTCATGGATATATCCCAGGGGAGTGAGAGATAAATATAATCATAACTAATGTTTTGACCAAAAGGGAATCTCTCTGTTATATGGGTTTGTAAAAAAATGTGCTTGAGAAAGAGAATCCTAGATGAAGTCGAGAAGGATTAAATTCCATTTTCCACCTGACTCGAAAGAATTTAACGATTTAATATCTTTAATGAAACACGCTGAAAGCAACGTCGTTTGAAATATATCCTTCTCTCTTCGAATTTTTTTCCCGGAAATTTATTAAATGACTACCTCTTGCAAGTAACTACATAAAAACTAGAAAGTAAAAACGCGTTACCCTCCACCATGATGTAAAGAAACTCTTTAAAATTAAAGGAATCGATGATTGAATATTTGATTCATTTCCATTTTTGCCAGTGAAAAGTCGAAAAAATGCCGTAAATTCAATGGCACAGGTTTCCTTTTAGGTGGTTGTTATCCATTTCAAATACAAAATTAAACCAGTAAGGAAAAGTCAAAAGTCGGACGTTGATACCCTACACCACTAGGCATTTTTAGTAGAGCTCCCGCAACAAAAGAATTTACGAAAATTTACGTCCCGAAATTCACTCCATTTGGGCTGATCGAATTAAGGATACATATGTGAGGGACTAAAACACCAAATCGGATGAAACATATATATGAAAGCTACAGCTACATCTGAACCGGTTTTCTCCGAATCCGATGTACTTGCTTCTGAACTGAATTTAGTCGGATATGCCGAAATTTAATCCATTCGGGCTGATAATAGCCATTTGGTGCATAATTAACCTGAAATCGGTTGAGGATGTACATGGAAACTATATCCAAATCTGAACCGATCTTGACAAAATTTGATGCCCTTATTTCAGAGCTGCATTTTGAATTGTTGTGGAATGCATATTACGCTTGTGAGAGACTTTAAATCCCAAATCAGATAAAACATACATATGGGACAATTCTTTTTTGGTCGTTAATACCAAAATTCAGTCCATTTGGGCTAATATTAGCCGTTTAGTGTGCAATAAACCTGATATCGGATATAGATATATATGGGAGATATCTGAACCGATTTTTTTCATATTTGTTTAACTTGTTGCCAGACTGAATTCGGTGGGATGTAGCGAAATACAGGTAATTTGCAGTGATATTGGCCATTTGGTGCACAATTAACCCGAAATTGGTTGAAGATATGTGGGAGCTATATTTAAATCTGATCCGATTATCACCAGTTTCAATAGGGTTCGTCCTTGGGTCAAACAAATATTGTTTGCAAAGTTTCATCTCAATAAATGCGACCTGCATTACATGGACGGACGGACTGATAGGCATAAATCGACTCAGAAAGTAATTCTATGAAGATCTTCAAAAATAATTATGGGTCTATCTCGCTTCCTTCTCCATGTTACAAACAAATGCACAAAGACATAATACCCTTACCACTAAGTGGTGTAGGGTATAAAACCCTGCTAAAATTTGATTTAACTCAACAAAAAACTCCAAATATTCGGAGACACCGCCTTATGAGTTATAAAAGAAATAATGAAACTTTGGCTTAAATCCAAATACCGAATATCGGGAGGTACACGAAAACATGGACCTATATAGACAATGTTCTGCCACAGGAGGCATAACCGATTACAAACTTTAAGTATCGAATTTTAAACAATTCTGTTAGAAAATACCGAATATCGAGAGGTACCATTATATGGTGGCTACAAGACAAACTTTAAGGTGATTCCGAATTCGATTTCTTTAAAAAAATGTATGAGATTGTTCAGATGATACCCATTATTCATTATTTTTTCGAAAGCCGAGGAAGTATGCACTTGATATAGTCACGAGATAATACCCGATGGGGCCCAGATATCAACTTGTCGATGTTTATGGAATCTTAAGGCCATAGCATATGTTCCGCGCGTTTTTATTTATACATCTTAAATTTCGTAAGAATCATTACAGAGTCGGTTTTATAATATTAATTAACCAGTACTAATATCACCGAAACATGGCAACCTGGCAATTATACCAATTGTAGGGTAGGCCACCAAACAAACAGAAATGGGCAGCATTGTGCTCGAATTATTATCAAATTACAACACATAATATTTGTTACTCTTTGTGTGTTTATAATAAATTCTATTAACATTGCCGCCGCGTTTGACTTCTAGAACAACTCACAAATCGTCGACGTCGTCGTCATTCTCATCGACATTGTTAAATCGTCACTGGGTGCCGGCCGGTAGCTTCGAATCTAGTTATGCAAATTCGAACAACTACAACGACCTACCATGGCTGTATAGTACAGCAACGTGAAGGTACGAAAATTAATTTACCACCTTGTGGCACGTTACATGCTAATTTTTGTATTCATGCCGTACACTTTGACTGGAAGTTGAATGTTGAAAGGCTAAGACTGGTGTTGTTGTTGCTGCTGCTGCTGTTGACAATTCTCTTCTTGTATTTGATGTTGAAAATGTAAATCAAGTAAATTATATGTTTTAGTTGTTGTTTGTCTTCTCTTTATCTTCTTCTTTGTTTGATGTCTTCAATATCATCAAATACATCGAGTTGCGATTAATGTTACCTTTTGACTTCGAAATGTGATGAGAAGTCATGGTTGGGTTTTTCGCCTAATGGTGTTGCGTAATTATGATGTTGTTATGTTTGTTGCATATTAAAAACAACTGTGCAAATGAAATAATTTATTTTAATATTTTTTTCATGTAATTTTAAACAAAAAATATCAAAGATACATATTTTGCTAAAATGGTTTGTATTCATAAAGCTAAAAGATTTTGATTCGAAAAAAGGAAAAAAATATTTTGAAATATGTTAATGCTGCGCATAACAAAAAGAGTGTGATTGTTGAAAAATCGGTCAGTTCTAAAAAAGATAAAACACCGTATTTTATTTCGTACAGATTTAGACAACCTAAAAAAAAACTTATCCGAAACACTGTTATAGACTACATATAGCCTTCACGCGTCTGTTTGCGACATAACGAAGATACCGAATTATACCCATCTTACTTTTGCTGATAGTCATAGATTTATGGATGTCCGTTCGCAGTTGCCTAAAAATGGCTCGTGAGCTGAACATATCACAATATTTCATTCGGCAAATATTAAAAGCAGGGGGCAAAGCCATTGAAATTCCAAAAAGTTCAAGAACTTACACCGCAACAGAAAGAAAATGGACTCAAAAGAGCTAAAGAGTTGCTTCGCTTGGCCGAAAGTGGTGAACTGCCGAATTTGGCTTTCGATGAGAAAACATTCGTTGTCCAGCAGTTTGTAAATAAACAAAATTATCGTGTTTACTTGCCAAAGAGGTCAGCTGAAAATGTGCACCTTCGGTTGGCCACCAGAACTCAAGCGCCGGCCATGCTGATGGCGTGGACCGCCATAACAGCCAATGGTCCCTCTTCGCTCGTATTAATCGAACGTGGTATCAGGATAAATGCCGAATACTATCGCGAAAATATTCTGCATGGTGGGCACGCAAACATTTTGGCCGCAGAACTTGGACATTCCAACAGGACTCAACACCATCTCACTCAGCACGCGCCACCCAAGAATGGTTACAAAATGAGGTTCCTCGATTCATTTATTCGGCCCATTGTATACTATATATGGTGAATTTTAAAAAATTCCCTTGCCAAATATGGAAAAAATCGTCGAAATACAAAATATCGGTGGCTACCGTTATATACAGGCTATACAAAAACATTCTCGACACATGCAAAATTGTAAGTTTCTACCTCAATTTGCTCGAAAAAGATGCGATATCAACAGAGCGATCAAATTGTGTACTTTATATTAAACGAGCGATATTATAAATGTGGCGTGGAAAAAGACACAGTTTTAATGTAATGCTGGCGAAAATTTTGATATTTGTGAAGTTTGAAATTTATATAAGTACCACTGTGTAGCTATCATAGGAATGTAACTCTTCTGATACTTCTTTAAACTGTACGACATTAGAGTAAACATTACATTGCAATTACATTGTAATTAGGGTCAAATTACGTACTCTATTCGATTTATGTAAGACTAGCAAGGGTTCGATACTTGTAATATGAGTTTCAAAATTAACGTACACTTACTGTACAGTACTTAACATTATATCATGTTAAACAACGTACGTCAATCAATAAGGCAGTGATTATTAAACACTACACTGCAATCTCTCTCTTGTTTCAACTTGCCCTTGCATGAGGTTTACTTAGACCAGCTAATCGTCTTCATCATTCTTTTCTATCGATCCACCAACCAGCAAAGAACTATAAAACATATTGTGACAATTAAAAGTTTTCAACCTGTTAAGTTTTTTAATATTTTGTAAAATTGATTCGTTCAATTGCTGAAGTTTTCTTCACAGTTTCTCACCCTAAAAAAAACACAAAATATCGAGAGGTAAATATTTCATTTTTTCTGATACAGTGTTCAATTTAAGTGAAATATTTTATTAACAGAAAAGGTACCCCATATTCGCCACGCGGCCCACGTGATTTTTTGTGTTACCTCTGCCAGAGGATAACCATTCTCTATATCACGGGAAACAATACCGCTATTCATTATTTTAAAGGTAATCTAAAACAGTAATGGGTTCCGCGGATTTGTCTAATTTTTAATTTTTATCCTCACAGGTTATAAAACCTTTTTATACCGTGTTGGGGGCTCTGAGGAGCCACCACTTAAACGCTATTCTACAAATCCAGGACAAGTTCGATTTCCAAATACAGAATTAAATAGCAGTCTGTTTGGCTACCTGACATTATATCTAAACTGCCAAGACAAACAGCTTGAAAATTGTGGTTTTGTAAATCTTCCCGAAATTTGGTACAAAAACTTCCAATTACGTCAAGTCGGGTCAGTGGATATTGTATTTCCACAATTTCATATTGGAGTCTGCTTATTCAGTCAATTACGTCTTAAGAAGCTGAAAATTTTATAATTTATTTTCTACCGTTGCCATAAAATTCTGAAAGTTTCAACGCAACTTTAAACCCAGCCTGAATTAAATACGCCTTTCAGTTCTGTTTCATCATCAATTCCTACAATAACCTAATATTTATAAAATAATACCTACTATTAAGTTAAAAAAAAAATATGTATGGAGTTACCCATATATCATTAATTACATGGAGATGATAATCACGTTGTTAGATTGAACTTCGGTATGTAAGCAACGCAAAAGTAAAAATTGATCTTCATCGCAGCATAGCAACAACAAAGAACTACCAACTACCATAATGGAAGAGGCCTCTACCAGCGGTGTTTTTGTTTGGTGAGTAAATTAATCAAAACAAAATAACATTGATCTTTTGCATTGCTTGTTACATCGCCAAAGAAAGAACAAAAGAAAACAAAAACAACATCATCATCATTACATTTGATATGTCGCTTGCTTTTATTACTTACTGCATTCAATTCCTATAACAGATTCGGAAGAATTGTTTTTGTTGTTCTTTCTGTTCTTTCTTATAATGTGTCTTACATTATCATCATCATAATTATGTTAAAGAATATATTTAACGATAGCCCTACGATAGGCATACAGAGTAATTTTGTATCTTGAATTAAGTTTTTATGTGCTAATTTGAAGCTCTTATATAATAATTTTTATGTTTGCTAATAATTTTTGTTTTTGAAGTTTACAAAAATGAGTGAATAAACTGATTAAAATTTTCTTACAAGGTGTAATCGGAAAGTGACTTAAATAACTACTTTAGGGATTTTAACTAAGATAATGTGCCTCGTTAAAATCATTGGTTGGGAGGGCTGCGGCACAGGACTCCACTCCATCAGGAGATCCAAATATGTATTTTGGATAAGATTCGTATAATTTCAGCATTATTGACCAAAATGGGGTATTCTTTGTCAGCATTTGATTAGGGTCAATTCATAGTTCATATTCCTTCTTAAGATCAGGGAGTCTAAAATAAATTTATTTCTAGTGTGGACCAAACAAAATGTTAAAGGGAATTGAGAGAGTAAGATCCACCCCAACCCCGACTGTTAGCTAGCACTTGAATGGCTCCCGCCCACTCCTCTTTCCCAATAAAATCAGTTGGTTTTATTTTCTTTATATACCAATACAAGTGGTCCATTACAGAAATTGGCGCCCAACGTGGGGCCTAGGAGATTTTTTACTGTTTAAAGTTTTGATCTTCTTAACCTCACACATTAATCCATTAAATTGTACGTTTCATACAAAACAATGAATGAATATGCTTTGAACAGTTGCTTTGAATCTTTTGTACAGATAATTGCAGAATTATTTTTGGAAATTTGAATTGTTTGAGTTGTAAACCCGAACAAATCAACCTAATTAATTTTGGAATTCCTTCTATGCAGTTCACTGAATCTGTTTAATTCATTTGATTTCATTGTTATTGGGATTCTATGTTATAGTCTTTCAGAACTGGACTACCTTCCTCCTGCCTTATAGTAGGATTTACAAAAGAGTTGCTGATTGCATATTTTGTCCATTATGAGGTAGTATATAGGTGAAGAAGAGGATGATTTGTTTAGACTGATTATTACTTGAATATCCATTCAATAGACCAATTTAGTGTCTTCAATCAAAATACATTAATACTTAAGTCCTTTTTGCATTACACCGTGATATGTAAGAAGTACTTTTTATGAAAATTAAATATTTTTGTTTCGAAATTATTATTGAATATTATATTAAAATAACATTGGATTTTAAATTATGGAGAGAACTCCAATACAGGCATTAGGTGCTACTGCATCAATTTCCGACTCCATATCCGAAAACCATTGTGTAGTTTGTGACGAACAAATACTATCCGATCAAGATACCATAAACATTTTAGAATGTAACCATACATTCCATCGTATATGTTTAGAAGGCTATTTGGCTGAATCCGCAGAATGCCCAACTTGTAAAAGGCCCTGCTCTCTTGCAGATTTAAAGAAAAATGTACCCATAGACAAAGGTAAATCTTATAATAAATCTAGAGGCCGTGGAGCCAGAGCAAAACAACACAATACAAGAAGCTATTGTCGAAACCTTTTTCAAGAGCGTTTTGCTAATTCGTTGGCTGATTCTAATGTAGACATTTCGGCAGACAATGTACAAGACTCACAGGTGCCTAATTCACCCGCCAACTATAGCAATAGGAATGCAATTCCAAACACAATTCAACCTACAATAGATTATACTCAATTAGGAGAAATAATTGAAACCACAATGACTAAAATTTTCAAGAATTTAAACCTGTTGCCTACGACATCTACTAGAGACAGTAATCCAAATTTGTCTTTAAATGTCAACACATCAGTTCAGCAACCCATTCAAAGAAACAACAGCAATCAACCTTCAAATTCCATCATAAATAATACCACAATTCCTCCACCACCAACCACAAACAATCGACCACCAGTTGATACAGTCAGACCTTCTCATTCACAAGAGTGTAGATCGCCCAACTTTTTAGATGCCCAACAGATTAGACCTGATAAAGTCACCTCAATTATTCGAGATTGGCATATCAAATTTGATGGTTCTTCCACTGGAATAAGTGTAGATGAATTCTTGTACAGAGTTCGTACACTGACCAGAGAAAACTTAAATAATGGCTTCTCACAACTCTGCAAAAATTTACCTTTATTGCTGTCTGGGAAAGCCCAAGATTGGTTTTGGCGCTACCACAAACAGGTAGACCACATCGAATGGGAACCCTTTTGTCTCGCTATTAAATACCAATATAAAGAATTTCGATCGTCCTTCGACATAAAGGAGGAAATAAGAGCCCGAAAAATGAAATCAAATGAGAACTTTGAAACTTTTTATGAAGCAGTATCCTCTTTGTTAGACAGGCTTGATTCCCCAATGCCCGAACAAGAATTGTTTGAAATTTTGACTCGAAACTTGCGTCCTGAGATTAGGCACGAGCTTCTTTACGTACCCATTTTTTCTATTGCTCATTTGCGCAAGTTAGTGCAAATGAGAGAATCCCTACTTGGAGAAGATTATTTCCGAAAACCTATGTCGTTAAAGCCTCAATGTAATCGTCGTGTGGCTGAAATACATTTCCCTAGCGACGCTGATTCCGAACATGAGGAAGTTACTCCGCAATTATCTATAGATGCGATTCAACAGCCTCCTAGACAGGTAAAGTGCTGGAATTGCGATGTGTTTGGACACTTTTGGGAAGATTGTGAAGAAGAAAGGAAAGTATTTTGTTATGGTTGTGGAGCCAAAAATACTTATAAACCTCAATGCTCCAAGTGTTCCCTAAAAAAAATTGCCAAGTCAAAAAACTAACAAAAGACTCAATTCCAGAGCAGAATCATACTCACGGTTCATTAGAAGACTGTTCTAGACCTGACTGCTTGGATAAAGAAAACACATTTAAAGTTCTGCACCGACAAACTCCTAATAAACTTACTCAAAATTCAGACACACCAGTTTTATACCCTATTTTACCATACCATCAGAGATGGGAACAATATTTGGCCAAGCGAAAGGAAATTTTTGAAGATTTTCCAATTTCCAACAGAAAACCAAAACGATCAACTTTAAGGTTGCGGCGTTATTACAAACAAAGAAGGTTCATCTCAAAATTTTGCATTTCGTCTACTGTCAATAATGCCGAAGACAAACGTTTTTATGCTTCAGTAAAATTTTTAACTTTTAGCGAGTTAGGATTGCTCGACACAGGAGCAAATGTTTCTTGTATTGGGGCAGATCTCGCCAACACAAATTTTGATAGTTTTAGAGAATTTTTTCCATTGAAGACTAGCGTCAAAACTGCTGACGGTAATATTCAAAGGGTAACCGGTTATTTAGAAGTTCCAGTTGAGTTTAAAAATTCTACGCATAAAATGAGACTATTAATAGTACCATCGATTTCACAAAGACTCATATTGGGACTGGAATTTTGGAAATCTTTCCAATTAGCTCCTGATTTATTTGGCAGTATAGTCTTTTCTTCGTCCAATGAAGATTCATCTAAAATCGTATCCGAAATGTCAGAGTCAAACCTATCTGTTCCCAAAATATCCAATTCTCATGATTACCCACTTTCCCCATCACAACGTCAACAGCTAGCTATTGTAATTGATCTATTCCCCAATTGTGACAAACAAGGCTTAGGTCGAACACCCTTAATACGTCATCATATCGATGTTGATGGAGCTCCTCCTGTAAAACAGCGGCACTATCCTGTGTCACCCGCCGTGGAAAAATTAATGTACCAGGAAATAGACCGAATGCTGGCTTTGGGAGTAATCGAGCCCTCAACTTCAGCCTGGAGCTCACCAATGCGGCTAGTTTTAAAACCCAATAAGGTTCGATTGTGCCTTGATGCGCGTAGGCTCAATCAGGTCACACGAAAAGATGCTTACCCTTTGCCGAGTATCGAGGGAATATTTTCTCGACTTCCAAAAGCTAACATCATTTCGAAGCTTGACTTGAAAGATGCTTATTGGCAAATTGGGCTCACGGAGGAGTCGAAAGCATTAACAGCTTTTACTGTGCCCGGTAGGCCTCTCTACCATTTCGTTGTCATGCCTTTTGGCCTCTGCAACGCTCCTGCCACAATGTGTCGTTTGGTAGATGAGCTTATTCCTCCAGACTTACGAAATTGTGTATTCGGCTATTTAGATGATTTGGTCGTAGTTTCGGAAGACTTTCCCACGCATTTGGCCATTCTCGTAAGACTTGCTGACCAATTTCGGAAAGCCAATCTAACCTTAAATGTGGCCAAATCACACTTCTGCGTAACTGAAGTTAATTATTTAGGCTACATAATCGGCGACGGTGGTATTAAGACCGATCCCCAGAAAATCGACTCGATATTGTCATGGCCTGTACCGAAAAATATTAAACAGGTGAGAGGATTCCTCGGCCTTGCCGGATGGTACAGAAGATTTGTAGCCAATTTTTCGTCTATTGTCTTCCCCATTACTGAAGTCTTGTCGACCAAAAAGAAATTTCGCTGGACAGATGAAGCGCAGGCAGCATTTGACAATCTCAAAAAGCTCCTGACGTCTGCTCCTATCCTCTCCAACCCTAATTTTTCGCAAAAATTTTATTTACACTGCGATGCCAGCGATTTCGGTATCGGTGCCGTTCTGATACAGTTAGATGAGGAAGGAAATGAGAAGCCAATTGCATTCATGTCGCGCAAACTGAATACCGCTCAGCGAAATTATAGTGTAACTGAGCGCGAATGCTTGGCAGCAGTCGAAGCTATAAAAAAATTTCGCTGCTATCTCGAGCTACAAGAATTCGAGGTCATCACCGACCATTCTTCGTTGTTATGGCTGATGAAGCAACCAGATTTAACTGGACGTTTAGCCAGATGGGTGTTCAAGCTTCAAGGCTTCAAATTTTCTATCCGGCACAGAAAAGGCAAAGAAAACGTCGTGCCCGACGCTCTTTCAAGAATACCCTTTGGAGAAATATCTGAAATTGAGTGTCTTCAACCCGAGATCGATTTAGAGTCGTCCCATTTCAATGATGAAGATTATATCCTGTTAAAGGATGAAATAAATAAAAACCTATCTCAGTATCCGGATATCAAGATTGTAGACCAGTTCGTTTATATAAGAACTGATCCATATGACGGGGACCCTGAGCATGAAGTATATTGTTGGAAACTCTGGGTTCCAGAGAAATTACGACAAAATGTTATAACCGTGCTCATAATTCACCAATATCAGCTCATTGTGGTACAGGAAAAACCATAGAACTGATTCGTAGGAATTTTTACTGGCCAGGACTAGTTCATGACGTTCGTAGCTACATTGGCTCTTGTGAGATTTGCAAAACTTCAAAAGCTCCAAATTTTATAATGAAGCCCAATATGGGTCAACAAACAGACATTTCAAGGCCTTTCCAACGAATGTATATTGACTTGCTAGGACCATATCCTCGTAGCACACAAGGTTATATCGGCTTACTTATTGTGTTGGATCATTTGACCAAATTCCATTGGTTATGTCCGCTTAGGAAATTTACTTCTGCTTCCATTATGGATTTTTTGAAAACAAATATTTTCTATATATTTGGAGTGCCTGAGTCGATAGTTAGCGACAATGGTTCGCAGTTCAAGGTCAACGAATTTAACGCCTTTCTTACATCTTTTGGCATTTCTCATACCTACACAGCATTGTACTCTCCGCAAGCAAATGCCTCAGAAAGGGTTAATCGCTCTATAATAGCTGGTATCCGTAGTTACCTGAAAAAAGACCATACTATGTGGAATCAACACCTTAGCGCCATAAGTTGTTCCTTGCGAAATACGTACCACCAAACGATTAAATGTTCGCCATACCAGGCCGTTTTCGGTTTAAATATGGTTACCCACGGTAGTTCATACAAACTTTTAAGAAATCTTGAAGCTTTGAATGAACCCCATGTCCAAATGCATAGAGATGATGCACTGCAAATACTAAGGAAAAATTTAAAAGCCCGCTTAACTGAAGCCTATGAGTCTAATCGTCATCAGTATAACCTGAGGTCGAGACCTATAATTTATAAGGTGGGCCAAGTTGTTTTTCGTAGAAATTTTGCGCAGAGTTCACATGAAAAGAAATTCAACGCGAAATTAGCCCCTCTTTTCATCAAGGCAGTTGTTAAAGAAAAAGTAGGCAGTAATTACGATATATTGCAGGATGCTGATACCACAAATATTGGCACGTACCATGCCAAGGACATTCGTCCTTAAAAAAAAAGAATCAGATTTAGTTCTCCTCCTAATACTTTTGCATACAATGCAAGTATTATGTGGTTTGTAATATGAGTTTCAAAATTAACGTACACTTACTGTACAGTACTTAACATTATATCATGTTAAACAACGTACGTCAATCAATAAGGCAGTGATTATTAAACACTACACTGCAATCTCTCTCTTGTTTCAACTTGCCCTTGCATGAGGTTTACTTAGACCAGCTAATCGTCTTCATCATTCTTTTCTATCGATCCACCAACCAGCAAAGAACTATAAAACATATTGTGACAATTAAAAGTTTTCAACCTGTTAAGTTTTTTAATATTTTGTAAAATTGATTCGTTCAATTGCTGAAGTTTTCTTCACAGTTTCTCACCCTAAAAAAAACACAAAATATCGAGAGGTAAATATTTCATTTTTTCTGATACAGTGTTCAATTTAAGTGAAATATTTTATTAACAGAAAAGGTACCCCATATTCGCCACGCGGCCCACGTGATTTTTTGTGTTACCTCTGCCAGAGGATAACCATTCTCTATATCACGGGAAACAATACCGCTATTCATTATTTTAAAGGTAATCTAAAACAGTAATGGGTTCCGCGGATTTGTCTAATTTTTAATTTTTATCCTCACAGGTTATAAAACCTTTTTATACCGTGTTGGGGGCTCTGAGGAGCCACCACTTAAACGCTATTCTACAAATCCAGGACAAGTTCGATTTCCAAATACAGAATTAAATAGCAGTCTGTTTGGCTACCTGACATTATATCTAAACTGCCAAGACAAACAGCTTGAAAATTGTGGTTTTGTAAATCTTCCCGAAATTTGGTACAAAAACTTCCAATTACGTCAAGTCGGGTCAGTGGATATTGTATTTCCACAATTTCATATTGGAGTCTGCTTATTCAGTCAATTACGTCTTAAGAAGCTGAAAATTTTATAATTTATTTTCTACCGTTGCCATAAAATTTTGAAAGTTTCAACGCAACTTTAAACCCAGCCTGAATTAAATACGCCTTTCAGTTCTGTTTCATCATCAATTCCTACAATAACCTAATATTTATAAAATAATACCTACTATTAAGTTAAAAAAAAAATATGTATGGAGTTACCCATATATCATTAATTACATGGAGATGATAATCACGTTGTTAGATTGAACTTCGGTATGTAAGCAACGCAAAAGTAAAAATTGATCTTCATCGCAGCATAGCAACAACAAAGAACTACCAACTACCATAATGGAAGAGGCCTCTACCAGCGGTGTTTTTGTTTGGTGAGTAAATTAATCAAAACAAAATAACATTGATCTTTTGCATTGCTTGTTACATCGCCAAAGAAAGAACAAAAGAAAACAAAAACAACATCATCATCATTACATTTGATATGTCGCTTGCTTTTATTACTTACTGCATTCAATTCCTATAACAGATTCGGAAGAATTGTTTTTGTTGTTCTTTCTGTTCTTTCTTATAATGTGTCTTACATTATCATCATCATAATTATGTTAAAGAATATATTTAACGATAGCCCTACGATAGGCATACAGAGTAATTTTGTATCTTGAATTAAGTTTTTATGTGCTAATTTGAAGCTCTTATATAATAATTTTTATGTTTGCTAATAATTTTTGTTTTTGAAGTTTACAAAAATGAGTGAATAAACTGATTAAAATTTTCTTACAAGGTGTAATCGGAAAGTGACTTAAATAACTACTTTAGGGATTTTAACTAAGATAATGTGCCTCGTTAAAATCATTGGTTGGGAGGGCTGCGGCACAGGACTCCACTCCATCAGGAGATCCAAATATGTATTTTGGATAAGATTCGTATAATTTCAGCATTATTGACCAAAATGGGGTATTCTTTGTCAGCATTTGATTAGGGCCAATTCATAGTTCATATTCCTTCTTAAGATCAGGGAGTCTAAAATAAATTTATTTCTAGTGTGGACCAAACAAAATGTTAAAGGGAATTGAGAGAGTAAGATTCACCCCAACCCCGACTGTTAGCTAGCACTTGAATGGCTCCCGCCCACTCCTCTTTCCCAATAAAATCAGTTGGTTTTATTTTCTTTATATACCAATACAAGTGGTCCATTACATACTTCGTCAGCCTTTTTAGTACTTAAAATTCACAATTTGTTGACTTTGACAAAGGTTTTAACCAAAACTCCATACTTCGTACCAAATGTTCAGGCTTTTAAGATTTTACATATTATTCAAGTTTTTCTTTTTCGGAAATAATAATGGGAAAATGTCGGCAAAAAGTCCTCAAAATCATGCATTTGCCGAGGATATTAGTAAAACCATTTCACAATGGGCTCACATCCAAGATTTCTGTCCAAACCAACAGTCACCTCAATATTAAAGTATACTCAATATATAAGTATACCAAATTTAGTAACATTTAGTACGCATATCCAAAACAATATACATCTCTCTTTCCCGGACACCAAAAGTAATCCAAAATAAGTACCAATTAGTATTTTAGAACCAGACTCCAACGGTGACCTCGGGATTCCATCTCTATACATTCACTCAATACGAATTTAGTAACATTTAGTACTCTCCTTATAATTTTGGTACTCATTTGCAAAACCGTTCCATATCTCAATCTTGGACACCAACAGTTATCGTAATATAAAATTTCACGGTTTAAGCTCTATCCCTTCACCCAATGCCAAATTTAATTCAAATTAGGACTTTTCGAACAGGCATTTCCAGGCCCATTATTTATATCTGTTTACCTTATTTTAGAAGTTTAGTACCATATTTGAACGTTTCGTAACCTTGAAGGGTTTCCAAAAACCCCTTGTCACATCTATCCTGTACTCCGTCACTCTCATACCAAATTAGCTTATTTCGCTTGTCCAATACAAAGTATTTAATTTGCCTTGCCTTCAAACCAAGACTGACCCCCATAATGCATAAGATAGATTATTGTGAAGCAAAGATTGGAAAAACTCTTGTTACCAAATAATGGTTTTAGTGATCACATTCTGGAACCAGTACCTAAAATATAAGGAAATGCCATAGAAAATAAGTACTTAACAATGTCACATAGATCTAATAAATAACTCAAAAATATCAGTTCTATTTATACCCTACACCACAAGGTGGTCAGGGTATTATGTCTTTGTGCATTTGTTTGTAACAGGCAAGTACAGTTCGAATGATGAAATTTTGCATATATCATTTGTTTGGCCCACGGACGAACCCTATTGAAATTGGATATAATCGCTAAAAATTTAGATATAGCTCCCATATATATCTTCGTCCGATTTGCCTTTTATTGTGCACCAAACGTGTAATATCAGCCCGAATAGTATGGAGTTTTGCACAAACAACCAAATTAGGCCTGAAAATAATAAATGGGATCAGATATAGCTATAGCTCCCATATATATTGTTCATCTGATTTGTTATTTTTGTCCTCTGCAGCCGTAATATGCATACTGTAACAACAATATTTGGGGAAATATATCAAATGCAGCTCAGAAATACCTTTGTTAAATTTTATCGAGATCGGTTCAGATTTGGATATAGCTCCCATATATAACTTCGTCCGATTTACATTTTATTGTGCACCAAACGTCTAATATTTGTCCAAATGGGATGGAATTTGTCACTTATGACCCAATTGAGTCTAGAAGCTAGTATGTTAAATTTCGTGAAGATCGGTTCAGATATAGCTATAGCTCCCATATATAGTGTTCATCTGATTTCTTATATTTGTTACCCACAGCCGTAATATGCACTCCGTAACAACGATATTCGGACAAATATGTCAAATACCGCTCAGAAATATCTTTGCCAAATTTTATCGAGATCGGTTCCGATTTGGATATAGCTCCCATATATATCTTTATCCGATATCAAATTAATTGTGCACCAAATGGGTAATACAAGTCCGAATTTAAAAGATATAAATGCTTCGGCATATTGAGTCTTTTGGACTTTAAATTATAATCATAGCGTGTATGATTGAATTCTCCCATAAAAACTTTTAATTGTTATGTTGAGCTCTACTAAATTAGCAAAGTGGTGTAGGGTATCATAAATTCGGTCCCGCCCGACTTTAAAAATTTCTTTACTGGTCTTAGAATACATTTCTTTAAACTTATTATTTTGTAATTGTGCTTGAGAGGTTGGAAGCCTAAGATTGGTCACTATGGACTTGGCCACAATTACGAACAATAATTTGTTGCTTAACGGTTCGTTTGTGGGTCGGATATTTTTTTCGCAACTTCTTATTTGTTTGCAAATCTAGTTTGGCTGGGTTACTAGTAATTGTTCAGTTCATTCAATATTTAGAGTTATCTTTTTGGAAAGGCTGACTCTTTAAGGATAACTTTTCATAAAATTTCCACGCGGTTTGGGAATTTTAAAAGGCTTTCAACAGTTTTTATTCCAATAAAATTGTAATACACTTATTTTGTTCCACAATCACGCTAAATATTTTTATAAAGCCAGTGTTTACATTTGGCTCAGTGAAGTCTCAGTGAATTTGTAGATTTGTGTAACATAGAAATTACTTAGTTTTCCATTTTAAGCTTCAATGTTAAGTTATTAACATGAATGTATGGACTTTTCCTTTGAAAGCTGTCAGTCAAAACGGGAAAAATGAACATCAATTAATGCCGCTTTTCAATAAATATTTATTACAGACGAAGAACAATTTCCCATTTTCGTATAGTGTCTGGTAAATAAGCATAAATGAATGAATAAAAAATGGAATCTGGTGCCGTCATAAAACGTTGTTGTATTCTAACAATTATGCACTTAAAGCTATGGACAACATTTTTCTACCATATGTTGTTTTACAGAAAAAAGATGTTTTTACAATGCTCTCAGAGAAAATATTGGAATAGGGAATATTTAAACTATCAGCCCAAATGAAAAAATATATTGAAAACATTGACCGTGATTTTTATCAGGTTCCTATTAAAAATTTCCGAGGGAATCTTCAAATATAAAAACTAAAATAAATAAATGAATAGAAGATAAATTTTACATATTTTTGTTGAAAGAACAATCCAAGACACGTATACACAAATGCAAACGCCATTATTTTTAATTTTTTTTTAATTCAGTTCAAACAAATCTAAACTTATTCTAAGTTTAGATTTGTTTGAATTGGCCACCTTTGGCACGAATTATGGCCTTCAAACGGCCAATGAAATTGTCAAACGCTGCCCGAATGTTGCTCTGCGGTATTTTGGTCCATTCCCGGCGTAGCGCTTACTTGAGGCGATTGACACTTTGGTGTTTTTTTAGTGCCAACCTTGCTTTCTAAAATATTCCAGACACAATAGTCCAACGGATTGGTATCCAGAGATTTTGGTGGGCATTGTGCGCTCTTTTTGTAACCATTCTTGGGTAGCGCGTACTGAGTGCGATGGTGCTGAGTCCTGTTGGAATGTCTAAGATCTGCGGGCAAAATGTTTGCGTGTCCAAGGCTTTAATACACCCTCCTGAATAATTTCGCGATAATATTCGGCATTTATTCTGCGACGGTCGATTAACACGAGCAGAATACGACCATCGTCCGTTACGACGGCCCACACCATCACCATGGCCGGCGCTTGAGATCTGGTGGCCAACCGAAGGTGCACATTCTCACCAAAATGCTTTTGTACGCTTGTAAACAATATAATGAGCTGTCACTGGAATAATTTTAACACCTGACGGACGAGTGGCTTAGAAATGACAGCAGTCTGAATTTGGTTGCAGTTTTTTCATTTCACCCTGTAGAAAATAATTAATGCAACAAATAGTTCACTTTGACCATAGTAGGCCATAATAGTTCTTGAATGTATTTTTTCTTCAATTTTCTAATTAAAACAGTTACCATTAGACGGCCGTTTAGCCTTTCATTTGCTTTTAATAAAGCAAATATCTCTTAATACCTTATCTATGTGCATTAACATGTTTTTCGCAACTTCTCTTCATTCGAACTGGATTCAACAATGTTGCAATGTTGTCCCAGTGGTTGTACTTCCATACAATTTGTAACGTATGACAGCGATTCATTAGATTGTTAAGCCATAAATATGGATGTGGTAATAGAACTTCATAAAAATGTTGCATTCATCATTTCTGATCATAATTTCATGGAATTTTCTGATCTTGTTTTATTGCTACAAATAGGTAGGATGAAGCTTCACAATTTTTTCAGCTGAATATTATAGAGAACCTGTATTCATTGGATTATGCCATTGGTGGTAACAACAGGCTAATAAAGTTAAAAAATTATTGAAAACATATAACAAAGGCAGTTTGTTTTCCTAGTCATTTCCCATATTCTCATAACTCCATGCTATGTTTATAGTGGGATCTAGCTCTGGTGGTAGAACATTGCAACGATACCTCCAGGTACTCCATATTTTAATGATATTTTATATTCTCAATAGATACCAGCCATTTTATCAGAAAATTGGCACAAAATTGTATACCCTCCGCCATTCTATGGAGGGTATATTAGCTTTGTCATTCCGTTTGCAACTCTTCGAAATAATTATAATAGACCCTACAAAGCATATATATTCTTGATCAGCGTAAAATTCTACGACCATCTAGCGTCGTCCGTCTATCTGTCCGTCTGTCTGTTGTAATCACACTATCTTTCGAACGAATTGGGATAGAAGGCTAAAATTTTGCATACATGCATAGTTTACCAGGAGTAACGGTATCTCCCGAAGTTCGGTATTTTCATGATTTTAGCGACATTATTTACCGGAATTATTCCAAATTTCATGTGGTCGTAATGGTCACTACAGCCTATGACAAAAATTTTTGTATGCAAGTCCACGTATTCGTATAGCCCCCATGTAACGGTTCCTCCCGATATTCGGTATTTTGATAATACGTAATCGTATAGCTTCCATATGTACCTCCCGATTTTCGATATTTTGATGATTTTAGCGACATTATTCACTGGAACGGTTTCAAATTTCGTATTTAAAGTTCGGTTTTAATTGAAGTGGTAGTTTTCGGATTATTTTTTAATTTTTTAAGTTTAAGTTTGAAGTATTAAAAGTTCGTCCCGGCCCGGCAGCTTTTTTACTTGTTTTAATTATATTTTTCGATTTCAGCCTAAAAAATCTATACTTTGTTCAAAATTATGGCTTGGAACTAAAGTCAATTTTTCAATTGATGTAAACCTTTCCATCCATTTACCTCAAAGGAACAATATTTAAGATAAAATAGATTTAAGATAAATAAACACTTGTCGTACTCTTACGGTGATTATTACTGAAATTTCTCCATATACAGTACCCCACTATAAAAAGGTCAATATAGTTGTCGTTATGACTAAGGCACTATCAATTGTTAGTGGTCGATTTTAGTCACGATGAAGTTGCTAATTTAGTATTGAAGTTTCTTTCCTAAATGCATCAGATGTAATTTTTGACTATGGCTCCCAATGAGTAGAATATTTCGACACCACAACTTTCCGAAGTAAAATCTTGATGTCTGCTGAAAACAATTCCGAATCTGACATATTTTATACATTTTTAGCCGAACAGTCAGTAATTTAATTTTTTGAGATCTCAATGTCAAGGTTTTGTCATGTTATGACACAACTCGTTTATTAGGACGCTAAAAATCCATGTCATGTTTTGGAGTAGTCCAAACATAACGCTTCTTCTTCTATACCCTCCATATCATAAAGTTATATTAATTTTGCTATTCAGTTTGTAAAACCTGGAAATATTCTTATCCAGGTGGTATTTATTGCTGATCAGAGTAAAATTCTATGACGATTAAACTGTTTTGAAACTCCCCTTTATAATTTTTCATTATCAAATGTTGATGTGAGTTTTAGATATCGGTACCGACCAGTAGTATCAGGTATATAAAAACATATTCCTAAAACCTTAGATTTCTGGTTTTCCCAAATATAAAATTTAGTACCATTCGTAGGTTTTTTAGTACATATTTCCAAAAACCACCTTCAAAACTGAATCTCATAGGCTAACAGTGACCTTAATTAAAAAATGTTAAGCTTTTTAGGCACTGTACATTTACCACCTTCAAAATTTAGTACTTTTCGTATACTTGTAGTACAATTTTATAAAACAAATTTTGCCAAATTTATTATTTTTAAGTAGAATTTTTATATTTGGTGCAGATTCAAAAATCGCCGTCATATATTAACCCTACTCTCAAACATAATATATAAGAAATCAAGTGTCAAATTTTATTTCAGTTCGGTTACATAATAACAAATGGTACCATATTTGTTGCCTTTTAGTAGACACTCATTTCGTTTTTCAGAACTCTAGCTTCCTCCGTGTGGCCAAAAAAATTATTAAATTTCAAATACAGTTTTAGTTCATACGACTTTCGTAAACCCCACCGAGACCCTCATTAAAAATGTCATAATTCTAGCTCTTTTTATTTGCCCAATACAATGGATTCAGTTTTAATACATTATAGAGCTTTTAGTACACTTATAATTCGAATTTTCAAATGCCCTTCTTTATTTTATCCCTAAACACCACATGCAAGCCGTTTCGCCTGAATCAGTCAATGACTTACTCATTGAAATAATTTCATAATACATCATTCGATATGAATAAACTAAAATGGATGTAACTCGTGAATCGATTCACACATATATAAACTTTAATATTTATGTCAATATTCATGTACAGTTTGCTAAAACAAAGTCGGTTCACGAATTCCAGAGAGCATCAGTGACTAACACCATGAAAATTATTTTAATAAGTTGATAGTGGGTGCAAAAGTGGATGTGGTTTCATTAAAAACTTAAATTGGATTACTACAACCATTTAAAAAAATAATTACCCACACAAATAAAAAAACATTTTCCAAATTTGTTCAAATGTCAGCTGATGCAACTACCAAAGAAAGACATTTCATTTAAATACCCTACACCAAACTGTGCTCAAGGTATTACGTCTTTATGCATTTGTTTGAATATGGAGAAGGAAGCGAGACGGGCCCATAGTTCCATTTGATGATCTTCATAGATTCACATTCTGAGCCGATGCATGCGTGCCCGTCTGTCCCTGTATATTTATTAACAAAATGCAGGTCGCATTTTTTCCAGATCAATAAAAAAATTGCACAAATCATTTTAAACGGTCGAAGTTTGATATAGCTCCCATATATATCCCATTGTTTTTTTTTTTTTTTGTGCCCCAAATGTGCAATATTAGTCCAAATAGGAACACATCTGGCACATACGACCAAATTGAGCCTAGAAACATGTACTTCAAACCTGGTAAAAATTGGTGCAGATATAGCTCCCATATATTTGTTTCATCCAATCTGGCGTTTAAGTCCGTTTATTCGCTCAAAAACAATGATGATGAATTGCTATGAGATACTAGTCAGATATACCTCCTACAAATTTTATCAAGATCGATTCAGATTTGGATATACCTCCCATATATCCGATTTCAGATTTATTGTACACCAACTTGTTAATATAAGTCCAAATGAAGTCGATTTTGGTAGGTACTATCGAATACATGCCAGAATCAAGTACTTCAAATTTGGCGAAAATCGGTACTGACATAGTTACATAATTAAAGCTTTAAAAATTTATAGAGATTACCTCAAGATTCATTGGTTTACAAAATGCGTCGGTCCACTGTTTAGTAAAGACCCTGGCCCTATAAGAGATTTGCCTGAAAATTTGTATTTCCTTAAGGGTAGGAATCCTTTCGACAGAAGCTATTTAGTATAAATTTATATTTCGAAATAGTACCCATACAAGGGTATTACAATATGGTATCGGTAACGCAGACACAATATCAAAAAAAAAATCAAAAATGCATATGCACATACACATATGCACCACACACACATGCATTCATTTATAACTTTTGCAATTCTAAGTTTTGTAGCAGGTGCATTCTTTTGTTTATTTTAAATTGAATTGTCAAATCTGATTGTCTTGTCTGGCCGAAAATGATTGTGCATTTGAATTGAAGTCAGATTAAAAAATAAGAAGCTTTTTATTTTCCATTCAATTTTGTTGAGTTTGAATTAAGTATTGCTGCTAGAAAACATATGAGTAAACTGTAAATTGCATGCATAATAATTATATAAGTATGTTTGTAACTTTTAAATATAATCTGTCACAAATATGAACAGTAATAACAATTTGTTAGTGGAAAATACAATTTTTGCAGAAGTGATTTTAGATTTGGAGTTTAGGAATATCCATCCTTGAAGAACATTGGATGCAGTCTTATGATCATATTTTTTGAACTAACAGGATTTTATTTATGCACATGTTGTATAATTCTTAGTCTTTCAGATTATGTTTTTTTAATGAATCATTTTAATTAAAATATTCAAGTATTGGGTTTAATATAAGAATTTTTTTTTATTTGACAGCCACTGAATATTTACTTTTGTCGGACACAGCATACAGATCGTAATACCACAATTACAATAAAATATGATATGATTTACTCTACACAAATCTCAAATATAATTGAACTTTATTATATGCAGAATGGTGTAGGATATTACATAGTCCGCATTATCCGACTTTTGTCCTTTCCTTATTGGTTGAACACTACCTTTCGAAAAGTCGGAAAACAATGTTGTCTTTCGGGGAACATATCGTCAACGATCGTCAACAAGGTGACCCTTGCAACTCTATTTCCAACGAACAGACCTTCAAATAAGAAACAGCCAATTTTTATTATCCGAATCATGTTCACCAACTCGAATGTTGCTCGGGAAATTGTCGGATCCCGATGAAGTATACCGAAGCCCTTGAAGCTGACATAAAACCGAAACCAACAAAAATAGAAGAATTCAAGGTTTGTTGCGACATAATTCGACCCCATGAATGACTGAGCCCCTAGAGAAAACTTCTTCATATACAGGGTGAGATAAAAAAACTGCAACAAAGTCAAACGCCATAATTTTTACATTTATTTTTAAATTTTATTGAATGAAAGCAAAAAATGTTGGAAATAGCATCAAATTTTAGAATAAGTTTAGATTTGTTCGAATTGGTCATCTTTGGCACCAATTGTGGCCTTCAAACGGCTAATGAAACCGTCAGACGCTGTCCGAATGTTGCTCTGCGGTATTTTGGCCCATTCCCGGCGAAGCGCTTGCTTAAGGTTATCGACACTTTGGTATTTTTTACTTCCAAACTTGCCTTCCAAAATACTCCAGACACAACAGTCCAACGGATTGGTATCCGGGGATTTTGGTGGCCATTGAGGGCTGGAAATGAAGCGAGGAACCTCATTTTGTAACTATTCTTAGGTGGCGCGTGCTGAGTGCGATGGTGCTGAGTTCTGATGGAATGCCCAAGGTCTGCGGCCAAAATGTTTGCGTGCCCAAGGCTTTAACACACCCTCCAGAATATTTTCAGGATAATAATTGACATTTATTCTGATGCCATGGTCGATTAAATAGAGCGGAGAGCGACCATCGGCTGTTATGGCGGCCCACACCATCACCATGGCCGGCACTTGAGTTCCGCTGGCCAACCGAAGGAGCACATTTGCAGCTGACCTCTTTGGCAAGTAAACACGATCATTTTGTTTGTTTAAAAACTGCTGGACAACGAATGTTTTCTCATCGGAGAAAACCAAATTCGGCAGTTCAACACTTTCGTCCAAACGAAGCAACTCTTTAGCTCATTTGAGTTCGTTGTGGTGTAAGTTCTTGCAATTTTTGGAATTTCAGTGGCTTTACCCCGAGCTCATTTTTCAATATTTGCCGAATGGAATATTGCGATATGTTCAGCTCACAAGCCGACGGGGGTTTGGATCAAGTCGCTTCTTTACTTTTCGAACCATTTCTGCTGATGTTGCTGTTTTATTCCGTCCACTTCCTTGACATCGGGCTACGCTACCAATATCACGGTAACGAGCGATGGTACGAGACACAAAAGTTTTATTCACATTTAAACGCTGGAGTGCTCTAATAATAACCACTTGTGGTTTTCCAGCCAAATATAAAGAAATCACATTATCACACTTGAATTCCATCACGAATAACTATTTTTCAGGAAAATTCTCACGACGACGGACGAGTGGCTTTAAAATGACAGCAGTCAGAAGTTGGTTCCAGTCAGTTAGTTGGTTCACCCTGTATTCAGGTTGGGTGCACCAAATACATGAAATCGACCGAAAATGTATAGGGAGCTATCTCCAAATCTGAACCGATTTCAATATAATTTGGCAAATTTATTGATTTTGATGCTATAACTTCAGTTCCAAGTGAAATTTCAAAAATTTATGTAGTTTTGGAAATTTTCGGAAAAATCTGTTCAGCTTTTTTCGAGTCCATAAATTACAAGCAAACAAATGTACAATCATTTTCCTCTTTGATAGATATAGATTTAAAAGAGATCAATGTATTTGCGAAAAAAATTATAACTACTTTTTATATAAAAATCATAGACCTTACCACATGTTATAGCCTTCATACGGCCAAAAGTATACTCGCTGTGCCGACATATTCGTGACAACCTTAAATATTTTGTACCGGAACAGTCATTGGAATTTTCATTTCCAATAAAAATTCTGACTTTATTTGACTGTCTGCGTAGCGAAAAAATGCTATAAAATCGAATAGCAAATCTCAAGAGATAACGAGAAAAATCTCAAGAATATAAATGCATATAAAACACACGCAAATACCTATACCACATAGGTACGACAATACGCATGTTTGTATTTTTGTATATGGAAGCAGTGTCACTTGTTTTTCATCATTATCTAAAATAATGAATTTTTCAGTGCGGCATTATTGAACAAATGGAAAATGTGGACGAACAAAGCAAGGCAAAAAACCAGAAATAATTGTTCATTTACAACAGAATATGCAATAAATTCATTCCTTGCATCAAAACAACAACTTCGAATCGGTTTTTTTATGAATAGCTACTTTTGTCAAACGAATATGGTTGACGATTAAATTCTTTGGCAGACTGTTAACACTAACTGACTGAATGTCTGACTGGCTGGTTGGTTGGTTGGCAGAACTCAATGCTTTCGTAGAAAAAAGAGGGAATTAACAGCAGACTGGATGGATACATGCATGCATGCAATTTACGCACACACACACTGTCATGCCATGCGAATATGCGTGCATGCCGAAATATAGCCGCCACACTTGGCCATTTAGCCAACCAGCCAACCATCTATTCAAGCTCGCAAATGCAACGTGCGGCGTAAACTAGCAACAAGACAAGCGAGCATAACAAAACAACAACTAGATAGATAGACAACAACATTCACTCGTATTTATTGTACACGAGTGACAGTTCTTCTTGTCATAAATGACAACCTACATGTCGACAAGTTATGCTGTATGCGCGGTACGTCATATCCCCATGGCTGGGTTGCGGAGGCAAGAAAACCAAAAAAAAAAAAATCTCAATGCCAATGACAGACGAGAATTTTGCAAGTGTTTTCCCAGTAAGGATCTGCTAGAAAACCAGTCGAGACATCCAAGTTAGACATCTAAGTTAGAAAGTGAGTTTAATAACCCATCAAACAGCCAATCTCATTATTATGTTGCTAATATTGTTCTATTGCAAAAAAAAAGAACAAACAAAGAGTGAGTGTTTTTCTTCTTTGCATGAAATGTACACATACATACATACTTTGGGA
This sequence comes from Musca domestica, assembly GCF_030504385.1. Classification (NCBI taxonomy): domain Eukaryota; kingdom Metazoa; phylum Arthropoda; class Insecta; order Diptera; family Muscidae; genus Musca; species Musca domestica. Next base: position 3,083,971 of record NW_026712230.1, on the reverse strand, counting down.
AAAATGAGATAAGATAATGGATTTGTTGTGTCTTGAGTGGTTGTGTCGCCCACAGATTTTTAACTACGAACTAACATCTAATGAAGTATTGGGAAGAGTATATTTTCACCAATATTTTGATGCGTTTGAAGGCGTGTAGTTGTCAAAGGATGTAAATGAAACAAGAACTAGTAAAGGAATCGCCCCAACTTTTTATGTCCTTGACCATGGAATAACTTCGAATTTTGGGTAAATATGAAAAAATGTTTAGGCACTGTCATGCAGTTTTTTATACCCTCTACCATAGTATGGAGGGTATAAAAAATTTTTCATTCCGTTTGTAACACCACAAAAATAAATTTTAGACCCTACAAAGTATATATATTCTCGATCAGCATAAAATTCTATGTCGATTTAGCGATGTTCGTCCGTCTGTCTGTCTGTCCGTCTATGAAAATCACTCTAGCTTCCGAACGAAATATAACGGTACCTTCCTAAGTTCGTTATTATAATGATTTTAGCTACCGGAATCGTTAAAAAATTCGTATTGGGAGATTTTAGTTGGTGCTACAAATGCATATGCAGGTTCACGTATTAGTATTACACCATTGTAACGGTACCTCCCGATATTCGGTGTTTTTATGATGTTAGCGACATTATCCATCGTAATTGTTTAAAATTTCGTATTGGAAGATTTTAATCGGTACTAAATTCTATGACAAAATATTTCATATGAAGGTCTACGTCTTCCTGTAGCCCCCATATAACAGTACCTTCCGATATTCGGTATTTTCATGATTTAAGCGACATTATTCACCGGAATCGTCTTAAATTTCGTATTTAAAGTTAGTAATGGGTACTACAGCCTACGATAAAAATTTTCGTATGCAAGTCCACGTCTTCGCATAGCCCCCAATATAACGGTTTTCGTTTAAGTTGTAGTTTTCGAAATTTTTTGGAAAATTTTCAAGTTCCTTTCAAATGGTGGAGGTTTAAAAGTTCGGCCCAGATGAACTTAGCTGTTTTTTTACTTGTTTTATTTGCAACTGTTCATCCTACTGGAGCAGTCGCCTTGATGCAACTATGCGTCCTTTAACCTAACCTAATCTTAATTAATTGCCTTACACTTTTTTGAGAATAACTCAATATTTTTTAATTAATTGGTAATACAGAGAATATAAGTTTTCATTATTGATGGCCTACTGGTTATGCAAAGAATATACGGAATTCCATTACTATTAATGCTGAAAAAAGCACATATAACTACCAACTTTTTGCTGGGTATTTTTTGGTTCAATGTTAATTTATAATCACTCTACAGGTCGTAATTATGACCCGATCCTCATGAAACTAAAAATTCAGGTGGGGATAGGGTCAGAATAAGCGCCTATTGCTTTTGGACATAATCGCATAATATTTAGGGGTTGAAATGGACCAAAAACTTAAAAAATTCCTGATTTTGCAGTTGATCTACAGGTCGCAATTATAGACCAATCGACGCGGACGCTAGCATGGGGCTAGAGCTGGGCATAAGCCTTCCACCAGACAATGACATCTGTGTTGAATAAAAGTCAATTTTTCCATTAAACCATGAATATTTTTAATCCCGCCTATTTGCTATCCCATCTGAATTTATACAATGTTCACAAGTTTCAAAATGTTTACTAGATATTATTCTAAAATACCGAATTAGTTTAATTTTTCGTCATTGAGAACCAAAAAAAGCTAGATTACTATTATATGGGTTGGAAGTAAAGGATAAAACTTTAAACGCCGAATATCTGTAAGTACCACCATATGGGATCTACACCAAATTGTGTAATTTTATAGAAAGTTTCTTCTAGGAACTTAAAAACTCTTTTATATTCTTTGATGTGATGACTAAAAATGACTAAAAACAGGTATCGGATTGCCTTAATAAAAATTTACACTGAAAGTCCCTACATATTCAAGTAAAACTGATTTGGTTAGATATCCTGGATAAAACATTTAAAATATCGAACATTATATGAACTATATTTCAGTATTTATACTGACTGACTATGCCTTAAAGTTGGCCAATACTAATTATTCAAGACATAATACAAAATTGTATGCCTAATTTCAAAAGATTTGAATAAATTTACTTTTCAGAAACCATAGTCCATTGTATGATACACAGAATTACTTCCAACATTGAAAAGTATGTTTATAAACATGTTGCAATGCCTTGACAACATTCTTCAAGTTTTCCACAATTAGATTTCCTTTGAAACACAAAATAAAACCAAAAACACGTTTCTGATACCACCGGTTGTTTTTTTCCCTTATCTGATTTAACAAAATGTCCAACCCCCAAAACTCGACAACAACCACCCCGATTAAGATAGAGCACAAACAGAAGGGTGGAATATACCGAGGGATTCAAATTTATGCAGATTGAAATTGATAGATGTGCCTGGGCAACAAGCACTAATGGCAGGCATACGTTGGCCTATAAATCAATTTTTCCATTGATAAAAAGGTTAATAAACCAATTTCCAATTGGGATTTGATATCGATTTGTTTTGTAAAAAAAAACGAATCCAGTCGGAACAAAAACAACGCATTAATCACAATCAAATTGCAGGAATTGCATATTCCAGTCCTGTGGTTTCCAATTCATTTGATGGTTATTATTCATTGCAAACTGGAGCACCTTTTGGCTGTTTTTTTGCAATCAATCGTGCATCCTGGGAGTAAACATAGTCGAAACGGATACAAACATCTCACACATAAATCTTTACAAAGAACAACCACAACTCATTTCTGGCAAGACAATTGTCCTCAGTGTCTTCCAAGTAAATTAAAACCCTCCGCTGGATAAGGAAACAAAACAAAGCACAGAAAAAAAAAACAATAGCAACAATAGATCCAGAATAAGTACTTGTATTACGGAATAAGTACTTGATTACAGAATAATACAAAATAATTAAAACGCTGTTGCAGATGATGGTCGTCAGACAGACAATTGTTTTCTGACGACGGACAGACAGACAGAGGAGAGAGAGAGACTGGCAGTTAGACATCAAGTTAAATGATACTGTTGACAATATTGAAATGCGGTTTGATGTTGTCGAACAACAAAGGTAACCAGCAAAACGACAAAACCAATAAATATAAACAAGCAAAGTGGAAACCACAGGCAAACAAAAAAACACTGAGTACCGGAGTTCTAATTCCTTGGTATTAAATTCCACAAAAGTCATGTTGCTGACAGCAGATGACAATGTGTTTTACATACATTAAACAAACTTATTAAACAAGCTAGCGGTTCAAATACAGATAAAGTGATAAACCAATAGAAATAAAGTGTCGTATAATTTATTCTAAAACCGACCATAAGTTTTTCAAAGTGAGAAGCCAGAAAAACCCAATTAACAGGTAAGAATATTGTATGGTTTTGCCAACCGCCACATTGAAATAACGGGTTTAGACCCAACGTCTCTTTGAACCAAAACTGTTTCAGGACATTTGAAGTCGATCTAGTACTGTCCGCCAGTCCGTCCGTCTGTCTGTTAGACTGGTACGCACTATAACTCTCGAAGGGAGTATCTGATTTGGTCAAAACTTGGTACTACCTAATCTTATTATCAAACTTAGATTGTGTTCGAAGACGGGCAATATCGGTCCACTTATTTTGGGACCTCCACCACAAAAGTTCAAAATTTTCAAAAAAAAAAAAAAAAACAAGTAAGCAAAGGCTACAGTCGAGCGGGGCCGACCGTTGAATACCCTACAACACTATAATAAACGATACAGATTATATAGGCGAGATACTCGAAAGAATTCCACAAGATATTGTGACAAATAATAAAAGAAAATCATCAGGTTTCGTTCTCTAATTTTCGGATAATAGCAACTTAAACTAATTTGCTCATTTCCAATTTATTGGTAGATGTTGCACGTAAATGGTTTTTCTAGATCTGGAACCAATATTTCCCAAAGACCTATAATCTCTCAGAAGTGGCAAAAGATTAACATTTATTATTGGTTTTTGACTGAAACGCATCTATATGGGATACAGACATATGACTATATTCTTCAACGAAATCAGCGTTAACGACATAGTCAGAAGTGCGTCTTTCCTATATTTGTGAATTCCCCAAAAAGTCACTGGAATGGACATTTTCGTATTTTGTCTACAAAAGTTGGAAAACTCCTTCAGACATTGAATATTTTTGGATGACCATCCAAAACTGCTTGGCTTTTGCAATGTCCGGTAACCCCAATTCAAATGTGCGTGAGGATCGGGCGATAATTACGACCTGCTGACAATTTTGCAGTTTTTTGGTCCATTTCAACCCCTAAATATATGGCGATCATCTCCAAAAAGGGTAGGCTTCTATTCTGACCCTCATCTTATCCCCATGCAAAATTTCGTAAGGATCGGGCCATAAATGCGATCTGTATATGATATCCTGATATCCTAACTACTTAGTTTTGTTAGCTGTAGAAATATTACCAAATGTTTAATTCAAAATGAAAATATGCCAAAAATATGACAAAATTGAAAAAATGTGAGAAAATTTTACAAAATCAATATTTTCAGCTTTAGAGAGATATTTTTATGCGATTTTTTAGACGTTTTTTCTTTCCTGCCAAGAGGCCATTCTGAATTAATGAGAACCGTCGAAATCAGTTCAGCCGTTCTCGACATATAAGAGATCTTTCAAGCATATCTTCTTTGATAGACATATTTATCGCACATATTTTGCTATATATCCGATTTGTTGGATAATAACATCAATGTAAAGGTCAGAAGTAACCTTGTCATGGCTTTGTGATTTCGTTGGGACTTAAAATATTCGCGGTTTAATGAAAAATTTTGAATTTTTTCAACAAAAAAGATATGGTCTATTTTACCCGCTAAATATTATCCGATGACCACCCAAATGGGTAGGCTTCTTGCCAGCCCTAAACTCTAGCTACATGCGAAATTCCGCGTCGATTGGTCTATAATTGCGACCTGTAGACCAAGTGCAAAATCAAGAATTTTTTCAGTTTTTGGTCCATTTCAACCCCTAAATATTATGCGATCATCACCAAAAGAAATAGAGTTCTATTCTGACCCTAGCCCCACCTCCATTTTAAATTTCGTGAAGATCGGACCATAATTGCGACCTGTAGAGTGATTACAAATTAACATGGACAGGCGGACAGACGGACAGACGGACAGACGGACAGACGGACGGACGGACATACATAGCTAGATCGACTCAGATCGCCGAGATAGGAAGATCCATATATACTTTCCTATATGGGAAATCAATATTTCGTGGTGTTACATAATTTTTGGCCCAATCAAACTTATAATACCCCCAACACATAGTGTTGTAGGGTATAAAAACAAGAAAGGAACATCCAATTTTGTTTAAACTTATCAAATCCCAATATTTGAATCAGTGCTAAGTCAGGTACAGGGTTGTCCATATTCGAAGGACCCATCTGGCAACGCCATAACTTTTGACAGAGATGTCACATCGCTTAATGACATACCGCGTTTGAAGCGTCAGTCCAAGCAGATGTTTACCATGAACCAATACATGCCACGCGAGCGCTCTGAAATAGTTGAAATTTAAATTCAACAGAAGAAGTCAATTGTGAAAACACAACGTGCTTTTAAAACATTAAAAAATGTGAGAAGTGCGCCTTCGAAGAACACCATTAAGCTTTTATACGAAAAAGTCGACCAAGGCGATCGGCCGAGAATATCGCTGCCGTACGAGCCAGTGTTGACAGGGCCCCAAGAACATCCCAAAAACGCCGTTCTCAGCAGTTGGGCATGGCTCGATCCACTTTACAACGGATTATTCGGATTGATTTGCATTTGTTCCCGTTCAAAATTCAATTGACGCAAAGAATGTTGCCTGCGGACAACCCTAGTCGATTGGAATGGGCCCAAGGACTCATGGGTCCGTCGAATATGCGCAACCTGTACAATATCGGTCCAATCTATCAAGTACCTCCATCACAAAGGATCAAAAATTTGAGTAACTACAACATTTACAAAATATGAAATAATATTTTTCACAATATTTTTACCAATTCTAGATCTTGTATGACCACTTGTATCAGACCACTCCCATCGCCCTCATAAAATGAAAAATGGGCATTTGATTATAATCAAACTTGGCATACAACAATATCTCTACCAACACAAGATCTTGTATTTATTGACCCACTCCTTCTAATTTCTTCCGCACAAGGGGTAAAAATGTTGAATAATTATAGCTCTTATTACCTTTGAAACAAGTCAGTGATTTGCTTAAATTTTTGTGGATCTCAATATTACTATCAACCATATATCAAATGGAAATATTGGATATGTCGGTCTACTAATTCTGGTATCTCCGCCAGTTCAACATTTCCCCAAAAATCAAATCTTATATAAAGCTGAGATCAAACCTGCAACGTCGTAATATTTATGTCAGAGTAAGGTCGTATGCGAAGTGGATAATATTGGTCCACTCCCTTCCATAATGGGTCAACATTTGGAAGATTCATAATATAAGTGAAAATATGTTTTAAATATAGACTGATGATAGACATATGTTGTCAAATTAAACTGATATTTTTTAGCTTGTTTTATACCAAAGAGACGATCTGTTAGTCTTGCGATCGTCACTTGAAATAGGAACCGAAGAAAAATGCAGTTTTCTCTATGACAATACGACTGTCAATGCGAATAAACCTCATACCCCTTATTTATACCCTACCAAACACTGGGTGTTATTTGTTAGGGTCAGGGTGTTATTTGTTTGCAAATATAGAGAAGGAAGCGATATAGACCCATATGTGCTTTTGATGATCTTCGTATAATCACATTCCGTCCGTCTGTTGGCACATACAACCATAGCTCCCATATATATTGTTCATACGATTTGTTATTTTTGTACTCCATAGGTGTAATATGCAAGGATATCCAGAAAAGCCTCTGCCAAATTGTATCGAGATCCGTTTAAATTTAAACATAGCATCCATATATATATATTTATCCGTTTTCAAGTTTATTGTGCACTAAATGGTTGATGTAAACCCAACAGAATGGATTTTGGCAAAAACGATAGAATTCAGCCTGGAGGAAAGTGTATCAATTTGCACCCACTCTCGGTTAAGATATAGCCATAATTCCCATATACATGTTTCATCCGATTTTGTATTTAAGTCCCTCACACCCATAAAATGCTACCCACAACAACGTTATTTGGTGCCAGCTATCAGATACAGCATACATTTTATAGAAATTGGTTCAGATTTCTATATCTTCCATATATATCATCATCCGATTTCACGTTTATTGCGCCTAAAAAAATTAATATCAGTTCAAATAGCGTGGATTTTAATGAATATTGGTTCAGACACAAATGCCTTCGTTAAATTTAGTAGAAATTTTTTCGGAAAAGATCCTTTTCCGAAGAGATTTTTACCAATATATTAGTCCGTTTCTACTTTAGAATATAACTGTTTTAAAGCCGTAATCCATTCAAAAGCAATCCTATTTGGTATGATTTATATTAAAACAGCTCTACTCTCTATTTAATATGAATAGTGGTGTAGGGTATCATAAATTCGGTCCCGAAATTTTCAAAAAATGTGATTTAACTCATCTTTGAATACTCTCCGAACTTTAAAGACGCTAAAGTCGGTCCCGACCGACTTTTAAGAGATCTTCACTTGTTTATTTTTTTTAAAAAAATTTGATTTAACTCAACTTTAAATCCCCTCCGAGCTTTAAATACCCGACACCATTTGGAACGAGATTGCTAATTTAAAAAAAAAAACCTTTAAAGTTCTGCTTAAAATACCGAATTTAGCCGATATATTAGGGTCTGTACGACGACTTGGACCTACATAGGTAACCTTCGTCATAAGCCATTACAATATATAAATGCGAAACTTGAAAAAAAATCGGTAATAACGTAGCTAAAATCATCAAAATACCGAATATAGGGAGGTATTATTATATGGGGGCTATACCAAAACTTGTGGGGTCTAAAATGCATATTTCGAGGTGTTACAAACGGAATGACAAACTTAATACTATAGAGGGTATACAAATTTAGAAAATCAATGGGATTAAGTCTGATTATTTTAAACTATAGGCGCTTAAAAATAGTTGGGATAAGGTAAAGCAATTCAAAATGTTTAAAAACAGTGGGAGCCTACGAAGAAACATGTTTATATATTAAGATGACAGTAAGACAGAAATGAGGTGGAGGGATTATATGATTCACCAGTCTGGATAACAACAAGTTAGAAAGTTTTATGTAAGTCTTTTTTTATGGACGTCCCAAAAGATTTGACATCATACCTCAACTTAAGCTTAAATTTATTAGAACTATTATCATTCACTGGTATTTCATACATACTTTCGAGTGGACCAATATTTTCCATAATCGATCCAGACTTAATATTACCATGATTTGTTTTATGTTTTTATACCCTACACCACATAGATGTAAGGATAATATGTCTTTCTGCATTTGTTTGTAACATGGAGAAGGAAGCGAGATATACCCATATTCACTTTTGAGGATATTCATAGAATCACTTTCTGAGTCGATTTATGCATGCCAGTCCGTCCGACCGTCCATGTATTCTTGTGTACAAAATGAAGGTCGCATTTACTATCCAATTGATATTTTTTTTGCCCAAAGTTGGTGATAATCGGATCAGATTGAGATATAGCTTCCATATATCTTCAACCGATTTCGGGTTAATTGCGCACCAAATGGCCAATATAAGTCCAAACTGAATTCAGTCTAGAAGTAAGTGCATTAAATTTGGTGAAAATTGGTTCAGATATGGCTATAGCATCCATATCTATGTTTCATCCGATTTGGTTCTTAAGTCCCTCACATTCGTAATATGCATTCGACAAAAATGGTATTTGGTACCAGATAACAGACACAGCCCAGAAATATCTCTGCCAAATTTTTTCGATATCGGTTCAGATTTGGATATAGCTCCCATATATATCTTCAACCGATTTCGGGTAAATTGTGCACCAAAAGGCCAATATCAATCCAAAAATCCTGAATTTTGGCACATCCTACCGAATTTAATTCCCCCACATTCGTAATATTCACCCCACAAGAATGATGTTTGGTATCAGATACAGCCCAGAAATACCTCTGCCAAATTGTATCAAGATCGGTTCAGATTTGGATATAGCTCCCACATTTATCTTCAACCGAAGTCGGGTAAATTGTGCTCCAAATGGCTGATATCTGTCCAAAACTCCTGGGTTTTGGTAAAACCAACCGAATTCAGTCTAGAAGCAAGTACATCAAATTTGGATAAAATCGGTTCAGATATAGCTATGGCTCCCATATATATGTTTCATCCGAATTGTATTTAGCTCATATAAATATCTTCAACCGATTTCGGATTAATTGTACTCCAAAATGGCCAATATCTGTACAAATGTCCTGGGTTTTGGTACATCCGACCGAATTCAATCTAGAACCAAGTATATAAAAATTTGGATAAAATCTGTTCAGATATATCTATGGCTCACATTTATATGGGTTTCATCCGATTTGATCTTTAAGTCCCTCACATTCGTAATATGCATGGAGTGAATTTTGGGACGTATGTTTCCATTTTGCCAAACTCGGCTCCGATATATATTATTTTTAATGTAATCCTTCTTGGTATAAAAGATTCAAATGTCTCCATCAAAATTACTGAAAATCAATTCAGAATTGGATATTAGTTCCGTCTGAGATTAAATTATAACTGCTCTAAAGCCAAAAGTTGATAGGTGGTATGTCCTACTTCAAATAAATTCTTTTGTTACGGAAGCTCTACCAAATATGCATAGTGGCGTAAAGTATCATATATTCGGCCGGATTTTAATTAATATATATTTGCTATTGATGGCAGAGTGGTTGTTGATGGTAAAATTATAGGATAGGATCACAAATAGAAAATATTATCTTACAACGCTTATCGGTTACTAAACGTCGAGTTTTATTCTGTTTTATACCAAAAGTCTGTAATTCGAAAGTATTTCTACATTAAGTATTATGCATTCTGGCAAAATATTTACGGACGTGATCACTCACGTACCGCATGATACTCAATACTGGTTATGTTCAAATTAAGTTATTTTGCCTTGCAATTTTTGTGGGAATAACACATTATTTTTTACCTTATTGGTAATGCAGAGGATTTGTAGTTGTCATTGTTTTGGGGAAATTGTTAATTACCACTAATGCTGAAATTGGTCTATAAGGCTACAAACTTTTGCTAGGACATTGCTTTGTGAAATTTAATTTAAATTCAAATAAAATTTTAGAAATAACTAATATTTAGAACATCCGTTTCGTGTCCAGTAGAGTGGGATATTGTGGGGTATTTGTATCATAAAATAAAGTAAAGGATTGCATCACATTCAATGCGGCAATGGAATCGGCCTAAACTTTAGGCCAAGCTTCCACTTTAAAGTAATAGTGAATTCCATTGCATTAAATGTACAAAATAATATTGGCTATATCCTCATTTTCAGTTGTACATTTCGGAATTACTTACCTCACTGCGGCAGATTTAATGACAGCCTTAGGTGGAGCATCCCAATAATTTGGTGCCGGTGGTACCCATTGTCGTATCATTTGATAATTGCCCTCCAGCAATTCCATACTCTCAATGACCTCCTCATCGGATTCGTCATTGTTGCCGGCCAAGCTGAAGTTATCATCTTCTGAAGTCATGTTCGACATTGTTAAGCATCACAACAACGCAATGTGCGTTGTTTTCGAAGGAGAAGATGAAGGAGAAAGAGAGACCCGGCAAACTTTTCTTCTTGGGTTTTGACAGATACAAATGTTTAGAAACGGAAACTAAAAACACACAATGGCAAAATCACCCAAAACAATGAGGATGCGCACGCATATAAAAATAAAAATAACACGAAGATGAAGAGGAAGAACACAAATTTTGGCAACGGTAGTAGAAAGGATGTTTAGGATAGCACAAAGACACGGAGCAGTAGCCTCATCATCTGCCGAGTGATTGCAATGATGATGATGATGATGACGCTGGCAATGGTAATTGTCGTGGTCGTGCTGGGTAAACAAAGGACGAACAAAGATGCGGCAACATTTCAAAGGAATATTCACTTTTCATTTAATGCTTAATTTTGGTTATCTTTCTTTGGTGCACAGCGAGCGCCCTTCACACCAGGAGACTCATTATACACAACACTTTTATATTTTCTTAAAAATTACACGGTTATTTTCTTTTTATTATTTTCCTTAGGCAATTTTTTCTTTCAAATTTTGCACAATTTGTGCTTGATTTTCAATATTTTTTCTTGTTGTTGTTTTCAAAACCGGGCAATTTTGCAATTAGAAAATCACGACCGATTGATTTAGCCGTTGTGCACTTTCTTTATTTTGCTTCGTTATCTACCAAAAAACCGTCCCGCTCACAATGCAATCGAATTGAATCTAATCGCTGAAATTTTCCAACATTTGTTTTGGCTCACAATTTTCGCCGTCCGTCAGTCACAGTCACATGAAAAACACCACGTTTAGTTTTGTTTGTTGTTGTGGAAGCACTCATTCACGGGAGTAGAGCGAATGTTTTTATTTTGCTTTCCACCTCTTCGTCGTCTTCCTTGATTTTGTTGTCGTCGTCGTCGTCTTTGCTTTGGCTATGTTGCAACATAGTTCGTTCACATACACACGTACTGAAACTCACACACAAACAATCACCCATAAGAGGGTAAATTTTCAAAATGCTGGAATAGTGTCCTTGTGTGTGTGTGTCTGTATTCCGACTATGTTTGCATCCCTTTTGGTTCGATGTACATCGGATCGTTTGCTAATGTTTTCGCTACTGCCCTGCAGCAGACTTTCCTCTCAGGATAATGTCGATTGTGTTCTTGTTATTATTGTCCTTGCCCATGACCGTGGTGAGTGAGTCGCTTTGGTGGCAGGAGCCCAAATGTGTCTGTGTGCGTACATTGTGTCTATGGAATTTTACAGTTACTGTTTTGGTTTGATTTTCCTTTGTTGTTGTTCTTAGGTTTGCTGGTGTTCACACTGTTGTGTTCGACTCCCTTGCCGGCTAACAGTGGCACACCGGTATTTAAATGTTCTTTAGTGCGTACATAGTCCTCAATGTGGGTATATGTGTGTGTGTGTCTGTGTGTTCGGTTTATGTGAGAATGCATAAATGGATATGCCGACACAAAACTGCGTTTTTTTTTATTAAACAAAATAAGGGTTCTTTTTTGCAATTTAATGTTTTGTGTCTGATTTCTCAGTCGAATTCGGCAATTGGGGTCTGTCAGTAAGTGTGCATATTGTTGAAATTTATACGTATGTCTGTATGTATGTACGTGAGTAAACGTCTCCTGGAAACTTATGTGGCAAATAAAGAAATATTTTGCTTTTGTTCAGCATTTGATACAATTACAGTGTTTTAAAAACAATACAGTGGGACGAAGTGATACACTCCACTTCTTTGGGGCCAAGTTAGATATATTGTCGAATATTTATTATCAATTACAATTTTAGTCAAGGCCGGTTCAGCAGCTAAGATAAGGGTACTGGACTAGAAAACCCACTCTGGACGAATTCCCAAATCTGCCGCATTCCTAAATCCAATTTCATTTTAAATTAAAATTAATAGGATTTATGACGCTCCATTCCAACACAGGGCCAGAAAGGGGAACCATAGATCTCAAAACGGCATAAAATCATATTAGGGGCATGCTGGGAAGAATATAAATGGCAATCTCATGAGATGCATTGCAAAACGAGCACCATACCTGGGTGCTGTGATCATTTTTACACAAAAAAAATATAAGGCGGCCTTAAATGAAGTCCTGTCTTCAATGTTAATCCTTAATCTGTTTTAGTGAGCCGATACCAGTGGACAGTGATATGTATAGATTCTACTAGGTACTTTCGCTCAAACCTTATTTTTTTATAAGTATTGAATGCTTAGATGGCAGATGACCTGGTTCCGGCCCATATAGTATAAATGTCTTAGGCAGCAACCACTTATTGGATCTGGTAAACTATTTATATTCACACTATATTTCAATATTATCATTTCAAAATATCGAAAACTATCGAAAGCTGTTAAAAATTCCGAATATAGAGTGTTACAGTTATATGAGGCTATAAGAAAAAGTTTACCTGTGTAGTCAATTATTTACCAGCAAAGGCGGTGCCTATTACGAACTCCAAAAAATAGCGAATATAGTTAGTTACCGCTGTCATAGGAAATAGTAAGCATTGCTAACTCCAAATTGTAAATAATTAAGTAAAAGGTGGAGCTAAAGTCATCGAAATGCCGGGGTTGTAATGGGGTTATAAGAAGACGTGGTCCTGCATTGCGGACTTCAAATGCAGAATTGTTGAAAAAGCCACACAAATCGCCCAAAATTCTGAATATAGGGATACAGTTATAGACTACACCTAAATTCGGATCTGCATGGAGAATTCTTTTCTTGTAGGATGTTTCCTTCAAACTGCCAATTTACAGTAAATTATGTCAAAAATATGACTGAAACAACTAAAAATATTTTAAAACTGGAGGTATAGTTGAGGGCTATATCAAAATGTGGACCTATATGAACTATTTTCAACAACTGAAATTTTACGTGCGTAAAATAGATCTCAAAAAATGATGGAGGGTATAGAAATCTAAAAACAACACCAGAAAACCTAAATGTATAAGATATAACAAAAAAACAATTAAAAAAGCTGTAAGTTCGTCCGAGCCGAATTTTTAAATTTAATAAATCCGTGAATAATGTAGCTAAAATCACCAAAATACCGAAAATATGGAGGTATCGTTGTATGGGGGCTATGCAAAGACGTGGACCTGCACAGACAATTTTCAGTCATAGGCTGTAGCATCCGTTACGAACCTCAAATACCAAATTTGAAACACTTCCGGTGAATAATGTCGCTTAAATCTCCAAAATACCGAAAATATACAGGTACCATTATATGGGGGCTACACCAAAACCTGAACCTACATGGTCCATTTATATCAAAAGTTCTGCAGACATAATATTCATTTGAGTTAAATTTTATCAACATACTTCATTTCGTTCGGTAGCTAGAGTGATTTCCACAGACGGATAGACGGACAGACATCGTTAAATCGACATAGAATTTTATGCTGATCAAGAATATACTTTGTGGGGTCTAAAATGTATATTTCAAGGTGTTACAAACGGAATGACAAACTTAATATAACCTTCATATTATGGTGGAGGGTATAAAAACCACGTGCAATGAAAACCTATAATGAAAACTATAGGCATTCAATATTCGAAATGTCGTTGGAAAAAGGGTCAAAAATCATCAAATATCGGAAGGGAATGATTAGAACTCATTAAGAACTTCATAATTAGAGTTCAAGACAATTCTATTGAAAAATGTAGCTAAAAAGTCCAAATACCGACTAGAACTAGTAACTTTATTTGGGGCTCATACGTGGACCTATCTTGACAAGTTTCTGCCGAATATCGGGAGGTAACTTTACATGGGGGTGATACTTAAACTACCTCTTACGTACTCCAAATACCGAATTTCAGACAATTTCGTTAAAAGAAAGTGACCCAAATCATGCATATAACCAGACTATGCGATATCGTAGACCGATACAGGACCATTATATACATACTGCCTGCGGAGGTAGAACCCTTTAAAATTCTAAATACAAAATTTGGAACAATTCCATGGCAGATGTGGCTAAAATTATTAAAATATCGAATATGGAGAAATACTGTTATCTGGAGGCTATACAAAAACGTGGACCGAAATACCACATTTGCAATACCGACCATCCTAGACGCAATACGAACTATTGTGCCAAATTTGAAAGTGTGGACTGCATACTGATTTCAACAAAAGTCCTGCAGACGTAAAATTTAAATAACCTACTTCACTTTGTTCGGAAACTAATGCTATTTCCTCAGACGGACAGACATCGCTAAATCGATATAGAATTTTATGCTAATTTTATGCTAATCTATACTATGTGGGTTGTAGAATATATATTTCGAGGTGTTACAAACGGAATGACAAACTTTATACAGACTCCATACTATGGCGGAAGGTATAATAATGTATTAGTTGATTTGTAAGTATTTACGACTGTCAGAAATTGCGTAGGGGTGCAATTATTTGGAAATTGAATTTTTTGCTGCGTATATTATACAATTCACATTTTTTGTATTCGGCCCACTGTAACGACTGGTGTCATTGTGACCATAACTAAATGAATATTTAAGTATTTGGCGATCTCTCAACAGCAACACCCAAACACCTTATAAAGAAACTTAAAATGTATTAGTGCTCCCAGATTGCGAGAGTAAATGCTATGAATGTATGCATGTATGTGTGAGCGCGGATTTTAATTCACTTACAATGCTGTCATTAACAACAACAAAGAGGCCCTTTTAAAAATTCACCCCTAAGCGAACTTACGGCAATTTAGGCACGTGTTTCGGCTATCAACGCACAAAGAAACAAACTTCCATTTGGCAAACGAAACAATCCGTCGTCAACAACAATGAGAGAGTGAGTGTGTGTGTGCTTGTGAGTGCACATAAAGGATAAAAATACTCACAAACACTTCCACTTCAGTGTCGAGTCCATTTTGGATATTGAATTGCACTTTTCTTTTTATGCTTTCACCTCTCCTTCTTCTTCTTCTTGTTCGTCGGTTTTGTTTTTGCATTCTTCGTTTGCAACAGACCAAAAACAATAGTAGAAAGGTTACAGTAGCATTCCGGCCCAGTCCAATTAGGAATGGGAGTGCAGTATGTAAATGGAAAATGGGTGTCTGATTGGATTGGTTGTGTGCCATGTTGCAAGTCGTTGACGGTTGGGTTTGGGAAAACATAAAAAGGGTGGTAGTTACCTCGTCGGCGGTGTATGAGTCACGAGAAGGCTGTTTGTTATTTTCGATGAAAATGAAAAACACCTTTTGTTCATTTCGACCGAATGGAATCCCTGTTGTTGGTTGGCTGGCCTGTTTCGTTGTTGCAATGGACAAACCGGTGATCATAAATTTTTATGAGAGTCTTTTGAATATTTATTAGTGTTTAACATGTTTAGGTGCAGAAAGGATGTGTGTGTTGTCTGTCTCTCCATGAAATTTGTTTCGAAGGAGTGTTGCTGGCGTTTGTCTAAGGATATAGTTTGTAAAATTGTAATTAAAGGATATTTGACAATATGTGATTTATTTATGTGGTTTGCATAAAATAAAATTGCTACGATTTTATCACAGATAAAATGGTGTTTATTGTTAGGTTGTCACGAAACTTTAAATTGTGGAGAGTATTGAAGAATGATAAAATTTATTCCAAATGTATACTTGCGGTCTGCACAACTTAAACATAAGATTATTAAAAAAATACTAGAATTTGTGTTTTGCCTTACATATTATTGAAACAAACCCAACAATAATGAAAAGATTTAAGAAATTCCAGAATAATCGAGCTGAAAGAAATGCCCAAGATCGAGTCGAACTATCATCAGCCTTCAACATGAAGAACAATAAAATAAAAACTGTTCGACAGGAACAATATAACAGTTTAACATCGTTTTACCGGGTTAACTCTCAGATCCAACCCTGTTCATAATATACATTCGGAACTGAATAATTTTTATATTTGATATTCATGAATCAGACTTATCTGATTCAATTTCAATGGCAGAAGGTCCACAAAGAGAACATGAAGAATATTTTATGTTTTACATGTCTAACTTAAATACTGTTTGGGTTCTGCTAATCCGGTTCTAACTCCATATTCAAAAATTCGGCTACTTTAATGGGCGGAGGCCTTCTGAAATAAGTGAGCTAGGTTTGGCCGGGCAATTGAAAATGTGCAGGGTTTAGTTCTGTTCTCATCTCCGCAGATCAATTGGTAAAGAGTATGGCCGATGATTTCTTGACTGATATTTTTATATACCTGTGTTCACGGTGTTCAACCTTACACATATGTCATCAAAACTGGTGCCCAACGTCATGATCATCCGTACACGTAACTATCGATGCGCCGTCTGGAGGGTGAAGAATTCCGGAAAGAGAACTTCCTGCTTCACTCTATGGGGTTTGGATTTCTTCCGGAATTCCTCCTTCTTCCGGAATTCCTCCTATCCAAAATTTCAAATTTGGCCGGAGTGTATTTTTTTCATTATTACATTAGTCAGAACATACAATTGGACATATTGCACCAATTGTAGCACAAATAACAACCGGAACTGCAAAACAACCAGAACATGCCTCAATAGCAAGGAACACAACATCCACCAACAAACCTAATCTATGTTGGCAATGTAATTGAAAATTTAGCTTTCGGCAATATGCAGTTTACCGCATAAGGCAAATGATTTTCGTTGATTTGGTGAGGCCGTTTACATATAATGTTCGGTTTATTATACAATCATGCCAAAGGATAGTTAGTGACATTTTGAATCATTTTCTGTCAACGGATTTACAGAATAGTAAGCTGGGAATACTTTTTGAACTGGCTTTCAGTCCCCAAAATTTTTTCAAATTTGGTATTTGGTCGTAAGTATATAATACAGCCTATAGCAGAAAATTGTCTGTGCAGGTCCATCTTTTAGTATAGCCACCTCATTATATTGTTTACAAGCGTACAAGAGCATTTTGGTGAGAATTTTCCAGAAAAAACTTACTCGTAATGGAATTCAAGCGTGATAGTGCGATTTCTTTATATGGGTGGAAAACCACAAGTGGCTATCGTTAGAGCACTCCAGCATTTAAATTTGAATAAATCTTTTGTGTCTCATACCATCGCTCGTTTCCGTGATACTGGTAGCGTAGCCCGACATCAAGGAAGTGGAAGGAAGAAAACACCAACATCAGCAGAAATGGTTCGAAAAGTAAGGAAGCGACTTGAAGGAAATCCGCGTCGCAGTGGCCGAAAAATGGCTGAACTGAACATGAACCGAAAAATGGCTGAACATATCTTAAATATTAAAAAATAAAGTGCAATAACTTACACCGCAACAGAAAGAAAATAGACTCAAAAGAGCTAAAAAGTGGTTTCGTTTGGCCGAAAGTGGTGAACTGTCGAATTTGGTTTCCTCCGATGAGAAAACATTCATTGTCCAGCAGTTTGTAAACAAACAAAATGATCGTGTTTACTTGCCACAGAGGTCAGTTGAAAATGTGCAGCTTCGGTTGGCCACCAGAACTCAAGCGCCGGCCATGGAGATGGTGTGGGCGACCAAAATCTCCGGATACCAATCCGTTGGTCCATTGTGTCTGGAGTATTTTGGAAGGCAAGATTGACACTAAAAATACCAAAGTTTGATCATCACAAGCAAGCGCTTCCCAGGAATGGGCCAAAATACCGCAGAGCAACATTCGGGCAGCGTGTGACGATTTCATTGGCCGTTTGAAGGCCATAATTCGTGCCAAAGGTGACCAATTCGAACAAATCTAAACTTATTCTAAAATTTGATGCTGTTTCCGACATCTTTTGCTTTCATTCAATAAATTTAAGAAAAAAAAAATGTAAAAATTATGGCGTTTGACTTTGTTGCTGCTTTTTTATCTCACCATGTATGTTCAATGAAAATATTGACCTACAGTTCCTCGAATGATTCGAAATATCATCTACACATCAACATTTTTTGCGTGAAGATATTTTGGTACACCTCCTAATACCTCTTCCAAAGGCATCAACAGTTCTTATAATCATTAGTCGCCTAAAATGCGAGGTTATTGGAGTACAACAGTCAACCCCCGATATTCGATGGGTAGTGCACTACTTAAAAATAAAATAAATTCAATTTTTTCAGTGTGTGAAAAGTCACGAAGAGGAATATAATTGAGGAAGAGGATAAAGTCAATCATCATACAAAGAGATGGAGACCTAACAAAACTTAAAGAATAGTTTTATATACCATTGAAAATATAGATTAGTGGGTCACGTTTAAGAAAATTAAAATGGTAAATTTCTGAACTTAATGGTTGAAAAGCCTATATTTTATTTGCCTGGTCCTTGGAAGCAAATCGGTTTCAAAAGACTTTTCCGACTACTTTAAGTTTTCCGATCGAATTAGCTGTAATTCCAGAATTGGGCCCACAGTTTCTTATATTCTGGATACAGCGGTTCGAAATTTTTTTGGGCGTTTTAAGGAAATTAGCCAAAATTTCCTCAAATTAAGATAAATAAATATGCATGAAATCTCCCATTGGAATGTTTTTCTTATTGGAAAAATGATGCAGCAACATTTGATTGTTTACAACAAAACTCACATGTCAACATGTAGCCCCGTCGCTTGTCGCTTCTTAACATGTATACAAACATTATCCTTAATCGTTTTGTTGAACAAATTTTGCTTGTCCTTCTACATGTTTGTTTCCTTTGTTGACTCAATTTAGAATCACATGTTTTGCGAAGCAGCCACACCAACACGATACAGTCAAAACAAACGACCTCCATGTGGCCAAAAACCATATTCAAATCCAAACAACAAACAACCCTTGGGCGCCAAAATGTATGCAATATTAAAGACAATACCTCTTTTGTACCACAAATGTTGTGCCGTGCTGCGATACAAGGGAGAAGGCCGAGCTTTTAATGGCGCCAATGCCACCACCGACCATTACCTTGTGACGACTGTTAACTGAAATTCATTAAGACGCACATGTATTCATGGCTATCCAACCACTTTGTGATCGCTCACACTTCGGCTGGCACTCTATCCCCATTTTCAAGTTTTTATGTGAAACCACGTGTTTTTCCGTAGATTAAAAAGTTTCATATATGCGTTGTATTTTGCCCAGTACTGTTGTTGTTGTCACAGGGCAAAAAATCATTTGGAAAGTCACCCCATGTTATGTGGACAAACATCGACCGAGATCCATCCGTAGCATCAAAAACACAATGGTTATGCCTCGAATAAAACGTCAATGCGTCCAACCATCAAACCATTTACTCGTTGACTCTTTCTGTCTGTCTGTCCGTCCGTCCATCCGTCCTTTCATTCCCAACTGTAACCAATATTCAGAAAGGAATCCATTAAAGGTTTGAATGGACGAAAGATTGAAATTAATTCGGACGATGTTGGGGAATGGGGGGGCTTGAAAATCACCAGATTTGGTTTGAGCGCGTTTTAATCGTTTTCGTATGTAAAACATAAAATAAATTTTCATTTGCAAAGGATTTGTAGCTCGGGGGGATGCATGCAAATGTGAAAATATTTTCCTTCTCTATTTATCTGTTATTTTAGATTTTTTTGTTGTAAATATTCGGAATGGGAATGAACATTTATATATTGTGAGACTATGTAGTGAAAATGTCGTCAAAAGAGAACTTTACATATATAAATGGCTTCTCTCACAGACTAGAATTTGAGAAATTTTGTTATGTATCATTAAAATGTACCCATATCTCAGAGTGTTATTTGGTTATAACGCCGGAAATTAATTATTTATCTTACCTGTAATGAAAAGAAGGAAAGAGGGTTAAAAATGTGTGTTCATTTGTGGTAAATCAGCCGTGCGTAAAGCGTGGTTTATTTAAAAGAAACGAGTATTATTTTTTATATATTTTACGATTGATTTTAACTTTGTTTAAAAAATAGAAATAAGAAACAAGTAGGGATGTCTAAAAATAAGTTATCTCAAATAATCACATTTAACAAAAAACGGAGCTTGCAAATCATTGATTTGTCACTCTTGGCTCAATTGGTATGTAAATAAGCAAAATGTTCGACTTTGGAATGAAGACCGACCAGAAGCATTGCAAAAGCTACCAATGCATCCAGAAACAGGTCAAAGTTTGATTCGCTTTATGGGCTGCTAGGATCATTCGACTTTTCTTCTTCAAGGTTCGGAACCGGTCAATTAATTGGCCAGCAGGACCGTACATTTTAATGCCCTTAGACTATTTTCGAGTCCGTTTCAATTGATGCATTGCAAGATAATATTGAATCATTTATTCGTAAGGTACCGGAATATTGAAAAGTGCCAAAATTGGACTAAGCGGATGGACCATTTGCGACGAAGTCGAGTTTAACATTTGCATGAAATTATCTTCAAACATTAAATTGTATGGATCGTACTTCAACTCAGATAAAGATTTGATGAATTTGGAATTTTTCTGAATTGTATGTGTTTTCTATAGCTCTTAAAAATCACCCTTTAGTATTGGAGTGTGGATTCCTATATGTATGTATGTACAAATTCCACACAATGACATGGATCTGTTTGAGTAATTTTATGACACTACGAACTCCAAATACCATTTTTGAAACAATTCTATTGAAAATATCGGAAGGTTCCGTTATATTGGGGCTATATCAAAACATGGTACAATTACGGAGATTTCGTTCGCAGCAAACTACAATCAAGATTTTTTACAAATTTCATATTTTGTATGACTTTAATTATACCAACAGCTGTATAATTACAGAGGGTTTATATCAATTGCATATGAGAACTCTCAAAGGGAGTATCGAATACAATATTGCCACCTGTCTTTCTAATACCTTTACCACAAAAGGTCGAATAATTCACCGATACTAAAATTCACTCACTTTAAATATTTTTTTCAGCATTGTTACCAGAGCGAAGTTGGCATGGCCTTTCCCACAAAACATCATAATATTTATGAAGAATACAATTTTTAACATATTAAGAATTATTTAAGTTCGCCGGCCGAAGTTTTTATACCCTCTACCATTTGAAAAGTAGCTCATGTAAAAATATGTCTGTAAATGCCGATTTTTTAAGTAAATGATACACCAACCGTGACAATTTTGTCTAATTAGGTTGTGTCTTGGATTATACGATAAAATTCCGTCTAAATTAAAGCCTGTCATATTTGGACCAAATCAATTTCTTTATAGCTATAGCTCTCATGTATATGTTTCATGCGATTTTATATCTAAGTCTTCTCAAAGGCATAATAAACCCTCTAAAGAAATGACATTTTGTACGAGAGCTCACTACAGCATAAAAATATCTCCTTTTAATTTAGTGGAAAACATCGTTCTCCTCTAATAAACATATGTTGTTTTATAAAAACAACAAAAATGGGATTAAGCCTGACGATTTTTGCAACAACGGAAAACAATTAAGATTAAGATATAGCTCCCTTATATATGTTTCATCCGATTTAAATCCTTATTGGGCAATGGGCCATTTTCGAACTTACAAAAATCGAATACACAATTTTAGAGTTAGTCGTGTAAAGAGACTAGGAGTATAAACTCAATGAAGATCGCAATGGACCGAAAGGTCACCAGTGAGGTAGTTACAATTTCAATTGTAACTACACAAAATTTAACCTAACCTTTGCCCGACTTCAAGACCTTCATTCAACAAAACTCTGATGATTTAAGGATTCCAAGTTTTGATTACAAAAATTGGTCAAAACGCATAGGTTGAAACCACTATACCCCAAAAACTTAAACTTTATAAAAAATGAGTCATATCATCCAAAACTCCTTGAAGTTAGTGGAAAATTAAAAGAACTGATTCAATTTTATCGATAGAATTCATTTTGATCTTGAAACTATGCCAATAAACGTCATTATATTCCAATTAACAAACACTAGAATTTAACAAATTAACTTAATACGCCATTCGAGTTGACAAGTACGTACTCCAAATATTTCACAAAACGTGACATATCAAAAACCGAACAAATTAAAAAACGATACCCACGTTCTTGTGATTATTGTCACTGGTAGAAAATCAAATACAAAAACCCTCCGTATGGCCGTGACTAACCCTTCGCAAATGAAATCCACATCCAGATGTAGTTCGTTTTTTTCAAAATGGGTGGTTTTTGGTAGCATTGTTGCGCAACATACAAAAAATAGAATTAGGAAATTTTATTGTGTGCAAATAAACCAAAATCTAGTTAAGTTCGACGACTATCGTTTCTTTTTCGAAGTGAAAATTCAAACTCAATAAGGCGAAAGTGACAAACGAACGGCACAACGCATGCATGTTGCATGAACTGGTGGGAGCGGTTGTTGTTTGCCAAACTGTGCGGTTTCCAGCATTTTCCAAGTGTTTGACATTCACTCTCTCTCCCGCGCACTGTGACTCGCCCTCGCTTAACAAATAGAATTAGGAATTGTAACAAAACAAAAAACAAGGGGACCTTGTATTCTTCCTTTTTGTCACTACAAGGGTTTCTTTTGAACTCCAGACATTTTCACGCTAACAAGATTGCAAGAGTAAGCCGAAGGTCTAACAAAGCTTCCCCATCTGTTTAATATTTCAAGTGGCTATGCCTCAGCTAGGAAATGACATGAAACGTGCTTGTGTAATTATTTTCATACTATTTGTGATGATTTGCTTTGTGATTACAAATAAATGAGGGTTAAATGTGGATTTGGAATGTTTGGACTTTAAGATCTATGTATGGTCGAGTAGAATCCTTTAAGATGTCTTCACCACCATTGGGCGCATTCTTAGTTTCGAAGGCAGAGGTTAATACCTTACCCTAAGTAATTAACGCTGCATATGGGGCACCCACACTTCATTCCTGAACACTTATTTGAGGACACTTAAAATACCAAAATTAGAAAAATCGTGTTGAAAAGTATCGGTAGGTCTAATATGTACCATTATACATGATCATTTGTAAAAATATATACTTTATGCCACTCAAATTAAAGGTGATTTTTTAGCTATCATCTTCTTGGCAATACTGTTTTAAACAGTTCCCGCACTTTCCGTCATTTGTTTGGCTGTCAAACATATTTCGTTTAGATATGCGTGATCTGTTAAGAAAGTTTATCACGCGCTTCTGGTATTCAGCGATAAACCTCATTTTTGGCTCAATAGGTCCGTAAATAAGCACAAGTGCGATTTTAAAGTGATGATGAGCAAGAAGCATTGCAATAGCTATCAATGCGTCCAGAAAATGATGACCGCTACCGTGAAATGGTATCCAAATTTTTATACTATCCACCATAGAATGGAGGGAGAAGAATACGAGAAGTGACATCGACATAGCTTCCTGGACACGGAAATGTCAAACTAATTTTGCAATTATAAACTTTCTATAAGAAATTATTGAAATATGTAAAATCTTTTGCATATCATAACAAGCAAACAAATTAAAAAGCAGTAAGTTTGGCCGGGCCGAACTTTGAATACCCTCCACCATTTGGAACGAATTTGAAAATTCTCAAAAAATAAAATCCTTAAAAAATTCTGTTAAAATTACCGAAAATAACGAATATAGCCGTTATATTGGGTTCTATACGACGCGGACCTACATAGGCATTGTTTGTCATGAGCCATTACCATATTCAAATTCGAAACTTGAAATACACGGTGAATAATGTAGTTAAAATCATCAAAATAACGTATATAAGGAGCTGTGCGAAGACCTGGACCAGCATAGACAATTTTCTGTCACAGGCTGTAGCATCCATTACGAACTTCAAATACTGTAGTTTCCATTTCGAACTTCAAATACAAATTTGAAACAATTCCGGTAAATAATGTCGCTTAACTCATCAAAATAACGAATATAGGGAGATACCGTTATATGGGGGCTATATAAAAACGTGAACCTACATGGCACATTTACGAACTTAACCTGCCTACTGGAAAAATAAACATGTGTGCAAAATCTTAGCCTTCTACCTCAATTCGTTCGAAAGATAGCGTGATTACAACAGACAGACAGACGGACAGACAGACATCGCTAAATCGACTTAGAATTTTACGCTGATCAGACTTTGTTGGGTCTGAAATGAGTATTTCGAGGAGTTAAAAACGGAATGACAAAGTTAATATACCCTCCATAGTATGGTTGAGGGTATAAAAAGGTGTATGTTCAGCCGGGCCGAACTTAGAACACCCTCCACCGTTTGGAACGAATTTGGCAATTCTCCAAAACAATAAATCCGTTAAAAATTCTGTTAAAATCTTAAAAATAAAAAAAAAAAATAATAAAAAATAGACGTGCACCTGCACAGATAATTTTCTGTCATAGGCTTTAGTATCCATAACGAACTACAAATACCAATTTGATACAATTCCGGGGAATAATGTCGCTAAAATCATCAAAATACAGAATATCGGGAGGTACCGTTATATGGGGGCTATACGAAGACGTGGGCCTGCAATCTGTTGTCATAGGCTGTAGCATCCATTACGAACTTCAAATACCAAATTTGAAACAATTCCGATGAATTTAATATAATTTGCGTTGTTTTGAAAAATTATAAAACATATAAACAATTGATCTGTAGTGGAATGAGTTGGAGTAATAGGAAATGCAATACTAATTTGAAATTGAAATTCTGCCGTACGAAATACGATTAAACTAATTAGCATACCCTTGAATTATGGGAGATTATACTAAATGTGTACCGTTTGAAAATTAGTTTTCTGCATCGATTGAGGATTATTCCTAAATAAAATTGATATTCAACAGAATTGGGGACGAAAATTTAAAGTTGAAGACTTGCGGATTTGTTGGATAATTTAGGGAAGTCTGGAAAACTCGTATATATCTAGCAATTTAGTAATAATAAATAATATACTAAACTTGCATGCAACAAAGAAAGATGAGATATCCCACTGTTGAATGAAATAAATTCACAACAAGTTAAATCGTAGTATCATTCAGTGGGCCGACATTGTCTATTTTCTCTCCTAACCAACAACTGATACAAGTATTCCACGAGGTAAATTATTTTCTTGAAAATGTTGACAGTTTGTGGGGGTGGTACAAGAAGAAGTCGTCGGGATTAGTCAATCCTCCGAACTCGAATTATGTTTGATAATAATATTTCAATGTATCAAGTTTGGGCGAACTCGGGTACCGCCTTAGGGAGTTATAATGCGCACCCGCCAGAGAGAAAGCCAGGTAGTCGAAAACCTCTTAATCGTCTTCAATCACCATGAAACGGATTTGGTTCAAAGAGACCTAGGGTCTAAAACCGTTATTTGGAAGAAGCACATATACCATCTGCAGCCATGTAGCTTAAGTTATACAGTTATACAATGGTAATAATCTAGCAGTCATTATGCATTTGTGATGAAGAACCTTGCAGGAATGCAGTACCGAAATTGATGAGAAAATGTCGCAAAACAAAATCACATCTGCAAGCAAAATTTAAATTTTTGGGTAGCATTCTACACAACTTAGCACTGAAACTCCAAGTTACATTCCAGCCACAATCAAAATCAAACACAACATTTTTCTCTCATACAAATTTGTCAAACATAAATTGTTATCATAAATGTTGTTTAAGTTACAATCGTCCATTGCGGCCTACATCGAAGCATATTAAATCTCCTGTGTAAATTGGTAGCACATTCACAATATTTAACAGGAAAATAATTACACACATCGCGATGTATTCTATGATGTTGTACATGTCCGCAGCATTCGCATCGGCGCGGTTTTTATCTTCCAAATGCATAGCATTAACGGCACTAAACAAAACATAATACCGATTTATCGAACATGTAACACCTCATACTCCACCCCTTTCAACGGTCACGGCCGGCAACAAACACACGACGTCTAATGCAACAACTTAAAAGTGGCAGATTAAAATGATTTAATCACAGATCCATTTGCTGTCGGCATAGAAATCCATGATTAATATTTCCAGTGCAATTATCAAATGCTTCGCACCGCAAGCCGGCAATCGGCGGCCGTGCAGACCAAACAAACCGCAAAGGCCAGCAGCCAACAGCCAGTATTGGGAAATGAGTGGAGACCATCTGAATGCCATGGCAAATAACAGTGTTGGGACCCGTGCTAAACTTGGCTTTTTCCATTTCCATAATGATACTTCTCTGGTCAGAGATACAAACATCTGCCATGTAATTCCGCTGCGATTAAGATTTTCCTAAGGAAAACACATTTCAACGGAGGGAAACCTGGAAGAGGCGAATGATTGCCGTTGATTGCATTTCTTTAAAACACATAAAATATGCACAAATGTGCGATTTGCAATCATTGCCCCATTGGATACCCTGTCCATGCCGGACCACTAGCAACAGCATCTGTTCAACCAGGCTCACTGCTCTCCACGAGAGAATGTTTGCTGACCAATGCCAACTAGTACGGCTTACAAGAAGTACAAGAGATGCCCACAAAAATATTTGAAAAAAATTATTGGCGGCCCAATGAATGTCCGGGAATAAAACGAAAACAAAATAAAGCCAAAAGGAAAAGAATAAAGATTTATTTATTTTTAGCTACCGAAGATATCCCCTAAGCTACGAGCGGGCAAACGCCAAGGCAGCACCTCCCCACGATTTTGGCGTGCAACAGCGATTGAAATGATGATGTTTAGTTTGAACATACACATCAGTGTGTGTGGATGTGTGTGTGCAAATGTAATTCAAAAGAGGGAAAATCAAAGGAAACATCTTTTGGCCAACAAATATATCAGAGTACCTTTGAGGTCAATGGGTTTCTTATGGGAAAAATTGGTTTTGTGGCTTATTCAAAAAAAAAATTTATTGGAAAAACATTCCTTTTTTTTCTTGTTCGAATTTCAGAATTTTTAACACTTTTTGGTGTCAATACAATGTGAGTGTAAATATATTAACATAAAAGGGTGTGAATACTGTATATAGGGTAAGGGAAAATACGAAGCAGACGGGTTTTGGACGAAAATGCATATATGGAAAGGAAAGAACAAGTTAAAAATCACTAAGTTCGGCCGGGCCGTACTTTGAATACCCTCCACCATTAGGAACGAATATGGATATATGAGACCTATATGTAGACTTGGACCTGCATAGACAATTTGCCGTCACAGACTGTAGTTCCCATTACGAACTCTAAACACGTAATTTGAAACTACTTCGGTGAATAATGACGCTAAAATCGTCAAAATATCGAATATTGGGAGGTATCGTTATATAGGAGCTATACGAAGACACGGACCTGCACAGACAAATTTCTGTCATAGGCCATTACGAACTTTAAATACTAAAATTGAAACAATTCCGGTGAACAATGTCGCTAAAATCATAAAAATACCGAATATAGGCAGTTACCGTTATATGGGTGCTATACGAAGACGTGGGCCTGCATGGCCTTCTTAGCCTTCTATCTCAATTTGTTCGAAAGATAGCGTGATTATAACAGACAGACAGACATCGCTAAATCGACTTAGAATTTTACGTTGATCAAGAATATATACTTTGTTGAGTCTGACATGAGTATTAATATACCCTCCATAGTCTGCACTATGAGAAACATATGGAGATTTCTTTCATGCCAAACAAGCAGCTACCTTTTTACGACTGCTTCGGCTTTTCTATTCGATCGTGTAAACAATACTTGTTTATATATCGTCGAATTGAATTTCGTCTTCAAAGCATTTTAAGCAGAACACAGAAACAGAAAAACTTCTTGGGGGATGCAAGATGCAAGTGCATAAAAAACTATGGAGTTCTATATCAAATGTACACTGGCATAAACAATTTTCATATAAACAACAGACAAGCGGACGAATGTGAAGACGTGCAGACAAATATCCACAAAGAACCATATGCTGTGCAGAGATATTCACTCACTTCAATGTTTGTGGAACAGAACTAACAACGCCCGATGATAAACAATAAGAAGAAAAAAAAAAAAAAACAAAAAAACTGGTAAAGGGAAACAATAAAAGCCGCACATGTGCGGATATTCAGTTTTTTTTTTTTTTTAAAGTCTTTTTACTAACACAGTGTTTGAACAAGGAACAAGTTGTGGAATTCTTACAGGTTTTGGTGAATGAGCGTGTTAACATTTGCAGTTGTGTTCCATCAAACTTGAAATGCATAATTATTGCAAATTATTACAGCTTGCGCCAAGAAATATTTATGTATATATCCTTAGAACAAATTTTGTCTTCATTTCCAAAATAAATAACAAATGGAAAATGTCGTATAACGAAGGGTTAGGCAAAATCAGGCACATATGCTTTTAAAGAGCATAATTCTCTCCACAATTACAACCAGAACCATTGAAAAACAAGATATTTAGAAGAGCTCCGAATATGTTAAGGAATACAGGGTTGCCCATATTCGACGGACCCATGTTTGTTATGCGACTTGTGTGCGGTGGAGCGCTGTTGAAACCAGAACTGCCTCATACGCTTTCGACGAATAATTAGCATCACAAAATTGGTCATCATGTCGCGATAACGCTCCTGATTGATGGTAACAGCATGGCCATTTTCATTTTGGAAGAAAAACGGCCAAATGACCGTTTTCGCACTAACGCCGCACCAAACTGTGACTTTTTCGTCATGAAGAGGCACTTCTTGAATCTCCAGAGGATTTTCAGTGGCGTAAAAACGGCAATTTTGCTTATTTACGGTCCCATTCAATGTGAAATGGGCTTCATCGGACATGATAATTTTGTTCCAAAATTGCTCGTCATCTTCGGCCATTTCGATGAATCTTAGGGCCCATTCCATTGGCGTGTATTGGTTCATGGTAAAAATCTGCTTGGACTGACGCTTCAAACGCGGTATGTCATTAAGCGATGTGACATCTCTGTCAAAAGTTATGGCGTTGCCAGATGGGTCCGTCGAATATGGGCAACCCTGTATATGGGAGGCATATCCAATTCTGAATCGATTTTCACTAAATTTGACGGAGACATTTTAATCTTTAATACCAAATAACTTTGCTATACAGTGCATTATATGACTTCGAGAAGGATTATATTAAAAATCCCCATATTCACTCCATTTTTTATCCATTATTTGCACAATAAACCTGAAATCGGATTAAGGATATATATGGGAACTGTATCCAAATCTTAGCCGTTCAAGATAAAATGTGGTAAACACATTTTCGAGCTCTATAAGAGCAGGTACCAAATATTATTGTTCTCGAAAGCATATAACGGATGTGTGGGACGAAAGCATATAACGGATGTGAGGGACTCAAAGACAAAATCGAATGAAACATATATATGGGAGCTATAGCTATAACTGAACCGATTTTATCAAAATTTTATGTACTTGCTTCTAGACTGAATTCTGTTGGATGTACCAAAACCCAGGACTTTTGGGCAGATATTGGCCACTTGCCGAAATCGGGAGCTGAATCCAAATCTGATCCGATCTTGATAAAAATTGGTAGAGGTATTTCTGGGCTGTCGCCGAATGCATATTACGAATGTAAGGGACTTAAACCCCAAAGCGGTTGAAACATATATATGGGATCTATAGATTGAATTCTGTCGGATGTGCCAAAATTTAGACCATTTGGACTGATAATCTACATTTGGTGCACAATTAACCCGAAATCGGTTTAAGATATATATATGGGAGCTATATCTAAATCAGAACCGATCTTGATACAATTTGGCGGAGGTATTTCTGGGCTGTATCTAATATCTGATGCAAACATCATCCTTGTGGGTGCATATTACAATTGCTATATCTAAATCTGGTCCAATAAACACCAATTTCAATAGGGTTCGTCCATTGGCCAAACTAATATTGTTTGCAAAATTTCATCCAAATCGGATAATAAATGCGACCTGCACTTTGTTTAAAAGAATACAAGGATGGACAGACGGACTGATATGCATAAATCGACTCAGAAACTGATTCTATGAATATCCTCAAAAGTAGCTATGGGTCTATCTCGTGTTACATTAGGGTATAAAAAGGTAATTAAAGAATTTAAAATTGGGAGACGGACTCTCTACCCAATCCTAACTGAGTTGCTAAAAATAACAATCTCCTTAAACTATTAGGTTTCCACTCCTCGAAAATATCGGAACATGTGTTTATGTTAACCCAAAATTACAAATCATTAATCCATATCACAAATTTGAATTTCTGCTCTCCAAACACTGTTCACCTTATTTATGACCAACAACAAACAACAGATATGCATTGTACATCAACAAAAGAAACAAAACAAGAAAAAAACAACGATAAAAGTATGAAGAAAAACTTATTTATTCTCAGTGGAAACTTAACCTCATCACTTCGGTGGCAACAGTTTTGTACAATACTTAGATGCTCACCCTTATAACGCTGCATCAGAAGCACACGACCAGCTGAATGAGGCAGCGATAGCGGTGAAGTACCGCACACCGTGCAGTAGTTTGGTCTGTTAGGAACATGTGCATCTTTTATTTCGTGTTTTCGGATAAGAATATTGTATTAGGATGGATAGAAACTCAGAAGCAGAAGCCCATAACCACAAAATACCTAAAGTGCTTGGTTATTATAAAATACCCTAATGCTAAGTTTACATGGCAAGTGATTCGCTCTCTATTCGTTGTTCGACCATTAATTATTAAATTATGCATTTTCCACATAAAATTTGCTGAGCGAACAAAAAAAATACCTTGTCGATTGGTTTCAATTGTGTGATCAGGAAAATTTTTGTGTTTTGGGTTTATTTGACCCCTAAATATTTTGCGATAATCTCCAAATGCAAGAGGTCCGTCCGTATCTCCAAATTTAGACTCGTCTATATGATTTGCTTGTCTACAATATTTGCCTATATTCTTCAACGAAATCAGCATTAAGAAAAGCTCGCCTCTTGCGTATTTCGGATTTCGCCTTTAAGTTATTTTCATCGTTTCGGTAGAATGGAAATAGTGGTATTTTTTTCAAACATTCTACTCGCCTTAAGTTTATATTTGTGACCTTTATATTGGCTGCGAAAACAGGAAAATTTTTAGTTATTGGTCCATTTCAACCTCTAAATATATTGCCCTTCTGAGCATTTTTTTTAAAAACAAGTAAAAAAACATTAAGTTCGGCCGGGCCAAACTTTTAATACCCTCCACCCTAGGGTAAAAGAACATTAGAAAAAATGTGGCAAAAAACATTAAAATGCGAATATCGGGAGGTACCGTTATATAGGGGCTACACCAACACGTGCACCTATAATTACAATGTTTCGCCACACGAGCTAGGACCCATTATGACCCACAAATACCAACTTTTACACAAATCAGTGAAAAAATGTGGCATAAATCATCAAAATACCGAATATCGGGAGGTACCGTTATATGGGGACTATACCAGAACGTGGACCTATACATGCAATGTTTTGCTACACGCTCAGGGACCCGTTGTGACCTACAAATACCAATTTTCAGACAAATCCGTGAAAAAATGTGGCATAAATCATCAAAATACCGAATATCGGTAGGTACCGTTATATGGGGGCTATACCAAAACGTGGACCTATACATGCAATGTTTTGACACACGCTCAGGGACCCGTCATGACCTACAAATACCAATTTTCAGACAAATCCGTGAAAAAATGTGGCATAAATCATCAAAATACCGAAAATCGGTAGGTACCGTTATATGGGGGCTATACCAAAACGTGGACCTATACATGCAATGTTTTGCCACACGCTCAGGGACCCGTCATGACCTACAAATACCAATTTTCAGATAAATCCGTGAAAAAATGTGGCATAAATCATTAAAATACCGAATATCAGGAGGTACCGTTATATGGGGACTATACCAGAACGTGGACCGATATATCTCATTTTCAATACCAACCATCCTAGGGACAATACACACACTTGTGCCAAATTTCAAAGGTCTCCGTCAAATAATGTGGGCTCTATCGTGATTTCAACAGACAGACAGACAGACAGACGTACAGACAGACAGACGGACAGACAGACAGACAGACGGACATCGCTAAATCGTCTTAGAATTTTATGCTGATTATGAATATATATACTTTATGGGGTCTACGACGAATATTTAGAGGTGTTACAAACGGAATGACAAAGTTAATATACCCTCCTACCCATGGTGGAGGGTATAATTATACTTTTATGAAAAGAGGGCATTCTGAATTGACAAAAAATTGTCAAAATCGGTCCAGCTATTCTTGACATATAAGCAGCTATTCTTGACATATAAACCACTCGTCCGACAGCTGTTAAAATTATTCCAGTAACAAACATATAAAATAGTGTGATTTATATATTTGGCTGGAAAACTACAAGTGGCTATCGTTAGAGCACTCCATCATTTAAATGTGAATAAATCTTTTGTGTGTTTTGTACAATCGCTCGTTACTGGTTGCGTAGGCCGACATCAAGGAAGTGGATGGAAAAAATCCGCAACATTAGCAGAAATTGTTCGAAAAAATGGCTGAAAATGAGCTGAACATATCACAATATTCCATTCGGCAAATATTGAAAAATAAGCTGGAGGTAAAGACATTAAAATTCCAAAAAGTGCAAGAAATTACACCGCAACAGAAAGAAAATAGACTCAAAAGAGTTGATCCGCTTGGCCGAAAGTGGTGAACTGCAGAATTTGGTTTTCTCCGATGAGAAAACATTCGTTGTCCAGCAGTTTGTAAACAAACAAAATTATCGTGTTTACTTGCAGAACCCAAGCGCCGGCCATGGTGATGGTGTGGGCCGTCATAACAGCGGATGGTCGCTCTTCGCTCGTATTAATCAACTGTGGCATTCTGGAGGGTGTATTAAAGCCTTGGACACGCAAAAGTACTCAGCACCGTCGCACTCAGCACGCGCCACCCAAGAATGGTTACAAAATAAGGTTCCTCGCTTCATTTCCAGCGCACAAAGGCCACCAAAATCTCCGAATAGCAATCCGTTGGACTATTGTGTCTGGAAAGCAAGGACTATTTTGGAAAGCAAGGTTGGCACTAAAAAATACCAAAGTGTCGATCACCTCAGGCAAGCGCTTCGCCGGGAATGGGCCAAAATACCGCAGAGCAACATTCGAGCAGCGTGTTTCATTGGACGTTTGAAGGCCATAATTCGTGCCAAAGGTGACCAATTTGAACAAATCTAAACTTATTCTAAAATTTGATTCTAATTCCGGCATTTTTTGCTTTCATTCAATGAAATTAAAAAAAAAAATTAAAAATTATGGCGTTTGGCTTTTTTACAGATTTTTTTATCTCACATACCATTAGCCATATAGGTATGGAGGGTAAAGGAGTATACTAAATGGTACTTAATTCGGTACAATTTATATTTTTTTAGAGAACCGATATGGGATTACTGTGGAAGTGTAGGATTAATGTATATAAAAATCATTGGAAATTCATACTTATGTGTACTAAATAGTACCATATACGGTACAATTTGATATTGGGTGAACAGATAGTTCTTGAAATCTGAAATTTGGTATTAGAGTTGCTGTTCATGTGAAGCCTGGACATATGGAGTACTAAATTTGGTATTGGATGAAGGAATAGAGTTGAAATCCGGAAATTTGGCATAAATGTCAAATGTCTGTGGTTAAGATATGGAGGAGAAATTGAAAATTCGAGGCATAATTGTACGAAAATTACTGAATGGTACTAAATTGGGTATTGGGTGAAGGGAAAGAGCTGGAATCTTGAAATTTCATATTGAAGTCTCTCTCTCTCTGTTGCTATCTGGAATTGAGATATGGAGGTGGTTTTTGGAATGTGTACTATAATTGCACGAAAAGTACTAAATAGTATTAAATTCGGTATTGGTGAAGGTGAAGGAATGGGGCCAAAATCCAGAAATTTGATATAGACGTTGATGCCTAGAATTGAGGTTTGGAACGGTTTTGCAATAGAGTACTAAAATCATACGAAAGGTACTAAATGTTACAAAATTTTATATTGAGCGAAGGAATAGAGTTGGAAATCTCAAATTTGCTATTAAAGTCTCTGTTGGGATCTGGAATTAATATATGGAGGTGGTTTTGGAAATGTATACTATAATTGTAGGAAAAGTACTAAATTTGGTATTGGATGAATTCAAAGAGCATAAATCCTGAAATTTGATGTGAATGTCACTTTTGTTGACGATGGTTGAGAGAAAGAGCTGGCTTTGAATATGCGTACTATAATTGTACTAAATGGTACTACTAAGTTTTGTAACAGAGAATATAAAGGGGATGTAATTGGATATTAAGGCCACTCTTGGTATCTATGGAAGATATATGGAGATTGTTACGATAATACGTACTTTAACTCTACGAAAAGAACGAAATGTTACTTAATTTGCTATTGGGTGAAGGGATATAGCTGAAAACCTGAAACTTGATATGGAAGCCACTGTTGGTATATAGTTCTGAGTGTGTGGATAAAGCTTGAATCCTGAAAGTTGAGATTTAGGTCATTATTCGTTTCTAGGGTTTACATATGGAAACGTTGAAATAGTTTAGACCCGTAAAATTGGATGTGGATGGATTGGATGTGATCCTCCTCGGTAAACTTCAAAATGAAAGATTTTGAAGACTTTTTGGTGTAAAAAGTAATCGTTTCCTATTATTCATTTCGAAAAAGAAAAACTTGAATAATATATAAATCATTGAATGTTTGAAAATTTTGAAACGATGTATGAATTTTTGATAAATGAAATTTTGTTAAACTGAACAATTTGTGAACTTTGAGTACCAAAAAGGCCTAACACGAACTGTTGGAACGAATCTAAAATTTTAAAGTGGATCTTTCGCTGACGCAGTAGCGAGAACAGTATAAAAATATGTTTGTAAATGCCGAGATTTCAGTATTCACTTCTGTTATTAGGAACATCTTAAGCAAATTTCGAAAAATTCTGTAAAAAGTTGGCAAAATTGTAAAAATTCCGAATATTGGGAGGTATATTTATATCGGGGCTATACGAAAACTTTGGCGTGTATAGACAATGTTTTCCTACAGCAGATAGAATCCATTATGAACTCTAAATACCCAGTTTTCAGCTTTTCCGCTAGAATCTGAAGTTAAAATCATCAAAATATCAAATATCGGGAGGTACAATTATATTGGGAGATAAGAAAACGAGTTCCTATATAGACAATATTCTGCCACGTGAGGTAGAACCCATTACAAACTCTAAATAAAGTTTAAATTATCCCGTTAGAAAATGTGGCCAAATATGTCGATTCAGCCCTGTCCGTCCGTCTGTCAGTCCGTGTGGGGAAATCACGAAAGTTGCTGAACGGAGTAGGTGGACAAAATTTAATTTTAAGTCCGCAGAATTGTTGGTATTTAAAATAGATATTACCCATTCCACTTTTTAGTATAGCCCCTATATAACTGAACCGGCAGATTTAAAGTTGTTTTTTTTTTTTTTGTTATTTCACAATTTAAATTCAAACATTAAACGAAACATTCTTGCTGTACACATGAAGAAGTCTTTATTTACCTAACGATATTTGGTATATCATCGGTATTGAATTGGTTCGAAATTGTTATTGAAGTTCATGGGTAACCACATTTTTCTACGGAATTAACTCAAAATTGGTATTGGGAGTTTTCAATAGACCTTCTCTGGCAGATGGTCCACGTTTTTTTGTAAATCCCATATAACTGTACCATTCTATGTTCGGTATTTTAATAATTTTACCGGTATTTTTTCTGCGTAATTTTGCAAGTTCTTCCAAATGGCGGAGGGTATTAACAAGTAGACTCTGCTGAACTTAGTTCGTTTTTTATTTCTATCCACACTATTATTTCAATATTCTCACACGCGAACCTGCAACAAAGATGCATCGTAGGACTCGAAACAAAAGCATAAGTGGAGAGAATCCTAAGAAAAAAAATAAGAAGAGGCACTTGAAAGAACGGAAATATTAGATGCATCATCAAAATCTCGTACTCGTTTATTGCTGCGCGAATGTCTGGAGGGGAAGCGCAGACAACTAAAAGTGGAATGTTTAATGATTTCAACAAATTTCTAAATACGCTGAAATAAGTGAAAAAAGTCTTGGGTTTGGTTCACAAGTGTTCTTTCATTCTTTCGGATGGCTGGCTGCGAACATGAGAAATATGTAGTCGATGAAAAAACACAACACAGCACAACAAGACGAAGGCAGAAGAAAATTAACATTTTTCAAATTTCAAAGTTAAGAGGAAAAAATTAATGATTATTGCAGAAAACAGTTTATTCGAATCATCTCAAGGGAATGGTTATGACAAAATAGTAGTTGTTTGTCGTATTCACTGCTGCTGTTGCTCGTCTGCGTATTGCGGCAGTGCTAACAAAATCAGCAACCAACAATTATGACAATTGTTGATGTCTATCATTTCCTGTTGATTGTTTCTTTTCTTCGCGACAACATCACACGTTGACAATTTTACTTTCGTTTCTTGTTTTCAAGTGGATGAAGAAAAGCTACTGTCGAAGGCTATTTTGTAAATAAAATAATTAGGCGAACTTGTTGGTTTTTGTGTGACGAAAGGCCCATTTGATTACGGCCTTAATGATGGGAAAAAGTTTTTGAAGTTAAATGAGCAAATCGGCAGCATAGAGATTGGATTATGGTGATGGGGCCATAACTCAACATCTGTGTTTTGCGGAGTCAGAATAGAGAAATAAATCCATTAGAGGTGTTCCGTACACGGGCATGGGAAATGGTACCGGTAAAACATACTTAAATTGAAGATGGCTGGTCATGGGCTATGTTGTCGATTAAGTTCCTCATCTTATGCCAATAAACAGTCTAAATAGAAGTTATGTGAATTAAACATAATATAATTTCGATATACCTACTGTTTTTAGATAAAAGAAATTGATAAAAAAATGGCTCATATTAAGTATTTTTAGTGGTGGGACAAATTTACAATACATACTTGTCGTCGCTTTTTCGGTTCTGTTTAGGCTGCGAGAACGGTAATTACGGGCCATGCCCCATAAACTGGAAATCCATCCGAAGTTAAAAAAAATTCCTAGTCATGACAAATGTGTACAATTTGACCCTGTAGACCCCATAAAGTATATATATTTCTGACCAGCTTATAATCCACGGTCGATTTAACAATGTCCTACTGTCTCTCTGTTGAAATTACAATGCAGCCCGAATTACTTGACTTACTTAGAAATGTGGCAAAACAGTTTGATTTTTGTCTAGAATGGTTGGTATTAAAATGATGATCGGTATATCGGTCAACGTTTTCGTAAAGCCCCTATATAACAGTACTTTTCATTATTCCGTATTTTAAGAATTTTAGACGCATTTTTCACAGAATTTTCCCAAATTTAGTATTCTTTAACCGGTTTCATTGACAATTGCAGTTTAAACCGGAGCTCGTTCGTACAATGAACAAAGAAACTTTTATCTATAAATGTTTGCTTTACTTCATGGTGAAAGGTATTTAAAGTTGTGGATCATGAATTGGGAAAATTAATTTATCTTTACGCTGCAGAGAATTTTGACGCAAAAGCAATGAGTTCTTTCATAATCTCAAAAAAATAAGTTAAAAAGGCCGAACTTCCAATACCCTCCACCATTTTGAAAGAATTTGGAAATTTTCAAAAAAAAAAAAATTACTAAAAATACCGAATATTGCCGTTATATTGGGATCTATACGACGTGGACCTACATGTTTGTGCAAGTCCACGTCTTCGTAAAGCCCCCATAAAACGGTTCCTCCCGATATTCGGTATTTTGATGATTTTAGCAACATTATTCACCGGAATTGTTTCAAATTTGGTATTTGAAGTTCGTAGTGCATACTACAGCCCAAACAGAAAATTGTCTGTACAGGTGCATAGAATTTTTTTTGAGAATTGCCAAATTTGTTCCCAAAGGTGGAGGATATTCAAAGTTCGGCACGGCCGAACTTAAAGCTTTTTGCTTGTTTTTTTTTTTTTGAAATATCAAACTGGGTCTCCAACGCATAATTAAAATGATAAAAACGTAAACTTCCATCTTACGGTAATGGGCGTAAAAGAGTAATTATTTTTGACTATTCTGAAATTATTCTGTCCTCAATTATGAGGTGGACAATATTCTGAACGTTGGAAATACAAATACACCTCATTTGAATGGAAAATGTTGCTAAGCTCTTAACAATACCAAAAATTGAACTGAGTTTTCACAGGGGTCTATTATAGCCGTTCTATATCATAAAGGTTTTTAACACTCAAATTAAAGCCTATGGCTGAATAATAAGATCGGGTTATGCAAAATATCTAACACGGACGGTAGATGAACATCTATTATAATTTTTGCCATGAATATTTGCTTCTATTTAGAAAATACTATGGAGTCTTTCTTTATAATAAAAATTGTGCCACTTACCTAAGTCAGATCTGTGATTTATTATGCTTTAAAAAAAAATGCATTAAAGACTAAAAGTACGGGCCGGCTACAGGGACCGGGTCAGCTAGTAAATAATAAAATACAAATATTTTTTATATAAAACAGTTTTTGACTTGCAATTACTTTAACTTGCTTTCTTTTCGAAATCGAGTCTATAATTGGAGTCGTAGTAGTGATTTAGCTGGCATCAGAGTCTAATCGATTACTCGGATCCACAGTTCTGGAAGCAATGACTCGCATATATATGTTTATTAAGATGCATTTTGAATTATGCGAGCAAGTTTCAACTAATATAAATGAATTAGAAATACCTCTGTCGAATTTGGTGGAAATCGGTTCCATACGATTTCAAATTTAAAGCACACATTCAGTAAAAATTTTAGTTGGTACGATAAAATTGATATAAATTTTCAATACAAGAGTACATTTGTTATGAAGGCTTAGTTAAATATGAAGGGTATTTTATCTCATATTTATATATATCGAATTTTGTATTTTATCTATTTTCTTATTGCTATTATTAAAGTTATTATAAAGCCTCATTGACATTTGATTTGAAGTGCCAGTGTAGAGCAACAACTATTTTAATGAAATATACAACATGAACGTAAATACTTCAATAGGTAACCGAATATACATATCCTTCAGGCTGCATCATTCTATATCCATTGCCGTTCAATGAGAATCTTTGGAGAGACAAGTCATACCATCGAAATTGAATTCTTTTTATGTACACTTTTAATAGTGGTAAAAATTTAATTTCAAAATGTTTTACACAAATATTTCAATAGAATTTGTCAGAGCGAACATGTTTATATCAATATTTGAATATTTGCTCAGAGCATGCGATTAGTTCTTTGCCTTTCACTGGCTTTCGCAGAGAACAAAAAGCATTTCCATTATCAAAAAAGAAAATAACTTTTGCCATTCATTGCCTTAAGCCATGGATTCCTATGAAAACATATTTTCTTAGATAAATACGCAAAGGAAAAATCTATACAAACACAGGCACACTCACACTCATGCGCTGCCAAATAAACAAGGATGCCTTGGGTAAACACAAGTGCTGTGTGTGTAAGTATGTATGTGTATTGGTAGATAGATATGATTGACTCGATTTATAAACATAAATATTTCAAATTCATTTGCAATGTATGTTTGTCTGTATTCAAGAGCAACAAAGAAGACAAAGAAATTTTTGCATAACTTACACCGTCGTCTGGAGAAAGGGATATTTCGGGTGGATATGCATTCCACTCTGTGCCTTAGCTAGAGGTCGTTAATAATCATAGTTGGGCATCGTTCGTCATCACCCATTTTGTTAATAACCATTCTGTTGCCCTAGGTTTAGACACAATTGTACAGCCCTGCCACACTTTTGTGTGTGTCCCTCTTAGGACTGAGTTGGGGTTTAATGCGTCCAATCATAGAGTGCCTGACAGGAATCCATTCTTCCATTTCAACAACTGAAATTATTCAAAAGTAACTGTCGACTTTATAAATATTCAATTGCTTAATAGAAAAGTTGACAGCAACCCTTATTTGTTATTTGGGGAGAGCTGCGTGCATGCCAGCAGATGCTGTTCCGGATGATGTTGTTATACATTTAATTTCGGCACAAGTCGCATCGTTTTGGGGCACAGGCCATTATTGAATTACGTTTAAAGCGATTTTCAAATTTTAGGGTTACAATATTTTATATGGTACTCAGCCGACCTCCGGTGCCGGTGAAGGTTGTGTTGATGTGTAATGATTTTGATTTAATTTATTCTGTATTCAGTTCATTAGATTTGGTTTGATTTGATTTTTCAGGTTATTTGATTTGATGTTTTGAGTAAATACGAATGTCTTCGTTCATTGTATGAGTGCCGCAAGGGCATCCAATGAATTTGAATTGTACGAAACGTATTACACAATTTACTACAGATGTGTCGAAGTAGAAATCTTATACATAATGTTGTTATGTAAAGGATTTTTTTCTTATATTAAAAATTTATTCCAAAAATGATAAACAATTTGAAGCCCTGAATACAATTCTTTATTGTAGGCATATTAAGAATCCATAATTTTGGAACTGTTGGGTATTACTTTTAACCGCAAAAATCAAAGCTTGCAAATTTTCAGTTTAGCCAAAAATTATGATTTTATTATTATTATAACCTCCAACATTTTGTGGAGGGTATATTAGCTTTGTCATTCTGTTTTTAAATTCTAGAAATATTCATAATATACCCTTAAATATATATATTCTGGATCAACGTAAAATTCTAAGACGATCTAGAGATGTCCGCATGTTTGTCTGTTGTAATCACGATATCCTTCGAACGAATTGAGATAGAAGATTAAAATTTTGCATACATGCATAGTTACCCAGTAGGCAGGTTAAGTTCATAAATGGGCCACGTTTCGTATAGCACCAATAAAACGGTACCAGCCGATATTCGGGTTTTTCATGATTTTAGCGACATAATTCACCGGAATTGTAACATATTTCGTATTTAAAGTTTGAAATGGATACTACAGCCTATGACAAAGAATTTCGTACGCAGGTTCTCGTTTTCGTATATCCCTCATATAACGGTACCTCCCTATATTCGATATTTAATAATTTTAACGACATTATCCACTGGAACTATTTCAAATTTCATATTTTAAGTTTGTAATGGGTACTACAGCCTATGACAAAAAATTTCGTGAACAGGTCCACGTTTTCGTATAGTCCCCATATAACGGTTTTCATTTAAGTGCAATTTTTTTGCAATTGTTCATGTTTCTCCCAAATGCTGGAGGGTATTCGGCCGGTCCGAACTTTGAAACGAATTAAGAAAGGAAGCTAAAATTTTGACTGCAGGCAGTTTAATCCCGAAGATGGTCTGTATCGGTTCACGATATCGTATAGCCCCTATATGACAGTACCTCTCGTTATCCGACATTTTGATGACTTTAGTCACACTATTCAGTAGATTTGTCTGGAATCCAATATGTGAAGTTCGTAATAGGCACTTATGAAAATTGTGTAAATATGTCAACTTTTTCCTATAGTTCCCATATAACGGTATCCCCAGATACCGAATAACTGGTAATTGTAGCTATAGTTTGCAAAGGAATTGTTGGACATTCTGCAGATGAAGTTAATTTCTTAATTTTACCCCCTGAAAGAGAATGGTCGCCATATAACAGTACATCCTGACATTCGGTATTTTTATGATTTAGCCACATTTTCCAATGGATTTGTCTTTCCGTCCTGCCAGAAAGGATTAAGTCTAAAGAGTTAGGTTCCAAAACCGTTATTTTGATGAGACAAATTTTAATCTATGGCTGGCAATACTAAAAGCGTGCGCTTTGTAGTCTCTCAACTTCAGAGGAATCGTTAGTTCGGTATTTGGAGTTTTTAATCCAATGAAAAGATCGCAAGCTTAGTCCCTGTATTGCTAGTTGTTACTCAAGTCATAAAATAACTACTAAACTTAATAATGATTTTTTTTTGCTGGGATATGGACATGGGAAAGACAAAAAATTGGGGCAGCTTATGATAAGACCAAACATTTAAATGCAGTCGTTTTTCGATTTACAATTATTATTATTCGTGTATAGAAACCCACTGAATGGTTGTCAATTTAACATAACATAAATATGTTATTCGATTTCGTGTATTTTTAACAGCTCGACAAAATGTGATACCAATCTTAGAAGTAAATTGTCATTTAATGTAAAAGTATCGATCATTTTAACATATTGTCAGTTTTATATTTCCCCATATAGAAGGTCATATAAAATTCGGCCTGCTGCAATTAACTCCATAGCTATTGGTTTTCAAGAAACAAAAAAAAAAAAAATAAATAAATAAATAAAATAAAGAAATAACAATTTGATCATCCAAGGACTTCTGCGTATCTCAAGCAAATATTGAATCGTTGACACTTGAGACAACTTGCTGTCATAATTCAATTAAGATTTTAAATATGATGAAATTGTTCATATTAAATAAAAAAACTTCAATACTCCCACATACTACTTTTAGTAAATGGTAGTGGGTGAATGTGCTTGAATAACGTAGACAGTGTCATTTCCAAAATTTTGACATTTGTATTGAGTATTCGATAAGATCTTTTCCATAATTTTTATAGGTTGTATTGAGTGATTGATAAGACCAAGAGCGACTGACTTTTTCTTTTATAATAATATAAAATTGTATTTGCAATCACCTTAAGGCATTATTTTATTCTCTTATTCTTACCGTACAATAATGGTTGGTACCCATAGATCGATCTCACAGAAGCAAAAAAAAAACATACCTGCAACGAAGAAGATAAGAAGATGAAGTTTATTTTGATGTTTTAGGCAATTAAATGAAATTGAAAGCAATTACAATTAAGAAGTGATACAATTCCTAGAAACTATTCGAGCCCCATTGCACTTTGGCTGAAGTCACATCGACAACAAAACTTGGCAAAGTGGCCACCATAAATGGCAGAAATACCGGTTTGTAGTTTGGGTTTTTTATATTTACTTCGTGCTAAAGTCGTTGTGAACTTGAATTTTACATTTATGGCCTTATGGCTGACTTACTGAGTAAAAACAAGTAAAAAAACATTAAGTTCGGCCGGGCCAAACTTTTAATACCCTCCACCCTAGGGTAAAAGAACATTAGAAAAAATGTGGCAAAAAACATTAAAATGCGAATATCGGGAGGTACCGTTATATAGGGGCTACACCAACACGTGCACCTATAATTACAATGTTTCGCCACACGAGCTAGGACCCATTATGACCCACAAATACCAACTTTTACACAAATCAGTGAAAAAATGTGGCATAAATCATCAAAATACCGAATATCGGGAGGTACCGTTATATGGGGACTATACCAGAACGTGGACCTATACATGCAATGTTTTGCTACACGCTCAGGGACCCGTTGTGACCTACAAATACCAATTTTCAGACAAATCCGTGAAAAAATGTGGCATAAATCATCAAAATACCGAATATCGGTAGGTACCGTTATATGGGGGCTATACCAAAACGTGGACCTATACATGCAATGTTTTGACACACGCTCAGGGACCCGTCATGACCTACAAATACCAATTTTCAGACAAATCCGTGAAAAAATGTGGCATAAATCATCAAAATACCGAAAATCGGTAGGTACCGTTATATGGGGGCTATACCAAAACGTGG
Source organism: Musca domestica (assembly GCF_030504385.1). Classification (NCBI taxonomy): domain Eukaryota; kingdom Metazoa; phylum Arthropoda; class Insecta; order Diptera; family Muscidae; genus Musca; species Musca domestica. Next base: position 3,039,756 of record NW_026712230.1, on the reverse strand, counting down.
ACCTATACATGCAATGTTTTGCCACACGCTCAGGGACCCGTCATGACCTACAAATACCAATTTTCAGATAAATCCGTGAAAAAATGTGGCATAAATCATCAAAATACCGAATATCAGGAGGTACCGTTATATGGGGACTATACCAGAACGTGGACCGATATATCTCATTTTCAATACCAACCATCCTAGGGACAATACACACACTTGTTCCAAATTTCAAAGGTCTCCGTCAAATAATGTGGGCTCTATCGTGATTTCAACAGACAGACAGACGGACAGACAGACAGACGGACAGACAGACAGACAGACGGACATCGCTAAATCGTCTTAGAATTTTATGCTGATTATGAATATATATACTTTATAGGGTCTACGACGAATATTTAGAGGTGTTACAAACGGAATGACAAAGTTAATATACCCTCCTACCCATGGTGGAGGGTATAAAAAGACTCATATCTCACAAAAAGAAGAGAATTTATTTGTACATAACAAAAAGCAACAACAACGACATTAGTGTTGTTTTGAGTATAATTAACATTTTAATTGGTTACGCAAAAACTCTAAGAACGAGCTTGCCGACGGCGTTCTTTGTCTTTAAAGAAAAAAGTGTCATTCTTTCAAAATATCCGAAGAGAAGACCACAAAGCCATGTGTAGGATGTTTTCAAAGGTAGCCCAAAAATACCTAGCATGCTTCATGGGCAGTCAAAAAAGTCGTTGCGATAACATCCTTGACAAGCGGCTTCCTCATATGGTATACGACGACAAAGACACAAACATACTCGTACTTTAGGAGTAATTAACTAATTCTATAATTGTTAGCAATTAAAGTGCAAGAATGCGAAAGAAATTGTCATATCTTTGGTAATAATGTGGGCTAGTGAAAATGTGATATTTAAGGCAGGTTATATATTCGGTAAGTTTAGGATATCTTCGTAGTTATGTATCACACTTACAAAGCTGTCCAAAAGCCCATAGTGCTCCACGCGAATTTGTACTTGCCTTAGTACAAGTAGCTGAATAAAATTGTCGGGAAGGATGACTGGTTGCCTCATCAACGTACAGAGAATGGGATACTTCTGCATCATTCGAATTGAATATTAAACAAGTAAAAAAAGAAGTAAGCTCGGCCGGGCCGAACTTTGAGTACCCTCCACCATTTGAAATGAATTAGGAAATTTTCAAAAAAAAAACCCAAAAATTCTGTGAAAATCTTAATATCGTAAGGTGCCGATATATGGGCGGATATACGATAGTATGGACCAATATAGACAAATCTAGGTCTTCAGGTAAAGTACTCACAAAGAACTCCTTGTGTAGAATTTCAAACAATTCCGATGAAATATGCCCACTATCGGGGGTACCGTTATATGGGGGCTATACGATATCATGGACCTATATAGACAATTCTTTTTTCAGGGGGCAAATTGCTCACAAAGAACTCCTTTCGGGAGGTACTGTTATATGGGGGCTATACGATATCGTGGACCTCTATTGACAACTATCTTTCAGAGGATTAAGTGCTCACAAAGAACTCCTTGTCTAGATTTTTATAGAATTGCATTGAAAAATGTGGCTAAAATCATCAAAATATCGAAAATGGGGGGTGGGTACCGATATATGGGGGATATACGATATCGTTGACCTATATAGATAATTCTCTGCCAAGGGATAAAGTACTCGCAAAGAACTCCTCGTGTGGATTTTATACAATTCCATTGAAAAATGTGGCTAAAATCATCAAAATACCGAATATAGAGGGGTACCGTTATATGGGGGATATACAATATCGTGGACCTATATAGACAATTCTCTTTCAAGGGTAAAGTGCTCACAAAGAACTCCTCGTGTGGATCTTCAGACTATTCCATTAGAAAATATGGCTAAAATCATCAAAATACCGAATATCGGGGGGTACCGTTGTGTGGGGGATATACGCTATCGTAGACCTATATAGATAATTCTCTGTCAAGGGATAAAGTACTCGCAAAGAACTCCTTGTGTGGATTTTATACAATTCCATTGAAAAATGTGACTAAAATCATCAAAATACCAGATATCGGGGTGTACCGTTATATGGGGGCTATACGATATCGTGGACCGATATTGCCCATCTTCGAACTTGACCTGCCTGCAGACAAAAGAGAGATCTGTGCAAAAACTTTGGATTTCTATCTTAATTCGTTTTGACTGTAGCGTGATTACAACAGACGGACGGACAGGGCTAAATCGTTTTAGAATTTTACGCTGATCGAGAATGTATATACTCTGTTGGTTCTAAAATGATTATTTCGATGAGTTACAAACGGAATGACGAACTTAATATACCCTTCATACTGTGTATTGTGGAGGGTATAAAAAACTACGTTTCGGGTACTCAAGTTTTATTCTTTTAGGACTAAATTAGCTATGAATAGAATATGAATTTTTGGCAATTTGTACTTCAAAGGCTAAAATAAATCTACCCGGAAAGAATTTGGAAGCTGTGTGAGCCAAATAAGTTAAAGTAATCAAACTACCTTATGTGTTACCAGTAGGTTGAAGATAATAGGTTTATCCTTTAAGTGTTGCAAAGCAAAAGAATTACCTTTCCTCTATTGTTCGACAATGGATGTGTTAGCTTTGTACTTTTTGGGGTAGAATTCTACAATAGTATAGTTATAATTCGGAAATATAGTATGAGTGTCAATTTTAAGACTATGAATACATATAACCTTGTCTGATTTCTCCCAATAATAATGCACTTTCTACTTGGGAGTTAAAATATCCTCCATGTTGTAATCATTAAGCAAAGTTTGAATAAAATAGCAGTAAATATGTGGTTGGTAGAAATTTTGAGGTCTATGAAGTTTCAAGAGAATCACTAAGATGATATAGTTTCATATTCTGCCCCTTTGTGGCAGAAATTTTAAAGCAACATGTCTCTTATTTCACATCTGTCTGCCTGTCTGTTGTAATCACGCTATCTTTGAGAATGAATTGAGATAGCAGATAGCAGATATTTTGCATACATGCATGGGCCATGTCGGTCCACGTTTTAGTATAGCCCTCAAAGAACGGTACCTGCCGATATTCGGCATTTTCATGATTTTAGCGACATTATTTACCCGAATTATTTCAAATTTCGTATTTGAAGTTCATAATGGGCACTACAGCCAATGACAAAAATTTTTGTATGCAGGTTCACGTCTTCGTATAGCCCCCATATAACGGTACCTCCCGATAGTCGGTATTTTGATGATTTCACAAACATTATTCACCGGAGTCGTTTCAAATTTCGTATCGGAAGATCTTAATGGGTATTACAACCTAAGGCAAAAAATTCGTTTGCAGTTCTACGACTTTGTATAGCCCCCATATATTGCCGATACTCGATATTATCACGATTTTTGCGACATCAATCGCCGTAATTGTAAGAAATTTCGTATTTAAAGTTCGTAATGACAAAAAAAAATTCCTATGCAGGCCCACGTCTTCGAATAGTCCCCATATAACGGGTTTCATTTAAGTGTTAGTTTTCGGATTTTTGTGTTTTTGAGATTTTTCAAGTACCTTCAAAATGGTGGGTGGTGTTAAAAGCTCGACTCGGCCGAACTTATTTTTATTTATTTATTTATTTGTGAATATATTTGTGAATATATATTTCAAAAATCTCTGACTTGTTTCACAAATTATGATAAATATAGTTACTGAAAATTTTAACCCTTTTGTGGGGGACGTACCAGAAGGAGCAGACTGATATATCCGATATTCATATCAGATCTTACATTGTTAGAAATATTGGAATCAGCCGAGTTTGAAAGGATCTGCATGCCCATTACGCTTTTTATAATCTTCATATTTGTTTAAAATGTGGAGCTCTTTGTTGGGGAGGTACAAGAAAAAGTGGATCGATATCTAGCATCCTAACACCTTATAATTATAATAGGATAATTCTTAGTAGAAATATTGAGATGTGTAAAATTTGGAAAGAATCGGATGCTTATTTTGCATTTCAAATTTTTAATTATTTTAAGTTTTGAACCTTTGTGGGTAAGGTTCTTAATGGAGTGGACCGCTATTGTCCATTTCCGCACCTGACATTGTACTGACAAAAATATTGGGATTTGAAAAAATTTCACAGATTCGAATGATCTTTTCTCTTTCTATAATGTGACTTATTCTCTTTGAAAATCTTGAGCTTTTGTGGAGAAGATAAAGGAAGGAAAGGAACGATTTTGCCCATCTTCGAACTCGATCTAAGTTTGACATTTATATTACGATGTACAAAGTTTGAACCAAAATGGATACTCGCTTCGAGAGTTATTGTGCGCATCAGCGAGCCAGACAGACGGACTGATGGAATTAAGGTATTAAACATGAGTATTTCGAAGAGTTACCAAGGGAATAATAATGTTAATATCCCTAGTATGGCTGAGGGTATAAAAACTATGTTAAGTTCGGTCGGGCCGAACTATTTATACTGTCCACAATATGAAACCCTATTTTATGCACAAATTGGCTATCTTCATAACGACTTAAATTCAATCTTCCGTTATGTGTGGAGTTAGCTAAGTGGATAATGTTTTACGAGAAATAAATCTAACCACAAATAATCCAAGATATTCAGTTGCAGCTTATTTGGTTCAAAATTAGGGCCCAAATTGTGAAAACACCGAAAATGAAAAGGAACCGTTATTATGAATATACTCAAGATTCTAGAAGTAAACCGAATGTTTCCGTCAAACTTGAAAAGTCTGTTTGGATCGTTGTGAAATCTAGTGCAAAGAAGTAAAGACATTACGTCTTTGTCAAAGGAAAAACTTTTGACACGACAACGCGAAACGCTTCCGAGACGTATTTTTATTACCCTAATGTTATTAAACGAACTTCGAAGATAGCACTATTCTGAGACTGGTTTCCAATATAGTTGTGGAGAAAGGTAAAGGTTTAATATATCCTAAATTATCATTTATCTCCTAAGATATAAATCTTTCTATTACTTTTTTATCGAGAAAAATAGGTAGAAATTTTTTAAAATTTAATCGAAAGCTTCGTCCTACATATCCAGAAATGAAAACACATTCTTATTCCCATATCCCACATTTCATTAAAACAAAACACAGACAATGTAATTAGTTCACCAAAATTACAGTTTTTAAATTAACATACATACAGATGTGTTAACATCAATTTGTACATTGTAAACGATTTTTTTTTTTGGTTGTTTGTGGCCAGCAATCCAATTATGTTGTTGCTTTGTTTTTTGCCAAAATTGGCCAACATTAAATTCGGTATCTGAACTAAGTGCAGGTCAATCAATGTTTGTTACGTTACGTTTTTTAACAAATTACTTAAAGGCTTGTTTTCGAAAAGTTGTCAGTTGCGATTGATGTTTAAATTGCACTCTAACTTGGATTGGAGCTGGTTGCAAAGCCCAAAAAAACTGTTTGTGTGAGCGAGCATATTTTTACAGAGGCATCATTTCGGTGTGGTTGGATGGATTCACGTTGGCGAACAAGAGGGAAACAAAGTTCGTTCGTTGTTTTTGGTGGCTCATGTTGTTGCTGTCGATGTTGCTGTTGCCGTTGCGTGTGAGAAAATGTTAAATGTTTAACTATAAAACTAAATGGAGGAGAAAAAAAGGTTGAGAATTTTTTGTTGGTTACGGTAAAATGCTATAATTTTACTAAAATTACACTAACGAAGTTATTCTCCAGAATTTTTCGAAACACACACATACACACCATCACAAGACAAGCAACACGAACCTATATTGCATTGAACATTTAGAAAGGCTGTCCAAGAACTGTCAGTGCAAAAAAAAAACCGACGGAGAAACAAGTTTTTCTTTTCTTTAACATGGAACATGCAACCAACAAACTGGGAAACGCAGCGATCGCTTTGACTGCTAATGTCAGTGACTCAGGACTCGAACGACATCGTGTTGACTATATTACTGGGAGTATTGTAATGTTGATTTAATTTAATTTACCTTCTTTTATTACAGTCATGTAGAATATCCGCTTCTTTGGCAATACTTAATACGATACATTTCATTCATTTCGATTGAGGTAAAATAAAATCCAAAAAGTAACAAATTGTGGGACGAATTGGCGCAAAATATGTCAACACTTTTTGGTTGCTAACAATAAATTTTTAGTGTGAAATTTTAAGATATAATCATTTTACACAATTTCAGAACTGTTGTAGAAAGAAGGCGTAAAAATAAATCGAGCAAACTCTATTTACTCTTTAAGTGGGAGCAAAATTCGCTCGAAAAAGAGCAGATCCTCTTTTAGTTTTTGTCATACTGTTGTTGTATTTCTATGTGTGTTTATTTATTCCAAACGCAAACGAAACCAAACCAAAAAAAAAAAAAAACAAACAAGTAAAAAATAAGCTAAGTTCGACCGGGCCGAACTTTTAATAACCTCCACCATTTAGAAGGAACTCGGGATGTACCGTTATATGGGAGATATACGCAAACGTGAACCAATTTTTTTCATAGGATGTAGTACTCATTACGAACTTTAAGAAATTTGTTACAATTCGCTCAAATTATGAACATACCGAATATCGGGAGACACCGTTATATGGGCGCTATAAGAAGACGTGGACCTGCATACAAAAATTTTTGTCATCGGCTGTAGTACCCATTACGAACTTTAATAATGAAATTTGAACTAATTCCGGTAAATAATGTCGCTAAAATCATGAAAATACCAAATATCGGGACGTATCGTTATATAGAGGGTATACAAAGACGTGGACCTGCATACGATTTTTTTTTGCATAGGTTGTAGAAACCATTAAGATCTCCCAATACGAAATTTGAAACCATTCCGGTGAATAATGTCGCTGAAATAATCAAAATACCGAATATCTGGATATACCGTTATATGGGGCTATACGAAGACGTGGACCAGCATACAAAAATGTTTGTCATAGGCTGTAGTACGCATTACGAACCTGATCCAGAATATATATACTTTGTAGGTTCTATTATAAATAGTTTGAAGAGTTACAAACAGAATGTCAAAGTTAATGTACGCTAGAATGGTGGAGGACAAGTTAGAAAGCATCAGTCGTTTTTTGCCGACAGATATATACCCTCAGCTTACGCCAGTTTATGAAATAAAGTTTGAATGGAATCCCTGCATTGTTTCGCAAGCTATAAAATATATTATTAGTTAAAATTGTTATCCTTTGTGGGGCAGCCACCAAAAGGGGTAGGCCGATATCTATCATTTTTAGAGCAGAACTTGCCTTAGTATGAACATTTTGGGATATGTGAAACTTGAATAGAAACCCATGCTTATTTCACATTTTATGATAGATAGATTTATTCAAAATTTTTACAAGAAGAAGTAGTCCGACATAATCTATCTTCATACCTAATCTTCTGTTGAGAGAAATATTGAGATGTGCCAAGTTTGAAATATAATCGGATGCTCATTTCGGTTTCTATGAACTTCGTGGTCATTCAAAATGTTAACCCCTATGTGGAAGAGGTATCTGATAGAGAGGACCAATATATTACATCTTCACACCAAATCTTGCGATAGCAAAAAGATTGGATTACATGGAATTTGAAGAGAAACGAATTCTTATTTCAAATTTTATTCAAAATTGTAACTCTTTTTGGGGAGGTACGTGATGGAGTGGACCAATATTGTCCATTTTCGCACCTAACTTAGCACTAATAAAAATTTTGGGATTGGCAAAGTTGGATGATCCTTTTTAATTCTATACTGCAAACAAAGTTTGACATTTTGTGGGGGAGTGGACCGATATTACCCATCTCCTAACATGATCTAAGTTTGGCAATAATATTGCGATGGACAAGTCAAATCGAATACTCCCTTCGAGGGTTTTCGTGCGCACCAGCCAGACAGACACCCCTAGATTGACTCCAAATGTCCTGAAACGGGTTTAGTCCAAAGGAGCCTAGGGCTTGAAACGTTATTTGTTGCTGTAGTACACAAACTCCCCGACTCCTTATTTCTCTTTTTTTTTTTTTGTTTAGTTCACATCACAGTTTGCCTCAACATCGCTCTTAGACAAACCATCATCTATTTCCAGCGATTTGGCTCCCACTCTAATTTTTCAAACAGGCGTGACTTGGGTCTGTTCCCACAAAAAAAAAAAACATTATATAACGCCCACTCTTTGAGCAATCCCGCTCTTGAGCAAGTTTCACGTCCGAGTAAAAACTGGCAAGTATTTTCCCTGACATCAACATAATGCTTTTAGACGCAATGGACAACAGCTGTTCCAGGTCATTAGTATATTAGTGCGATAACTCTTGATTTTCATTGATGATACATCGTTGGCACATCGTAATATTTTGATTAAGCTTAATTTGAACACGAAGAGGGGTCATGTGCACCCTCGCCTTCTTGTATCTACTTGGTTGAAATTTGGCACACCTGTAAAATTAGGTTTAGATTTTCTAAAAGATTATTTTTATGGCTATATTTTATCTCTTGGATCATTCCCCGAAATGGACTTTCATCCTAAATGTTTTAATTCTTTCAAAATATGTGATCCAAAGCGATCACCAAGTCGCGTTGAACCAGGTTAATCTTATCCTCACGAGCTTACAAATTCTTTAAAACTACAATATATTTTACATCCGAGTTTCCTAAGGCCTAACTGTACTTTCGTGCGTCTGTTAAATATTCCAACGCGCATGATTGCTTTTAATGGTAACGGATTAAGATGTTTGTGACTTTCGTTCGATAAAAACGGAAAAAGCACTGTCATCTAAGCTATATATTTCCAAAAGATTGGATTGCATAATATACATTTCCAAAAAAAAACAAATTCTAATGCAGCTTTACCGCAATTTGTGAATTCTGACTGGGATAGACCAGATCGTGTCGGACATTTGAACATTATTCAATTACACAAATCAGATCTGTATGAGATCTGGACAGAACAACATGGATAATTAGACAAAGTTGAATGAAAAGTTGTTGCACGCATAACGAGTCAATTTGCACTGCAGCGACAGACTGCACTGAGGGGTTACAGCGAACAAATTGATATTTAATTTCAATGGTAATTGTACAATTAAATAATATTTCTGCATGGATGAACTGATTGCCTGACTTCGACTCTCCCCCTCTATCTCTCCAAGTTGGAAGAAAGTAAAAAGATTAAGCAACTCTTGGATGCAAATAAGAAATAGACTAACTCGTTTTTGGCGACTTTGATTTGACAGTGCAAAAAAAACAAGTTTTAATTTTCAAGACGACATCAAGATTTATGCCGGAGATTTATTGTGGCCATAATAAAGCTGAAAGACACTCACAGATTTTGACAGACATGCACCGTTCTAATGCGAGCACTTCTTTTGCCAAGTTTATTTTTGAGCAGTTACTTGATTGATAATGTGCGTGTGTGTGTATTTGGCCAAGGATAAGGACAGTATTCTCTAATAACAAGTTTCTTACATCCCCATCCACACACTCACACACTTACACTCAGACGACATAAAAATTGCATAATTACATCGTCACTTAATTGATCGTCTAACGCCAATCATTTGCCCAAAGCGCTTTCGTCAAAGACAGGTGTCGTGTGTGTGTGTTTGTGTGTGGATAGATTTATGGACTTGGAGTACATCAATGGCTGCAGAGCAAATAAAAACAAAATCGTTTAGATAAAAGCCTTTTCCTCGCACGCAATGCATGGATGGCAATGGGACATTCCTATCACCCTGTCTCTAACTCGATGCAGTTGACTTTCCTCAAGAATTCCCAATGGTAACCAGCCTGCCAATTAAAGTTTCAATTAGTGTTAGAATTGTCTTCTCAACAATTTGCCGTTCTTGGTGTTGGTTAACTATTTCTGTAAACTAGGAAATGGAATTACTGTTGTGTGCCTCGCAAAACTCTTGTAACGTTTTCTCTTGAGTCTGCTTTTATTGGCGAATTAAATAACAATAAAAACGTAGTTGGGATAGCGCATTTATTGCAGGGTTCAATATATCGCCTGATGTCTTGCCAATTACTGTATTTTTTATTTTATGCCAATTAAGTTTTTAATATAAATATGTATGACCAATTGATTATTCAGGAATGAGAAAGAAAGAGAGAGAGAATTTTGTGATTGAAACGGTCAGTAGAGGATCACCAATGATAAATGAACTCAAAGCGATTTCTGATCATTAAATGTGCAAATTCAAACCAACGGTTACAGGTTGCATTATTATAATTATTATGCTGGGATCTTGGTTAGGACCAAGAACATATTCTGAATTTCCTCCACACTATAGGTTCGTCTACTCCGAAATACCTTTTATAGCAGGGCAAGGCAGAGAGCCTCAAAAATTCTTTGTGATTGTATGTGTTTTGAAATAACAAAATATTGCAAGTGTTTTTTTGCCTCTCTTTACAGAGTGAGAAATAATTGGTTATCTTTATATTTTCAATTTATAATTTTACCGTTTTAAAAACAACTTCGTTGTTAAAAATTATTATTTTGATCAGACAATTCGGAGATAAATTTGCACAGTTATTTCAATTATGTTTCATTTTAAAATAAAAAAAAATATATAAAATAAAATTTTATATAATTTTTATTTAAAAAAATATTAAACACAAATAATAATTTCGGACTTAACATCCTAACCATCTAAGTTGATCCATACGCAAATAGTTGTAGAATTGTATGCTGATCAGAAACGCATATCCTGTTGGGTCCTAAAATATTATGTCTATGAATTACAAACAGAATGACAAACATCACATCCTGTTATTTTCCCTAATATTGACTAAGAACGTACATATAATTTCAGAGAAATCAAGGGATATGAAAATGTCCATTAATTTGGAAAGACAATATATTTGTCTAACAATATGAAATAAATTCCTATTCCTGAATTCGTATGTAAATTTCGTCAAATAAAATTCAATTAAAAAAAAGAAAAATCTTAAAATTTATAATTTTTACAAATTCGGAAATATTTGTTCCGAATATGTAGTAAGATATATTTGTGCTCCAATATTTCTTACGGTGTATTCATAAAAATATCCGACAGCACCTTCCTCAACGACTGCTTGAACAAAACTAAATATTCTCCCAAAACCATTTTGACAGAAAATTCAAAACAATTTATTTTTTACAATTGTGTTGGTGAACACACAGACATCCCAAGGGATACTCTTTGCCTAGCCTTGTTTTATAGCGAGAAAATTGGTATTACATAGTACTTTACGGGCTACTATACTACGAATTTGAGAATGGTAGCAAATTGACACATTTTCATATACAGGGTGAGATGAAAAAACTACAACGAACTTCAGACTGCTGTCATTTCTAAGCCACTCGTCCGATAGCTGTCAAAATTATTCCAGTGACAGCTCATTATATTGTTTACAAGCGTACAAAGTATTTTGATGAGAATTTTCCAGAAAAAAAGTTATTCGTGATGGAATTAATGGGCGATTTCTTTATATTTGGCCGGAAAACCACAAGTGGCTATCGTTAGAGCACTCCAGCATTTAAATGTGAATAAATCTCTTGTGTCGCGTACCATCGCTCGTTACCGTGATACTGGTAGCGTAGCCCGACGTCAAGGAAGTGGACAGAAGAAAACAGCAACATCAGCAGAAATGGTTCGAAAAGTAAAGAAGCGACTTGATCGAAACCCGCATCGCAGTAGCCGAAAAATGGCTCGTGAGCTCAACATATCGCAATATTCCATTTGGAAAATATTGAAAATGAGCTCGGGGTAAAGCCATTGAAAATAAAAAAAGTGCAAGAAAATAGACTCAAAAGAGCTTAAGAGTTGCTTCGCTTGGCCGAAAGTGGTGAACTGCCGAACTTGGTTTTCTCCGATGAAAAAACATTCTTTGTCCAGCAGTTTGTAAACAAACAAAATGATCGTGTTTACTTGCCAAAGATGTCAGCTGAAAATGTGCAACTTCGGTTGACCACCAGAACTCAAGCGCCGGCCATTGTGATGGTGTGGGCCGCCACAACAGCCGTTGGTCGCTCTCCGCTCGTATTATTGTCCTTGGCATCATAAATGCCGAATATTGTCGCTAAAATATTTTGGAGGGTGTATTAAAGCCTTGGGCACGCAAACTTTTTGGCCGCATACCTTGGACATTCCAAGAGGACTCGGCATCTGTGTCTGGAGTATTTGGAAAGCAAGGTTGGTCCTACAAAATACTAAAGTGTCGATCACCTCAAGCAAGCGCTTCGGCGGGAATGAGCCAAAATGCCCTAGAGCAACATTTGGACAGCGTGTGATATCTTCATTAGCCTTTGAAGGTCATAATTCATGCCAAAGGTGATCAATTCGAACAAATATAAACTTTTTCTAAACTTTGATACTATTTCCAAAATTTTTTGCTTTCATTTAATAAAATTTAAAAAAGAAATGTAAAAATTGTGGCGTTTGACTTTGTTTCATTTTTTATCTCACCCTGTAATGCACATTCAAGTTATATGTGTGCCAAATATATGCAAGACAAAAATATGCACATTAAAGCAGCTAAGTTCGGACGAGTTGTACTTTTTTACCCTCCACCATTTTAAAGGAGTTTGCAACATTTCTAACAAAATCCGTTAAAAATCATTTAAATACCAAATATAGTGGGAATTAAAAACGAGGATCTGTATAGTCAAGTATGTTCCAGAGAAACTTTATGCCAGAGGTTGTGCCTATTGTGGACTTTAATGAAAATTGTGACAAAAATTTTCAAAATACCCAATATTACCAGGTATCGGGGATATTCGAAAATCTTATGCCTGTATAGGTAATTTTCGATCATAGCCGGTAGCACCCTTTACGAACTTCAAATTCCAAATTTTAAACAAATTCTCGTGAAAAGTATTACAAATGTTATCAGAATACCAAATATTTGGAGTAATATAGTGACTGCGCCAAAACTTGGGTGCTACACCAGGACGTGGCCCTGTATGGCCCAATTTGAATTCCACAAATACTAAGGACCTTAAATAATTTGAGTTACATTTTAATAACGCACTGCTAATTCGAAATGCAATGATACAAAATTTAGTACTTTCGTGCACTTATAGTACAAGTTTCCAAAACCGGGTCTCTACTTAATACTACATACCTATTGTCGATCTTTCTCCATATTTTATGAGTCTGGTCAATACCAGTGAAAAAAAAATAATACTGTTTGTAAGAGTTTTCAGGTTCACCCACTTTATGCCCTTAAATAAAGATTGCTAGATCTATTCATTCATGAAATACAAATTTTGTAATTTTTAGTATATTTTGTACCTTTTAAGTACGAAACAATTTTGCATCAATGGTATCAATGGTAACTCAATTGTGGAACTATTGGGATTTAAGTTTCAATTTTAAAAATGTTTCGTTGTCTCTAAAAGATGTGTTCTCTGTGAGATGGGTCTCTCGGCGACGACATGCTATCTATTTTCGAAGAAAGTAATGATATCAGTTTCACTATACTCTCAAGTGCCTCCTGGTCTTAACAGTTTATCGAAGCTAGTGGAAGGGTCGATGTTTCCTACAAAGGGAGCAATGGTGAGCAGACTCTATATAAACATGTACATTAGAGTTATAACCAAATATACCAAATTTCAGGGCTAAAGCCGTCAAATGGCACTGTTCGTGATTTTGAGTCGATTTGGTAAAAAGTCTACACCAATTCAGATTACTAAAGTGTTTCTTATGGTATTTTGTTTGAAATATATTTTTCTTTATTTTTGATTTAGACAAAATAATGCATTAGGTCTATATAAAATGGACCAATATTGGCGATTATATTAAATTTATATAAAATGCATATCTGTTTTAATTAGGTTTTTCTTTAGTTTCGAAAAACTTGGGGAAAAATGCAAAAAAAACCTTGCAATTGGTGCGGAAACTTTTGATGCTGCGGGAAAATGATAACGCCTTGTGGTATTTTTGATATTTGCAAAAAATGTAAAAAGTCGTAAGCCTTGTCTAAATAGTCGTCGATCTCGATTCTTTGGAAGGTTGCAGCAATCAAACATTCTTCGCATCCAATAGAAGAGAAGAGGTTGTGAGCCACTGAAAAGCAGCAGGCTGCTGGGAAGAAGTAAGTACCATCATGCATTCAGTTTCAGTTAACCAAGACATATGTTTCGGTGCCGCAATGAAGGAAAGTGTGAAAAACATTTGTGTACCCCCACCTAAGGTTCTAGTTATACGATCCGATACATATACCTAGCTTTTGATTCAATTTGAATTTGAAAGGGATACCATCAGCACCTTTCTGGACAAGCTTACATGGTCGTGCGTTTAGAGATCCTTATCTGAACATTCTACACACAATGTTCAAAGATGGATAAAAGCTCTGGTCGTCGTGTGTTCTTATTCTCCATAAGTGTGTCATATGAATATCTAGTTGCAAAAAGTTTTATTGAGGAATCTGTTTTGGTTAAGCTCTATCGGGTTCGTGGCCTAAGTCACATTAAAACAAATCTTAAAAATCCTATATCAGCTTTAACGAAAATCCCTCTTCTAGATGACAAGGCCTAGGTGACATAATCCGCTATATGGTAGCGAATGCGATCTGGCCAGTTATTTTAAGCTGAATGACCAGTTCCCTTTTTTCCGTTACCTCGCTAAAACTCCAACTACCAAGCAATAATTTCCTATCCAATTTTTGGCAATCGATCTACTTACACATAGCCTATTAACCAATTATTGTTACAAGAGCATATCACCCAAAATAAGTCATTATTCTTTGACCACTAAAGGTCCACAAAACGGCAAAATAAAAATATTTGTTTTATTTTTAGAATCAATATTCGAATTTATCAAATCCCTTTTTATACTTTCAGCCAAAACGTGCTTTATCGAAATAAAGGTTTTAGACTTGATTTTAGCTCACAGTCAACGAAATGGTCATTCGGCCCACTCCACTTAAAACCTCCCCCCCAATTGGTCAACATTTTGAACAATTATTAACTATTTTAAAAAGTGAAATGAGAGCTCGTTCAGCACAAAATCTAGTGGTAAGATGGGATGTAGTGGACCACTTCTTCTAGTACATCCCCCACAAGGGTCCAAATTTTTGAATATTTATAACTCTGGTAAAATGTGAAATAATCGTCTGATTTTCTTCAAATTTGGCACATATCAATCATATTTTTATCAACACACCATGTGGTATGAAGACTGTTCACTCCTTCCGGTACCTCTCCCACAAATGGATAACCATAACTCTCATTTCCCTCAACCAACCAGGAAATTCTCCTATAAACGGTTACAAGGTTTATTAACAATTAGTCTCATAAAATTGGATATTTATGTTCGATTTTCTTTAAATTTTTCACATACCAATATTTTTATCAGTTTTAGATGGAGTGAAATTTGTCAGTCCAATATATCAGGTATGTCACGCACATTTTAATATTTTCAAAAAACATATCACATATCTCATATAAAACGAATGAACTAATTATCTTTCTCAAAATACGTTGTAATATTTATATCAAATTTATGTTAGACACAAAATGAACAATATTGGCCAACTCCTTCGGAGTGTACCCCATAAAGAGTCAAAAGTTTGAATAATAATAACACAAGTCAAAATAAAGATAAACAAACGAACATTAATTGTTCATTGGACTGATAATTTTTAACTTGTTTTTTTTTTTAATGAGCAAATAAATGATTTTGCTTTGTATTTTTTTTTTAAAGAATAACCCAATTATTTTCAAGCTACTGGTAATGCAGAATGTAGATTGTTTACATTACATTCGGCTCATACAACTCCAAATTTCAGATCTGTTTTTCAAATTGCAGATCCATATCTATTGAATGGGAAAATATGGCATAGACTACTGTAATCTATAATAGATGGACACATTTGAATATGCATATACTTTGGTGGTATCCGCTCTTTGCATATACTTTGGTGATATCCTCTCTTTATTTTATCACTACATTTCCCAATGAATTGGCCTAGACTTGGGAGCAGGGTTAAGAGTATGAGTTGCGTAGGAGTGACATATACATTTTTATACCCTACACCACAAGGTGGTCAGGGTATTATGTCTTTGTGCATTTGTTTGTAACAGGCAAAAGGAAACGAGATAGACCCATAGTTCCTTTTGATGATCTGCATAGAATCACTTTCTGAGTTGATTTATGCATGTCAGTCCGTCTCTCCGTCCGTCCGTCCGTCCGTCCGTCCGTCTGTCCATGTATTCTTGTGAACAAAATGCAGGTCGCATTTATTATCCGATTTAAATGAAATTTTGCAAACAATATTTGTTTGGCCCAAGGACGAACCCTATTGAAATTGGAGATAATCGGTAAAAATTTAGATATAGCTCCCATATATATCTACGTCCGAGAATAAAAATATTGTGCACCAAACGTGTAATATCAGCCCGAATAGAATGAAATTTTGCACATAGAACCAAAATAGGCCTGAAAATAAGTATGCCAAATTTGATCGAAATCGGTTCAGATATAGCTATAGCTCCCATATATATTGTTCATCCGATTTGTTATTTTTGTCCTCCGCAGCCGTAATATGCACTCTGTAACAACAATATTTGGGGAAATATATCAAATGCAGCTCAGAAATACCTTTGCTAAATTTTATCAAGATCGGTTCAGATTTGGATATAGCTCCCATATATAACTTCATCCGATTTACCCTTTATTGTGCACCAAACGTCTAATATTTGTCCAAATGGGATGGCATTTGGCACATACGACCGAATTTAGTCTAGAAGATAGTATGCCAAATTTGGTGAAGATCGGTTCAGATATAGTTATAGCTCCCATATATATTGTTCATCCGATTTGTTGTATTTGTTACCCACAACCGTAATATGCACTCCGTAACAACGATATTCAGGGAAATATATCAAATAAAGCTCAGAAATATCTTTGCCAAATTTTATCGAGATCGGTTCAGATTTGGATATAGTTCCCATATATATTTTTATCCGATTTCAAATTAATTTCGCACCAAATGGGCAATATAAGTCCGAATTTAAAAGATACAAATGCTTCGGCATATTTAGTCCTTTGAATTTTAAATTATAATTATAATCATAGCGTGTATGATGGAATTCTCCCATAAAAATTTTTAATTATTAAGTGGAGCTCAACTAAATTAGCAAAGTGGTGTAGGGTATCATAAAATCGGCCCCGCCCGACTTTAGGACTTTCTTTACTGGTTCCTATTTGGATTTGATGACTCAAATGTCCATAATTTTATTTACATAAACGTCTGGGAAACGTTTACAGGTCTACGTTCTGAAACATCTACATATAAAGGAAGAGTGTATCTGAATTTTAAGGGTATATAGCACATATTCTCCTAAAATGCACTACAGAACCCCGCCTTTGTTCAGCTTAGAAACTGACAGCTTTATAATCATACATTTCCTTAGTCACTTTAATATTGTTGATTTTGTTATATACATATTGCGATTGCCGATTCTTTTCCATTTCAAACGTGTTCAAATATTGCTTTTATTAAAAATCTTATTAGTATCAAAAATGGAAAACAAATAACTGGATTTCAAAAATGAAGAGGGGGAAGGAATATGGATGGAGCAAAAAATAAATATTCAATTCCAAGGTTATTATTACATTTCATGCTGGAAACATTTTTGTTTGTTATTTGATTTGTTTTTTTTTTCGTAAAATAAAACTTCACTCACCATCAGCTAACCAAACGTGAAGCGTTTAAAATTGTGTTTATTATAAAAATAATAAACAAATTTTTTATTCATAAAAAAAATTATACTGCCTCCACCGGCAGTTGTGCCATAGTCATCACCATTCCATCAAGCTTGTGCTGATCTGTCTGTCCATTCAGCTGAGATTACCGCCCAACAACAGCACACACACAAACACAGCTCACCAGCAATTGCCTATGTTTTCTTCTACAAAACAATATGTACGGACTAGTACTTGTTGGTATCTTAAAGTCATAATAAAACAAACCTCTGAAATAAATCAGCAAGAAATCCATAAGTCATGCTCAACTGCTGGGCAAATTTCCTGCTAAATGAAATTTGAAAAGTTTGAATTGTTGGTTCGCATTGATGTAACGAGTTTGTGTCGACTTCACATTTCGTCATTTGAATATGAAGTGGAGGTGCTGTGCTGTGCTCACAATGAGAAACATTCCAAAGTGGCAGCAGCGGCAGACATCGGAAGCCCACGCTCCGTCATCGGTGAGTGTCCAGACAAGGGTACTCAGAGTGCTGCCGTCGTTAAAGTACCCTCAAAAAAGTGGGCTTCTTAGAAATTGATGTCATTTAATTTAAAGGCGAAAGTAGAGTTGAGTCAAAACAAAAGCATATCCATAAAATCATAAATGTACCAATATTTTATGTGTGGCCAATTATGATTGGCTTTGGCGACCTTATCCGATGTGAATACAAGTGTGTTATCCAAAATAATATGCACGTGAGTAAGAGGATTAATTGTTGGCCTTGTATTTCGTCTACAATAAGAAATGTTTGACTTAAATTTTGCATTTTTTGAGAAAGATAATTATTGGCACTAGTGTTATTGGAACTGCTGATAAACACAAGTCGGAGATAAAAATTATTTCATATAGGAGCGTTGACATCCAGGTAGTCAGCTACATTATGTCTGTCGATAAGTCATATCCTCCACCTCGAGCTGAATCAAACAAATCAAATAGGTTCGCCAATTCAATGATATCACGATAAAATATTCGCTATTGAAAAGAAAAATATTTAAAAATGCTGTAAGTTCGGCCGGGCTGAACTTTGAATACCCTCCACCATTTGGAACGAATTTTGCAATTCTCAAAAACAATAAAATCCGTTAAAAATTCTGTTAAAATCATAAAAAACCCAAATGTATCTGTTACAGTAGGGTCTATACGACGACATGGGCCTGCAAAGGTAAATTTTGTCATAAGCCATTATTCAAAAGCAAAACTTAAAAAATCGGTGAATATTGTAGCTAAAATCATCAAAATACCGAATATCGTGAGGTACCGTTTTATGGGGGCTATACGAAGACGTGGATCTGCAGAGACAATTTTCTGTCTTAGGCTGTAGTGTCCATTACGAACTTCAAATACCAAATTTGAAACAATTCCGGTGAATAATGTCGCTAAAATCATCAAAATACCGAATATCGGGAGGTACAGCTATATGGGGTCCCCCATAGTATTGCTAAAATCATCAAAATACCGAATATAGGGAGGTACCGTTATATGGGTGGGGACGTGGACCTGCACAGACAATTTTCTCTCTTAGGCTGTATTATCTATTACGAACTTCAAACACCAAATTTGAAGCAATTCCGTTGAATAAATTCGCTAAAATCATCAAAATACCGAATGTCGGGGGTACCGTTATAAGGGGGCTATACGAAGACGTGGACCTGTACAGACAATTTTCAGTCACAGGCTGTAGTATCCATTACGAACTTCAAATACCAAACTTGAAAAAATTTTGGTGAATAATGTCGCTAAAATCATCAAAATACCGAATATCGGGAGGTACAGCTATATGGGGGCTATACGAAGACGTGATCCTGCACAGACAATTTTCTGTCTTAGGCTGTAGTATCCATTACGAACTTCAAATACCAAATTTGAAACAATTACGGTGAATAATATCGCTAAAACCATCAAAATATCGAATATCGGAAGGTACCGATATATGGGGTCTCCCATATAGCTGAAGACGTGAACCTGCGCAGACAAATTTCTGTTATAGGCTGTAGTATCCATTACAAACTTCAAATACCAAAATTGAAACAATTTCGGTGAATGGTATTGCTAAAATCATCAAAATACCGAATATAGGGAGGTACCGTTATATGGGGGGCGTGGACCTGCAAAGACAATTTTCTGTCTTAGGCTGTATTATCTATTACGAACTTCAAACACCAAATTTGAAACAATTCCGTTGAATAAATTCGCTAAAATTATCAAAATACCGAATATCGGGGGTACCGTTATATGGGGGCTATACGAAGACGTGGACCTGTACAGACAATTTTCAGTCACAGGCTGTAGTATCCATTACGAACTTCAAATACCAAAATTCACCAAAAAATTCTGGTGAATAATGTCGCTAAAATCATCAAAATACCGAATATCGGAAGGTACCGTTATATGGGGGCTATACGAAGACGTGGACCAGCAAAATTTTCTGTCATAGGCTATCGTTTTCATTTTAAACTTCAAATACCAAATTTGAAAGAATTCCTGTGATAATGTCGCTAAAATCAACAAAGAACTGAATATTCGGAGGTACCGTTATATGAGGGCTATACGAAGACCTAGACCTGCACGGACAATTTTCTGTCTTAGACTGTAGCATCCATTCCGAACTTCAAATACCAAATTTGAAACAATTCCGATGAATATTGTCGCAAAAATCATCAAAGTACCGAATATCGGAAGGTATTGTTATATGTGGGCTATTCCAAAACGTGGACGTGAATAGTCCATTTTCAATACCAAAAGTTCTGCAGACATAATAAACACTTGAGTACAATTTTATGAATGTACTTAAATTCGTTCGGAAGCTAGAGTGATTTCCACAGACGGATAGGCGGACGGGCGGACATCGCTAAATCGACATATAATTTATATACTTTTTGGGGTCTAAAATGTATAATTCGAGGTGTTTCAAACGGAATGAAAAACTTAATATACCCTCCATACTATGGTGTAGGGTATAAAAAAATACGACGCACTGTCGACAACAACAATTTAATTGCAGCAACAATTCTCCCGCAGTAGCAATTGCTTGCCCCAATAAATTATTAACAAGAGACACACTTTTGGCAAAAAGCCTGCTAGCAATTAAATAGTTTTCATTGAGCACAGGGATTAATTTGCCTGTGCAAGGAGCCCGATGCAATTCCATCACTCACTCACACACCACCACCACTCAACTGAACTGAGTTAGGCTCTTTTATTTGAAATGAAATCTCCCAAGACTCGAGTGGCAATTAAGTCTAAATACAACGCCTTGGCAATAAAGCTGACAGTTGCACTTAAAGCTGACGACCACAACTTAATGCAAGTCGAATGGCTGGTCATGGATGCTGTGGCAGCGTCGGTTACAGCCTCACCTTCTGCTGCATCACGGCTATGATCAGTCACTTAAATTATAATTTGAGTATGGACAAAAAACAGAAAACACAATTGAGCAGATACAGGCAGAATCGCTCTCATCTCCAGAGTGACGATGGTGGACATGAAAACAAAAGAAAAAAAAAACTCCACTTGGATAAATCCACCCATGTAAGTCTTTTGTGGCCTCATCCATTTGTATCGCACCAGAAAATAAACGTCACACAATTACTTTTGACATTTAGCTGCGAACATGTTTTAAAACTCACAAACCCCGATAGAGAACATATCGAGGCAACAAAAAATGAACGGATTTAAAGCTACAGGGATTAAACTCAAATAACTGTATTAAATTTAAAGATTTTCTTGCGATGAACGACGTTTTTTTGAGATGCAATAACAGCCACCACCACCGCCATCGCAGGCAAACAACCCGATTTTATGGACTTGCATTGGAAGCAGACTAGAATTATTGTAGATCAAAGTTGGTCACAGTGGGATATCGGATAGATAGTGTTTTTCGTGACATTAAGAAACTCAAGGATAGTTAAAATAATACTAACACACTAAATAAAATCACGGAGCGACAAAATTCAATTTTACTGCAAAACCACGGATTATGAAAGTAGAGCTAGTACTCATAACAAAACGTAACCTAACCTAGTACTCATAAAAAAACTAACCTATGAAAGCTATATCTTAACTTTTTCTACTTCATGTTACTTAAATATAAAATCAATTGGAACATCTTAATTGGAAAAAATTTTGCGTTCTTGAACCTGAACCAATCCTAACAAAACGTGTCAAAGATATTTTTTGGATGTACCTAATATCTTGTACCGAAAATCGTTGTTATGTATTTTATAATACGCATTTGGATATTTAAAAATAAAATCGGATGAAACATATATATCGGTGCGATTTTTACCATATCTGACAAACGTGATTCAAGGCTAAATTTTGTAGTCTCTGTATCTATATATATTTATAAAAAAGGCTAATTTCTTGAAATTTCCGGTGAGGGTTACTCTTCGTCAAAAGGTGTCAGATAAGGCTTGATTTTTGGAAATTCGTACTAGAACGCTACCAAATTTGCTAAAAAATACTAAATATTGTACACTTTGTATTTGACGAACCAGTGGAGCTAGAACTGGAGCTTGAATTTGAAATGAGGATCACTGATGAAGTGTATGATAAATGTAAAAAAAAAGTTACGAAATGTATTAAAATGTACTATATTTTGTACCATTTCGTACCATGTGAACAGTTACAGCTAAAAACTTGAATTTTGTAATGGGAATCAGGGTTGAGGAGCAGGGGCGTAATTTTGGAAGTATGTACTTATATATATATATACATGAGTACACGAAAAGTACTAATCGGTACTAAAATTGGTACAATATCGAACTCGGAGGAACGGATGTAGCTGGAATCCTGAAATTCGAAATTAACATTACTGGCGGAGTGTAGGATTGGGATATTGAGGTAGTTTTCGATATTCGTACTTAATTGGCCGAGAGTACTAAATGGTAATAAATTTGGTACAATTTTGATTTGGGTGAACCAATAGAGCTGAAATGCCGACATTTGTAAAAGGATTGCTACTGCATTGAAGGACTAAATGGTACTAAATCTATATATATAAAATAAAGTTGTGTTAGTTACTACACTTATAACTCAAGAACCGCTGGACTGATTTTAACGATTCATACAAATTCGGAATTGTTTGGATAATATCCAAAAAATCGCGTAAAATTGTGATATATTACCATTTTCATTTTGACTTTTGAAATGTTTAATAGTAATGTTTTATTTTGCATGATTTTTTTCATTTTGACTTACTTTTTTCTAATGTACATTTGTAGTGTTTTTTATATTTTATTTATTTTTGAATTCGAATGTTAATAACATTTTATTTAATTGACTTGATTTCTTGAGAACTGAAATTTATGGCGGGTTACATGGAAGTGTAGTACCGAATTATGTGGTGGCAAAACGGAATAGATGATATCGAATTAATTTAATTTACTTTTTCAAAATCGCTAAAAAGTCAAAAACTCTGAAATCGGAAAAAAATCGAAAAGAATTTTCATTGGAATCGAATTTTAAAATAATAATACATTTTATTGACAAACTTTGTAAGAACCTTTAAACATTTGCTGTAAAAAATCAGCGAGGAAGTTGAAGATTTTTTCAATTTGTTATTCTTTTTTTTTTTTTTTTGTCAATTTGTATTATCATTTTTCACCAAAAAATGAAATACAGGGCCTACATCGTAGTTCAGCTGGAAGATGCGAACATATTTAAACAAACAAAAATGATCGAAAAAGCCTAATGGGGCTCATTTCAAAGCGTGGATCTACTTCTTGCAAAATTCTTTGGGAGTACAATCAGTAAAATACTAAATATAAAGGGTGCAAAATAGTAGAGCGAATGGGACTTTTTGTAAGAAAAGGATTTTAATCCTTCCCAAAGATTCAAGATACCTTAAATCGCTTTCGCAGGTCATGATATCGAGCATAACTCACGGATAAGGGTACAACCCAATTTCATATTTATATAACCATCGTATGATTTAAGCTATTTTTGGGGTCTTGGTCACTTTTTTCATTTTTTGGCCCTTATTTGGCATCTTTGTTTCTAAGGGGGTAGAGAACCTCTTCGCATAAATCTTGAAGTTTTCAGAGTAGGGCCCATATTGGTCTTGACCACATTCATCAATTGATTTAGCTAAAAAATTGTATTTATGCTACCCTGGGGTAGGGAACCATCATACAGAAATTGCCACATAGGAATTTATTTAAGTCCCCACATTGGACTTGGGGATAGTCCACTTGCACATCTAATGTGTGGTCAGAAAAGAAAATTTTGTATTCTACTGAATTTGTAACCCCCAAGAGAATATTGGTTGGGAACGTAGATTTAGGATGAATAAGTTGTGGAAACATGAACAAATTACAAATATAAGGAAGTAGCACGGGACCGAATATTTGTTGAATCGTCATTGAATCATACTATGATGAAAAATATGGACTTTATGGCGTCTCCAACTTACAATTTAAACGGCAAATAAAATTAATTCCCATCTTACGGTAATGGGTGTAAAATAGTAATTATGTATGACTATTCTGAAATCATTCTGCCCTCAATTATGAGATGGATAAAACTATTTTTACTTATTTAAATCACGCGAAATTTTTTTCAGTTTGACATGCTATGTTGTTCTCCTATATTTTTGATTTGGCCTCTATTTGTCATCTTGGATTATAAAGGGTAGAAGAAAGTTTTCAATGTAGGTCGATGTTTCGGAGTAGTGCCCATTCAAAGGGTTTGGCTAAATATGTGTATTTGGGGGTGAAAATCTTACACAAAAATTTCAACATATCTACAATTTTTTGAATTTTCTCCACGTAATAGTACCCCCTCAAGTCCACCTTTTGGCTGACAAACAGACCGACATGGTTAGAGGGACTTATGAGGACTCTAATGCACAATCTGAGGTGCTAATGGGTTTAAAAAAGTAATTAACTTTGGCTATTCTTAAATCATTTAGCCCTCATTTATAAGGTGTACAAAATACAGTAAATTCCAAATTACTGCTCATTTGACTGGAAAATTTTGCTACGATTAATTACGACTAAAAATTAATTTGATCCCTTACATGGGGATAAAATTGATATACTTTTTAATAAATTTGTATAGCACATCCACACATTTGAAGCCCACGGCTTAAATATGGGTACAGGTATTTAAAAACACTTTTAATCGACCAGTACGTGAAGTCTTA
Organism: Musca domestica; assembly: GCF_030504385.1. Taxonomy (NCBI): domain Eukaryota; kingdom Metazoa; phylum Arthropoda; class Insecta; order Diptera; family Muscidae; genus Musca; species Musca domestica. The sequence goes on along the minus strand of NW_026712230.1, from coordinate 3,014,905 downwards.
TATCAGTCATATCTGTGAATAATTATGCTTTGACAAATATGCATAATAGACAAAAACTACGGGCCGGCAACGCGGACCAGACCAGCTAGTTTACTATAATTTTAATTTTGAGGGAATCGGTAGAGTTGGATTCCTGAAGTTTAGGTATAAAATTAATATTGAGTTGTATGTTGTAGGTTGTTATGAGAATTTGTTCTTATGTCCTTTTCTTACAAACTTAAATTTATAAAATTTGGTATAATTTGGATGAAACGATAAAGCTGGAATCCTAAGATTGGAGATGAGATTTCTATTGGATTGTATGATGCAGCTTGTTATGAAAGTTTGTACTGTAGTTGATCTGTACTAAATGGTACTTAATTTGGTACAAATTGAAATTGTGTTGAACCGATAAAGCTGGAATTCTGAAATTTGGAAATAAAATCAATAGGATTGTATGAGTGAGTCATGGAGGTATTTTTGGAAATTTGGAGTGTAGGTGGATAATGTAGGATGTTTTGGAAAGTTGTACTTGTGTGTACTAAACTTGGGACAATTACGATTTGTGTACCGATAGGACTGAAATCCCTAAACTTGGAATTAAAATTACTGTGGAAGTGTTGGATTGGGGTATGTACTAAATTGGACACGAGGGCCAGAGCCAGTATGCGAATGAAGATGGGAAAGTAAGTTTTATATATGAAGGTTGTTTTGGAAATGTGCACTGAGTGTGCGAACTGCAATAAATGATAATACATTCAGAACAGCTTAGTTTAGGGTGAACGGATATAGCTGAAAATTTTAATTTTTTTATTTGGGTTCCTGATGGTAGTAGGTTTTGAAAATGAGTACCACAAGTGCACAAAAAGTACCAAGTAGTTTTATATTTTTGTTACAATTAGTATGGTAGTATTGGTATGTTCACCCAATACCAATGTGAACATATAGTGCTCGAAATCTGAAATTTTGTATTAGGGTTGTTGTTCATGAGAAGTGAGGACATATTTATGGAAGTGGTTTTGGAAATATGTACTATAATTGTACGAGAGTGAGTGATGATAATGGTAGTCAACATTCAAGGGTTTGCCTCTTTTATATAACCTTTTGTAAGCCAATACGCTTATAATAAACAAATCTAAGGATTTCTACAAACCATACAATATTTATGACATTTTAGTTTTTACCGCAGCCTTTCCGAAGCATTAATAAAAATAGTACAATATTTAGTACCTTTTTGTAGCTCAACTCTACGAACAAAGATATAGCAGCGTGCTAAATGTCAATTATCCCAAATATAGCCACATCTCACCCTACACACCAAGAATGCCAATTAAAAATTCTGCCTTTACACATTCGCCATATAATATAGTACAGTTCTTAATACAGTTTTGCATTTTTCGTACCATTTTAGTTTGATTTTCTCACGGCTACAAGTTAACAATGATTCCGGAATGATACCCTGACGATATATATTACGATATGTATAATCTTATTTTATAAAAGACATCCGAATTTGTCGAAATCTTTCTTTGAAGAATCCTCCACTGTTGCTATCCAGCTACACTTAAACATGGGGGTTGGGTTTGGAGAATATGTTGCAACTAACTACCGCACCTATTTACGACTTAGTATGAGTGTGGTAGGAATAAAGCTTGTGGTGGCATGTTCCAATATCCACCAAACTTGCATACTGCAATTGTTAAGCTTAGCTTGGACGATCATATTGTTTGTTTGTTTGCTGTCTCTATCTTTAAGTGAATGTGTTTCGTTTGCTCGTTTCATTGTTGTCGTTGTTGCTGTTGTAACTATTTGGAAGCATAAATTAAACAACTACTGCAGCAACATGTTCCAACAACTATCGCCGCCAATACCCAATGAACAGCAAAACTTGCCTCCCGGTCATCTAACCACAAGCTTTTGATATTTTTTCTATAATACATTCGGTCGTGGTGGTGGTTGTTATGGCGCAGTTACCGTTGTTGTCACAATTTCTGTCCCACTGTTTTTATTATCGATGATAGTGCATGGTCTAACGACGCGTTGTCCTGTCGTTCGACATTTTCTGGATGTTGTGGCGATGACGTATAACATTTTTGACAGTCACAACAAGTTGAAAGCTGGAAAAAGTTCATTCTCTATTGAAAAGTTGAATCGGCGTCTTTTTCTTTTTGTTTAAAACATACTTCTCATCCTTTAGAAACGGAGTTATAATTTCTCAAAATTTTGACCTTTTTTGTGGTAGAAGGAGGGGCCGATATTGCCATCTCCGAACTCGATATATGTTTGATAATAATATTACGATGTACCAAGTTTGAACTAAATCGGATACTACCTTCTAGAGTTGTCGTGTGCACCAGCCAGACAGACAGACCCCTAGATCGACTCTAAATATCCTGCAATGGATTTGGTCCAAAGAGTTCTAGGTCTGAAACCGTTAGTTCCATAAGACCCATTTGGCCGTAGAGAGCTGAGTTTATAAAAATACTTCAAAATCGGTCCATATTTAGCGTAAAATTTAAGACGAATTTCTGTTCGTCTATTACAGTGACTTTAACGTTCGAAGAGATCTTAATAGCTGGTTATAATAATATTTTGTGTGCTGATTTAATGAATCTGAAAATGGGATATATCATTTCCATAAGGAAATAGTGCTGCAAAAATGGGAAATACTTTTACGTTTTTGTATGGTGTCACATAAGGTTACCACCCGATTTTAGAAATTTTGATAATTTTGACCACATTTTACAATGGAATTATTTATAAATTTGTATTTGGGTTCTCTTGGCACCAAAAAAAGTCGAAAATATCCACGTCTCTGTATAGCCCTCCATGCAATGGCTCAGCCTGATTTGAGGTCTTTTGAGGGTAATAGAGGAAAGTGGCATTTTGAAAGTTGTGAATAAATAACAATCAGCGTTTTCCTTTAAAGAAATTGGGAACAACTGCATTTGGACATATTTTCCTATATTTTCATTCCTTTGTGATGGAGAATAATTTTTGGATCATTTGAGACAATTTACACTTTCGATTTGGCGAATTTGGAAGCATTCAAATTTTTGACTGGTTTCTCATCGCCAGGTTACATTAGCGATAATAATGGGATGATGTTTAGTGTCGAAGACACCAATTATTGTTCTTGAGTCAACGATCTACTCCAATAAATATTCCACTCCAGTTACGACTCCGCAGTCTTGTTATGAAGTATAGATGAATAGAAATAAATTTAGAATCGAAGTCCAGCATATGGGGTTTAATCAAAATAGCAGTGGAAAAAACTAAAATAGGTCTAGATTTCGGTCTGGCCTCACATTGACTACCTCTAGGTTTGGAATTGTAGTAGACCTCGCTTGACTTTAGATTATTTAAGATTATTTTCCACCTGGTAGATATTTTGCTACCTACAAAATTCTACCTTCTGGTATTCATACTAATGTTATTCCTGCCTCAAGATTTCATCTGCGACTTCTTTATCTCATCTAGCCATCAAGCATTGAATAACTAATCATCATTTTTTCCGAAACTGGACGCCTATTTATTTTTATTAGTTTTTTAATTCCAATCTTGATTGCACGTCATAACAAGCATAGAAATCCGTCATTCTATGACAATCTTAGCCTCAAAATGTGGAGTTCATTTCGCAGCGATATTTTTGTTCGCTCGTTCGTTCGTCCATTCATTCGTTCGTTCGTTCGCTATACGTTTCAGTCTATTTAGCTCTACAAAAATTTAAAATATAAATAAAAATAATCCAAAATGTAAGGCTACCAGCAAATCCATTTATTTATACGAACGTACAACGTAGCGAAAAGGGGGTACTTCTGGCCGGCTATCTGCTTATAAAAAAAAAAACATGTATAGGTATGTCAGCTTGAATGTTCACGTACACGTTCGTTTGGCACTCATTTCTTTGCTTAGGCCATTATTCTTGTCTTGATTCGTAGTGGCCGCTTTTATGGGAGATGAAGGAAATCAAGAAAGAAAAATAACATGAAGTGGGGAGATTTGTTGCTGGCCGAAACGAATCTTGAGCAACCTTTCATATTTTACCACCATAAGATATATAAATTTGATCATTCCTCTCTTAACTCAATGTTTTGATATGGACATTATTTAATTATATTTTTCTACCTCAAAGTAATACCAAACCTATCAATGGAATTTGTTTGTAAATTTTCGTGTTATTACTGTCAGTGCGATCACAAGTACGATGCCTTATTTAAATGAGTTTTTTTTCAAAATGGTGTTTTGGTCAAGATATTATTTATTTATTTTGTTTTGTTTTGTTTAGTATAAAATGAAAACATACTATTTTTAATTACTTTCTTTCCTCTAGTAACACATTATACCAACTGTAGCGTACCCCAACAATCATACCAACAAACAAAAAAAAAATACAAGTTCATATATAAAAAAATAAGCTCGCCTGGCCATTGTAGCCGATTATGTGAGTAATCAAGCTCAATGCGTTGCATAAATAAAACTGGTTTAATGACTTGAAGCTGCCACTGCTGCCACAAGTACCTGAAACAAATCTAAATCTCTTCGAGCACACAATTCGTTTACTGGTTCGTTGGCCAAAACCGCTCAGCACACACCATTACAGGTAACAGGCTACGGAGCACGAGTCAGTCGGTCAGCCAACTAGATAGGGGGGCTTAATAGACACAGAATAAAAACCATTTGAAAATTTACTCTATTTACCTTGCCCCCTCCCTCCCAATGTTACAGTTTTTGTGTAAAAAACAACATATGCTTAACAATAGCTCGAACAGACAAACGAAAAAATTGAAGTTTGCCAAAACTACCCCTCATCTCTTAATCGAAAGTCCAAGTAGCCGAACTGGTTACATGACATAGGTTAGGCTCTTTTGTTTTGCACTTTTCATGTTGAATATGGCTTAAGGATGATTTGCACTTTTGTGAAGTGGTTTCACAATTCTGTAAATTTTTGCTTCAATTACCTACCAAATTACCCTCACGATGATATATGACAGAATGATGCAGATCGTGTGATCGGCTATCATAAATTACCACATCAGAATTGTATTGAGTGTCGGTCCATTACTTTTGAATTTCGATAATTTTATTCAAATAATTGCTTGATTGTCCCATAATTGGTTGAGATTGGATAAAATCGCTTAGAATTTTTGTGTTTTATCTATTGATGTTATTTTCTAACATAATTTCACTTTTTCCCCCCTAAAATGCTGGTACCATTTATAACGTCTAATAATTTTTGGAAGGTATACACTTTTTATACCCTACGCAACACTGTAGTACAGGATGTTATGTATTTGTGCATATTTTTGTAACATGCAGAAGGAAACGAAATAGACCCATAGTTCCTTTTGATGATCTTCATACAATTACATTTTAAGTCGATTTATGCATGTCCGTCCGTCTGTCCATGTATTTTTGTAAACAAAGTACGGGTCGATTGAGATAAAATTTTCCACAAATCCTTTGTTCGGCTCAAAGACGAACCCTATTGAAGTTTGTGAAAATCGGTCCAAAATTAGATATAGATCTCATAGTCCAATTTCAATTTTATTGTGTGCCATACGTGTAATATTCGTCCTAATAGGTTGTATTTTGGCACATTTAACCGAATTCAGCCCAGAGGCAAGTACTTAAAATTTAGTGACAATTAGGTCAGATTAAGCTATAGCTCCCATATATATGTTTCGTCCGATTTGGTAATTAAGTCGCTCACATTCATACTATGCACTCCACAACAATTATATTTGGTACCATACATTAGATACAGCCTAGAAATCCATATATAATATTTTATCGAAATCGGTTCAGATTTGAATATGGCTCCCAGATATATCTTCATCCAATTTAACGTTTACCAGAACACTTTGGATAGATTTTTGTACATTTAACCGAATTTTTCAATTTGGTGAAACTCGGTTTCCTTCTCTTTCTCGAAGTCGTATCATGTTATTTGGTACAAATGACTGAGTCGTGAAAATCGATTCAGAGTTGGATATACCTTCTATATATTAGTTCCCCCTAATTCCAAATTGTAACTGCTCTGGAGCCAAAACACGAATTCAAACCAGTAAAGAAAGTTCTAAAGTCGGGCGGGGCCGATTTTATGATACCCTACACCACTTTGCTAATTTAATTGAGCTCCAAATAACAATTAAAAGTTTTTATGGGAGAATTCAATCATACCCCCTATGATTATAATTATAATTTAAAATTCAAAGGACTAAATATGCCGAAGCATTTGTATCTTTTAAATTCGGTAAATTCTTGTATTGCCCATTTGGTGCAAAATTAATTTGAAATCAGATAAAGATATATATGGGAGCTATATCCAAATCTGAACCGATCTCGATAAAATTTGGCAAAAATATTTTTGAGCTGTATTTGATATATTTCCCTGAATATCGTTGTTACGGAGTGCATATTACGGCTGTGGGTAACAAATCGGATGAACAATATATATGGGAGCTATAGCTGAACCGATCTTCAACAAATTTGACATACTACCTTCTAGACTAAATTCGGTCGTATGTACCAAATTCCATCCCATTTGGGCAAATATTAGACGTTTGGTGCACAATAAAAGGTAAATCGGACGAAGTTATATATGGGAGCTATATCCAAATCTGAACCGATCTTGATAAAATTTAGCAAAAGTATTTCTGAGCTGCATTTGATATATTTCCCCAAATATTGTTGTTACAGAGTGCATATTACGGTTGCGGAGGACGAAAATAACAAATCGGATGAACAATATATATATGGGAGCTATAGCTATATCTGAACCGATTTCGATCAAATTTGGCATACTTATTTTCAGGCCTAATTTGGTTGTATGTGCAAAATTCCATACTATTCGGGCTGATATTACACGTTTGGTGCACAATAAAAGGCAAATCGGACGAAGATATGTATGGGAGCTATCTCTAAATTTTTACCGATTATCTCCAATTTCAATAGAGTTCGTCCTTGGGCCAAACAAATGTTATTTGGAAAATTTAATCTGAATCGGATAATAAATGCGACCTGCATTTTGTTCACAAGAATACATCAACGGAAGTTGAATTTGAGTACTTCAATTTTCTCCTAAAACATAAACACTGTCTAGATTTTGCAGTCACCCTACAGTTCTCGCTGAGGCACAAAAGACCTTGATTTTTAATGAGGTTACAGTTTAAGACAGACCTAAAGCCTTAGTATTTTGGATGGCTATCGGATAATATTTAGCTGGTGAAATGGACAACAATTTTGTGTGAAAAAAATACCAAAATTAGCGATATAACAATTGTGAAATCATGTAGACTGTGAAATTTCTGTTTTTTCCGAAAGAACGAATTAGGTATATTAGAAACATCTGTTTCTCTCAAATACCAGATCTATGACGATTATCCGAAATAGGGGCAATTAGATTCTACATTTTATTATACCCTACAACACTATGTGTTGGGGGTATTATAAGTTTGATTGGGCCAAAAATTATGTAACACCACGAAATATTGATTTCCCATATAGGAAAGTATATATGGATCTTCCTATCTCGGCGATCTGAGTCGATCTAGCTATGTATGTCCGTCCGTCCGTCTGTCCGTCTGTCCGTCTGTCCGTCTGTCCATGTTAATTTGTAATCACTCTACAGGTCGCAATTATGGTCCGATCTTCACGAAATTTAAAATGGAGGTGGGGCTAGGGTCAGAATAGAACTCTATTTCTTTTGGTGATGATCGCATAATATTTAGGGGTTGAAATGGACCAAAAACTGAAAAAATTCTTGATTTTGCACTTGGTCTACAGGTCGCAATTATAGACCAATCGACGCGGAATTTCGCATGTAGCTAGAGTTTAGGGCTGGCAAGAAGCCTACCCATTTGGGTGGTCATCGGATAATATTTAGCGGGTAAAATAGACCATATCTTTTTTGTTGAAAAAATTCAAAATTTTTCATTAAACCGCGAATATTTTAAGTCCCAACGAAATCACAAAGCCATGACAAGGTTACTTCTGACCTTTACATTGATGTTATTATCCAACAAATCGGATATATAGCAAAATATGTGCGATAAATATGTCTATCAAAGAAGATATGCTTAAAAGATCTCTTATATGTCGAGAACGGCTGAACTGATTTCGACGGTTCTCATTAATTCAGAATGGCCTCTTGGCAGGAAAGAAAAAACGTCTAAAAAAATCGCATAAAAATATCTCTCTAAAGCTGAAAATATTGATTTTGTAAAATTTTCTCACATTTTTTCAATTTTGTCATATTTTTGGCATATTTTCATTTTGAATTAAACATTTGGTAATATTTCTACAGCTAACAAAACTAAGTAGTTAGGATATCAGGATATCATATACAGATCGCATTTATGGCCCGATCCTTACGAAATTTTGCATGGGGATAAGATGAGGGTCAGAATAGAAGCCTACCCTTTTTGGAGATGATCGCCATATATTTAGGGGTTGAAATGGACCAAAAAACTGCAAAATTGTCAGCAGGTCGTAATTATCGCCCGATCCTCACGCACATTTGAATTGGGGTTACCGGACATTGCAAAAGCCAAGCAGTTTTGGATGGTCATCCAAAAATATTCAATGTCTGAAGGAGTTTTCCAACTTTTGTAGACAAAATACGAAAATGTCCAGTGACTTTTTGGGGAATTCACAAATATAGGAAAGACGCACTTCTGACTATGTCGTTAACGCTGATTTCGTTGAAGAATATAGTCATATGTCTGTATCCCATATAGATGCGTTTCAGTCAAAAACCAATAATAAATGTTAATCTTTTGCCACTTCTGAGAGATTATAGGTCTTTGGGAAATATTGGTTCCAGATCTAGAAAAACCATTTACGTGCAACATCTACCAATAAATTGGAAATGAGCAAATTAGTTTAAGTTGCTATTATCCGAAAATTAGAGAACGAAACCTGATGATTTTCTTTTATTATTTGTCACAATATCTTGTGGAATTCTTTCGAGTATCTCGCCTATATAATCTGTATCGTTTATTATAGTGTTGTAGGGTATTCAACGGTCGGCCCCGCTCGACTGTAGCCTTTGCTTACTTGTTTTATTATGTAATAGATAGAAAGGGTTTCTGGTCTAAAGAAACTTTTCCGCAAATTGTGGTATTGTAGGGTAACAAATGGGCGGCCCAGCCCGAAAAAAAAGCATTGTTCATTATTATGAACTCTTAATAAATAGCACCCATAGGATGATGAAGGGAATAAATGAAGAGCATATTGTAAAATGAACCATTAATCCTTTCTCATCAACCGTTCAGATAACAATACAAGTACTTATTTAATTTTAGTGGCCAAGGAATAAGTATAAATTCCGTGGGATGTGATGCCCCACCAAAAATAATGGATTAGTAGGTGGATTTGTAAGTTTAGCGGCTGTTGGCTACCTAATCAATTGTATGGTAATGACGGGTACATTCATACTTTACCCACAAACAAACACAAATATTTGTGCAAAATTCCAAATTCTTTTGTGGGATAAAATTAACCAATCCTGCGAAAGCTGACTTGAGAATCCATTCGTATCATACAATACATAGATACATATACTATCCTCTCTTTTGCGATCAAATGTGATGTTAACGTACATAGATGTTTCAATTTCATGAGTTCTTCCGGAAAGTTGTTTTAGATGCGAACGTCACAGTTAGTTAGTTAGTTGGTCGCATTGTAACACTTCTTCTTCCAAGTTACTTGCCGACAACGGCATCTCATGTTGGATTAGATGGATGAGAGATTCGGTTTGAGACGATAAGATTTTTTTTTTTTTGTGTTTTTGTTGAACTTTCGAAACAAAACATGATGTCGATCTTAATGAGGCGAGCCTTAGACACGGTAAGTAGGTTCTTTGTCTAGAAGCATGAATTACATATTGACTTTTGCAACAGCTTTCACATGACATTATCAATTATGTGAAAATAATGATCTTTTCTGCCCGACACACAAATTAACAGTTTACTTGGGTTTTCGCACGTTTTTTATGTTGCAACATCATCAGCAGCAGCAGCCGAAACCGCAGCAGCACCATCAGCAGTTGCTGTAACAAAAGGCTTCTAAATCTTTTACAACCAGCAACACAATTACATGGACCAATGCCATGGCACAGGAGGAGGACACGACTAGGAGACAAGATGCACTCGCTATTGTGTTGTGGCAGACTTCAAGTGGCTGGTACTTGGCTTCACTCCAACTCCAACCAAATCTGGGCAACAAATGTCCCGACTTCTTCTTCTTATTCTGACAGCGCCATGGCTTGTTTAATTTATTTATTGTTAAGAAAACAAAACACACAACCGAATCGAGGGAAAAAAACAAACCTTTCATTAAAGTGGAATTCACGTGCATCGCGACTGCTGCTGCGGCTGCGGCTGCCACAACCAAATAATAATGATGAATTAAGGGAATTACAATAATTATTCGCCAGGCAACAGCAAACTGCTAAACACAAATGGAACTTGGCAGCAAAAACAAACCGATCAAAACTCTTCTACAAAAGTGGCAAGCGGCAGCAAAAGGCAAAAACCCAACAACGAAGCTGACAAGATACAGTCGATATGGATACGGGTACTTTGCTTTCTTTTGTCGCAAGCGAAGCGGATAGAAGCTGCAATCCAGAGTCAAGGTGGATAGGCATACATACATGCTTGCAAAGGGAACATGTGCATTACTGCATTATTTGCTCTTCTTGGAGGCTAGGCTATTGACTAAGTGTCTGACTTTGGCAAAGAATTAGTTTAGGTAAATACATAAGTAGTCATGAGGGTCATGAGGGGGGAAGACAGTGAACGCGTGCTATTAGCTATGCATGGGTCTAGCATTATGCGGTCGATAAATGCTTCGACGGTTGGATGGATGGATGACTGGGTTGGTGGATAGATAGATGTTATGAACGGTATTTAGTTGGATTTTGTTTACTTTAATCACTTCGATTGCAGCAAAACATTCGTGGGTTGTTTGGGAAGTTTAGTGCTTGCCAAGCGAAAATTTTGTAGGCACCTGTCCCACTTTCTGCCCTACGAGTAATGACAACTGTACAACTTCTACATTACCAGTAAGCCAAAAATAATGTGTTAAGGAGACTTGGCATAAGCAGCTTAACAACATGGCATGACGTATAAAGGTGTGTCAGGGACGCACACGAAGGCTGCCGTTGTGTAGCCATACAATCACGATGCCAAGCAACATGCCACCTTAACTTCTATAAAATTTACCAGATAGTAACATTACCTTCATCATACCTAGGGATAAAGAACGGCAGGATGCAGTGTAACTGTCCCACATCTAAACCTAAGGTCGCGGTTTAGAAGCTCCGCATCGCCTAAGAAACTACAAACTGTTTCAAAACGCACGTACACTTCGTTAATGAACAATTTAGTGACAGTGTACATGGTGTGTAAACAGAGAAATCTGAAAATCGCAATTTCCACTCCATCAGAGAAAAAACAAAAACAGTAAAAGTCGGACCGCCGACAATATGATATGCATATTCACTAGAGCTACCCGTAACAAATAAATATTTATATTTGGAATTTATATGAAGTAGATTAACATTAGCTTTGAACCTTTTTTGAATGAGTATTACGGCTTTAGAGAAAATATAATTTGAAACTGAAACTTATATCCTACTCTGAATCGATTTTCACTAAATTTGTCGGAGGCATTTGTATATCTCACCTTGAGAACATTTGATTTAAAAACATATTTTTGGAGCTATAGTTAATCCGATTTTCACCAAAATCCCTTTTATTTGAGCAGATATTACACTTTTGATGCACAATAAACGTGAAGTTCGATGAAGGAATATATGGGAGCTATATCCAATAGCCGATCTCTATAAAATTTAGCAGAGGTGTTTCTATGCTGTATCTGATATGGATGTGAGGGATTTAAATTCAAAATCGAATGAACTGTATATATGACAGCTATAGCCATATATGAATCACATCTCACCAAATTTGACACACTTAATTCCAGACTAAATTCGGTCGAATGTGACAAAATCCATTCAATTCAGTCTTATATAAACCACTTTGTGGACGATAAACTTAAAATAGGATAAAGATATATATGGTAGCTATAATCACATGCAAGCCAATCTCGGAAATATTTGGCAAAGGTGTATTTAATATATTTTCGCCCTTATCGTTGTCATGGAGGGCATGTTGCAGCTGTGGGGGACTAAAATAAAAAATCGGATGAACAATATATATCGAAGCTATAGCTATATCTGAACCAATTTGCACAAAATTTAACATAACAAATGCCATCCTGTTTTGGCGAATATAACACATTTGGTGTACAATAAAAGACAAATCGGACGAAGATATCTATGGAAGCTATACCTAAACTTTCACCGACTGTCACCAATTTCAAGAGGGTTCGTCTTCGGGTCGAACAAATGATTTGTAAAAAATTTCATCTCGATCGGGCAACATCCATAAATTGACTCAGAATGCGATTCTATGAGAATACTTAAAAATAGCTATGGGACTAACTCGTTCCCTTCTTCATGTTACAAACCCATATTTCTATAAACACAATATCTATTGTTAAGCTAGTAGATATCGGTCCACTCCTTCAGGCACCTTCCGGACAAAGGGTCGAAATTTTGAATAACCCAAATTTTCATAATATGCCAAATAAGCATTCGATACATTCTAAGCTTCACACATTCTAATATTTCCTCTGACTCAAAATCCGGCGTGACGATGGAATATATCGGTTCACTCCTTTTCGTACCATCTCCACAAAGGGTCAACATTTTGAATAATCATAACCCATTCAGTTCAAACTTGGTTTATCTAAATATTTTTATCAACCAGAGATACAATGACGATTTGGAATTTATCGGCCCACTCCTTCTGATATCTCCCTCACAATTAGTCAACATTATGCGTGATAAAAAACGCTTATAACATGGGAAACCAGTCATCGATTTTCATAAAACATAGTGTATCTCAATATTTCTGCTAAACATAGATTTAATAGATATTTTGGTCCAATCCTTCTCTCTAAACTTTTGACTAACAATTATTCCTATTGAATTGAAAAAAAGTATTCAATTTTCTTTAAATTTTGCACATTTTTATCAGTATTAGATGAAATGGAATACTTCGGTCCACTGTATCTGCAGCATCGCGCACAGTTACCATAAATTATCACATATCTCATATAAAGTACAGGAAGAAGTCGATATGGTCCAAATCTGACACCTTGTAATATTTACATCAGACAAAGGCCTGACACGAAATGGAAATATTGGTCAACCCTTTCGGAGCCTCCCCCATAAAGGGTCAAAAGCTTGATAAATCATAACGCAAGTTAATATATGTCTTCAAAACTGGTTAAAAAAATTCCGAACCTCAAGGAATTTTGTAGGGATTTAGGACTAAAATCAGAATAACAAAATCTATTGCTTTTGGAGATGTTCGCAATATATTTATATTAAGGTTGGAGTGGGCAAGAAATATTTTCCTAAATTTCCCGTTGCTATACAGGTCAAAATATAAACCAATGGAAGCGTAATTTTACATGGGGTTATAATTTGATGTAGATATAGAACAATGAATTGTGTAACAAATACCAAAAATCACTCACAACCACCTGGAAAAGACACTTCCGACCGTAACATTGATGCAGATTTCGTTGGTGTATATAATTCGAAGATCATCTACCTATTTTGCAACATTTAAATACTACAGTATCACGTTAAAAGCGTTCTACATGTAGGAAAAATATATTTACATTTAGAAATATATTCGAATTCCGATAAGCTATAATATAATTTTAGGAGGGAGTTGAAACTGATGTAAATTCATCTGTACATGTCAGATGAGAAAGTGTTTTGTATTGATAAAAAGCAAAAACTGTTTAAAATGTTTGGTTACGCCGAATGTGGCAACAACATTCCCGACAGCCCCTCGTTATGAAACCACCTTCAACTATACGATACATTTGCCCACTTCTGGTATTTGCATTTTGTATCCGAAGACGTCTACCGGTCATCTTAAGTAAATACTCGCTAATAATTAGCTAATACTCAAACTTACTCTCATACTCATCGCGCAAAGACAAATGTTTGCTTATTTAACGGTAAGAGTCATAAAAAATTAACCTCTTCTGAAGTGTGGCTACTGAAAGCTGCCAAATAACTCTCGCACATAAAAACAACTTTGTACTCTGAGATATTTCTTCTGGATTGGATTTTTTTTCAGTCACATATCTCATATAAAGTACAGGAAGAAGTCGATATGGTCCAAATCTGACACCTTGTAATATTTACATCAGACAAAGGCCTGACACGAAATGGAAATATTGGTCAACCCTTTCGGAGCCTCCCCCATAAAGGGTCAAAAGCTTGATAAATCATAACGCAAGTTAATATATGTCTTCAAAACTGGTTAAAAAAATTCCGAACCTCAAGGAATTTTGTAGGGATTTAGGACTAAAATCAGAATAACAAAATCTATTGCTTTTGGAGATGTTCGCAATATATTTATATTAAGGTTGGAGTGGGCAAGAAATATTTTCCTAAATTTCCCGTTGCTATACAGGTCAAAATATAAACCAATGGAAGCGTAATTTTACATGGGGTTATAATTTGATGTAGATATAGAACAATGAATTGTGTAACAAATACCAAAAATCACACACAACCACCTGGAAAAGACACTTCCGACCGTAACATTGATGCAGATTTCGTTGGTGTATATAATTCGAAGATCATCTACCTATTTTGCAACATTTAAATACTACAGTATCACGTTAAAAGCGTTCTACATGTAGGAAAAATATATTTACATTTAGAAATATATTCGAATTTCGATAAGCTATAATATAATTTTAGGAGGGAGTTGAAACTGATGTAAATTCATCTGTACATGTCAGATGAGAAAGTGTTTTGTATTGATAAAAAGCAAAAACTATTTAAAATGTTTGGTTACGCCGAATGTGGCAACAACATTCCCGACAGCCCCTCGTTATGAAACCACCTTCAACTATACGATACATTTGCCCACTTCTGGTATTTGCATTTTGTATCCGAAGACGTCTACCGGTCATCTTAAGTAAATACTCGCTAATAATTAGCTAATACTCAAACTTACTCTCATACTCATCGCGCAAAGACAAATGTTTGCTTATTTAACGGTAAGAGTCATAAAAAATTAACCTCTTCTGAAGTGTGGCTACTGAAAGCTGCCAAATAACTCTCGCACATAAAAACAACTTTGTACTCTGAGATATTTCTTCTGGATTGGATTTTTTTTCAGTCGGTCGCTATCTCTTGCCCGCAACGGCAAAGTTAGGAATTCCCAATGACGTACATAAAAAGAACAATATATACATACATATGAGCACATTATACGAGTACGTACTTATAAAAGAAAATGTTACGAGGACGTTGTTGTCAAGACTAATGAAACGCATCGACAGCGCCAGAGTCGATGAGAAATGAGTCGTCAGTTGCCATGATGATTTAATTAAATTGCATGTTAGCTGTATTTCTTGTTCTCCAGTCACTACTGCCACACGAGGCAACAGTAGAGTAGATGCAACGACACAACGTTCACGGCACAGAATCTAATCATGCCAAGTACTAGCTGCAGCTAGCCAGATTTCAGCTAACAAACGATAGTCATTTTTTGCTTACCAGGCAGATGAGACCGTCATCATCATAATCATACTCATATTGGCACGGCGAGGATGTTGCGGCAGAAGGGTAAACAACCGACCGAGACCACCAACAAATGTTGCATGTGAATCTTCATTACTTGTTGCACGTTCCGACGAGCAGTGTCCATTGTTTGCCACATGCAGCCATGACTTTGAACCTGACTCTGCTACAAGTTTTACCGATTTCGTAATATTCACATCCATCCAATGAATATTTCAATGTTTTGATTTATCGAAACATTCGTTTCGTATTACGGCATTTTGTTGTTAAATGTGCTTTTATCATGTTTTGTGAATACAATGTAAAGAATATTTTTAATTTTTGCCATGAAAGAGACGATTTCCGGAAAACTAGTAGCCGTCCGTCAAGTTAGAGGTTTGTTTAGAGGCTATAACATGTTTACTTAAAGTAAGTGTGGTGGAATAGATATATTGTTCAAATAAGGAATTGTTATAGGACATTGGAAAATCTAAAATAGTAGAAAATGTAATGTTTTCTCTAGATATAATATTATTTGGGTCCATCAAATTCCAAATGTGGGTTTCATGACAACTCGTCCCAGTTTGTACACATAGCCTCATGATCTAAGTGGTTATATATTATTTGAAGTGGCCAAAATTTGTCTCTTTGATTTAATGGTTTAATCTCTTTATACGGAAATCCGTTCGGAACATTTGGAGCTGATCAAGCTATGTTTGTCCGTCTAAATGTATGTCGAAAGAAGAATCCGACTGGTCCAAACTGTGAATAGCTATTTCTATTCTCCACCTTCTTGTACCTTCTATAAAGGGTACTTATGTGATTAGAGTATCCTACTTGAATTAGACCTAGATCAGAGGAAAAATGGATGAAGTCGGTATCAGGACATTTGGGGTCGATCTAGGCAAGTTCATCATATAGGATGCTCGTACATTGGTCTAGTCCTCCACTTCGTACGATAACTCTCGAAAGGTTATCTAATTTGATTTAAAATGGGTACACTGTAATACTTGATTAGGTTAAAGGATTCGTAGTTATTTTGCGACAATTACTCAACTCGAGAACCTGCTGGTCCTTGTGTTCATTCAAAAATTACCTTGCTCCCTGGTAAAAAATATCATATTTCTCTACTAATTTGCAATAACAAAAATTAGAAAGAGAAAGGGAAACAAAATGGTTTGTGATCCATGAAGAAGTTAACGTGTTGTCTTTAGCCACATTAGTCGTCTGGCTCGCTGAGGAATGACTGCTGGTTGAGTGTCGGATAATAAAGACAAATCGTGCAAAAAGTGCTCCCCGATAAGCCTGAGTCTTACAGCAAAGAGAGTTGGAAAGAAGCAGAGTAAATGATCAATCGTTTCAGTTTCCTCCTCATCTTAACGGAGCTTGCAGTAATCGGTGTCGTCGACACTTACTTAGATGTCATGGTCCTTTCAAAAACCACCTTTATTTTTAAAATGCTACTTAGATGTCATGGTCCTTATGTTATAGTGGCCTGTAATGTTTCTCACTACAACTTCTAGGTCTGATTTCGCCATTGTGATGAAGGAACTTGATCTATTCCCAAAGAGTGCCGGACAAATTTTCTTAGAGACATTATATCCCCTTTCATTTAACCGGTTTGGTTGAAATCTCCCGAACTTATGTTCATATATCACTCCTAATCCATCGATAGGAAGCCACGCCTTGTCAAGTGGCTAGTGGCTTGTAACCCAACAAAACATGATTGACGTCTTAGGAAAGATTTCTGCCTGGAATACACATTTTTTGAAGGAGTTTCAGATATTCAGGCAAGTCAGGTGGGAAATTGTACGATCATGGTCCACTTCTTATCGTACCTCCCCAAAAAAAGGTCAACATTTTTAATGATTAGATAAAATTCCTAACTTCCTAATATATATAATATCAAAATAAATTTTTGGATAAATCGTTTTTCTAATCAGATCAGTATCCTCGGCGGAAGCGAGAGCTAAAGATAATGGATAGAAGAAACATTAATCTCAAAATCCAACCCCAACTTGGCATCGGTTCGGCTAGTGGTTATCGAAAAATACATTTTTGGCAGTCTGTCTTTAACTTGAGTGACCCGTAATATATTAATTTAGGATTTTCGACTCACAGTTCCTATGAGTATGGGCTTCCTCGGTTTTAATATGCCATAAATAATATGCGGTACAAGATGTAAAACATAAAGTCTTGAAATAATCTTGCAAATTTTGTCAAAATCGGTTAAGATTTAAATATAGTTCCAATAAATGTTTCCCTCCAATTCAAAATAAATGATACATCCATCATCCGTGTTGAGTTTTTTTAATTGGCTGAAATTTTGGATCATACGATCAAGTTCCGTCTAGAATAGAGTCTGTCATGTTTGGACTACATTAACTCGGATATAGCTTTTGTTCTCACATATGTGTTTCACTCGATTTTTTTATTTATGTCTCCTCAAAATCATCAAATTCCCTCTTTCACAATATTGGTTACGAAAAAAATAGAAAATCAATTCGGACTCAGATATAGCTCCTATATATTAGATCCAACCGATTTTAAAGTTCAACCACTCAAAGAATTTAAACGTTCTTAATAACGATCATTTCACACAAATTCCCAAATATAAGCATATATTCTTTACGGGTAGAACTGTTGGATATGCATTGTGGTGTAGGGAACCATATAGTTGGCGCCGCCCGACTTTTGTCCTTTCCTTACTTATTTCTTATAGTAAATGCGTTCGAATGGACAAAGCTCAATCGATAAACCTAGAAAACCCTTTAGCCTCACTTTTTTTTCTATCATAAATATTTGATAATAAATATTTATTATAAAATAAACGATTTGCCTTCATTCATCTAACTACTATAATTACGTATAGTTCGCATCGAATATACCCGGAATACTTCCTGGCGAACCAACCAGCTATCCAACCAGCCAAGCCAGCCCATCAGACTAATGTTCATGTTATTACAAGAAGATTTGTTTTTCGTGCAGCCAACATTTTGCCCAAACCACAAAATCTTTGGAGATTTCCAAGATGATGACGATGATGCCATTTGAAAGCGAAAGAAACCTCTACCAGCAATTGTTCCATCCAACACATATTCAAACATCGAATGTGAATTCGAGAACATTACATTTGCCGAAGCTAGAATTTATGCTTGCACCCATCGTCCATGGTCATTGCCATTTCATGGCATGGTGAATGGCGAAGCGAACATTGCAGTTAACTAATTTTTGATTTCGGGCGATGTTTTATTTAAAGTACATGGCCACAATTCTGTTGAGGTCAATTTTGAAGTCTTCTTTAGCCGCGTGCCAAGGTATCTCTCCATTGTTTTCGTTCTTTTTTTCGTCGGGCCACATAGAAAAACAATAGCATTTGCCAAACAACACATTCTCGACGTAGGCAAATGTTTGGGTTTGTCAAACAATAACACATTGTTGCAAACAACAACAAAAACAGCAGCAAAAACAACGTTCGACTGGAATCATCCAACATAAAGAACATTGCCTTGGGTGGACTAGTTCTATGGATGAAATGCTATTGTAAGTTTTTTTCTGTTATTCAAAATCGATTGGCTATTTGAAGTGAAATTCCACACAGAGACATATTCCAAACATATGTATTGAAATGAGAGGGGGGGATTTTGTATAAAAAAATTAAAAGATAAACAAATTGAAAAAATACTTTTAAAAATTAAATTAAATTAAATTTAAAAATGGCTTCAAATTCTGATATTGAGTCCTAAAATCGTATGTACCTATGGAATGTCCATAAGTGTATTGTGAAGTTTCTCAACGAGAATAGTGAAAATCTCTTTAAAAAATCCTGTTACCTATATATACATATAAGCTATAATCTTGAAATATCGCATGAGCGTCAGTGTTGGTGCGTAGGCTTGTGATAAGGCTGGGATTTTGGAAATTCATACAAAAAGATACTAAAAAAAATACTAATATGTATTAAAAATTGAATATTCTATATTGGACAAACGGAATGAGCTAGAATTCTGAAATTTGGCAGAAGAGTCAAGGTTACGAAAAGTTTTTTAAAGTGTGAACGGATAGAGCTGAAAACTTTAAGGCCTAGATAATCGAAGATTCATCATTATATTATACCCTCCAACATAGTATGTAGAGTATATTAAGTTTGTCATTCTGTTTGAAACACCTCGAAATATACATTTTAGACCTCACAAAGTATATACATTCTTGATCTGCATAAAATTCTATGTTTATTTAGCGTTGTCCGTCCGTCTATCGTCTGTCAGTCTGTGAAAACCACTTTAGCTTCCGAACGATATGAAGTAGATTGATAAAATTTTACTCAAATGTATATTATATCTGCAGGACTTTTGGTATTGAAAATGGGCCATGTAGGTCCACGTCTTTGCATAGCCCTCATATAACGGTACCACCCGATATTCGGTATTTTGATGATCTTAGCGACATTATTCACCAGAATTGTTTCAAATTTAGTATTTGAAGTTCGTAATGGATACTACAGCCTATGACAGAAAATTGTCTGTGTAGGTTCACGTCTTCATATAGCGCCCAAATAAGGGTACCTCCCGGTATTCGGTATTTTGATGATTTTAGCTAAATTATTCACCGATTTTTTTAAGTTTCGCATTTAAATATTGTAATGGCTTATGACAAAAATAACCTATGCAGGTCCATGTCGTCGTATAGACCCTAATATTACATTCGGTATTTTTAAGATTTTAACAGAATTTTAAGGAAATATATTGTTTTTGAGAATAGCCAAATTCGTTCCAAATGGTGGACGGTATTTAAAGTTCGGCCCCGCCGAACTCACAGCTTTTATAATTGTTTTAAATTCAATTATACCAAATTTACCGTTATAGGGGACTTGCATACAAATTTTTTTGTAATGTGATGTAATACTCATTACGAACTTGAAATTCCAAAATTTGAAAGTTTTCCGCTGTAAAGTGTGACACAAATCATCAAAATACCAAATATTTGGAGGTAGAGACTATACCAAAACTCTGACCTATATTGGCATTCCTATGTAAGCATGTTTCGTACATAAGGGGAACACATGCTGCTAATTTACACCAAATTTTGATAAAATTGTAACTAAAGCACCCAAAAATACCTTAAATCTTTCGGAACAGGTCCAAAAAGTGGACCTTTATAGTCCATTTTCAATACCTGCAGAGTCCTGCAGACAAAACACACATCTGAGTAAAATTTTGCCAACCTACTTCATTTCGTCCGGGCAGACAGTGGGCGGACATAGCTAAATCGACAAGAACTAAAAGTGCAAGAAAAGTACTATATTTGGTTTTTGGTGAAGAGATAGTGCTTAATCTGAAATTTGGTATTAGGGTCGCTGTTCATGTGTAACCTAGACATGTGAAGGTGGTTTTAGAAATGTGTACTATACTAAATGATAATAACTTTGGATCACTATTGATGTCTAGGAGAGATGTGATTGATTTGGATAAGCGTACAAAATTCGGAATTGGGTGAGAGAATTGAGCTGGAATTTCGAAATTTGATGTATAGGTCACAGTTGGCTTCTATGGTTTACATATAAATAAGTTGAAAAAGTTTTTAACAGAAAACTTGAATGTGAGTCCACTTTGCAAGGCTTTAAATATCATTCTCTTTGGGAAACTTCAAAACGAAAAATGTTGAAGGCTTTTGGTGCCAAAAGTAATAATTTTCGATTATCATTTTTCTCAAAGAAAAAACTTGAATATGAATAGAGTATAATCGCACTGGTGCAGATGAAAAATTGTGCGGTATGTGAAGTTTTGTTTGGAAAGTTGATATTGAACCAATTGAACTAAAATGAACAAATCTAAAATTTTAAGGTGGACCTTTGCTGACGAAGTAGCGTGCACTTGCTGGTATTTTGTATTTAAGACAACACGAATATAATTTGCTGAAGAAAATATTAATCAATTAAAATCTTTCGAGTTGAAACTCATGCCTTGTATGATTTGCCACATATGTGATCAGTAATACAAACACACCTGCCAGAATTTAGAAACTATATAGGCCGGGAAAGCCATTATAAGGTATTTTAAACAATTTATATTATAAATTAACAATAGATTAAAATAATAGATCTTAAAAAATTTAAACTAAAATCATCCACACCAAATATGCCTGATGAGCCGCTTAACCAACGGCGAAACGCGTCGCATAGTGGTGAGTGTGTGATAGTGATAGCCAGATGGCTTTCCTTTTCACTTCAAATTTCAGATCATTAAGCTCGTCTCGAAAGAGAAACAAACACAAAAAATCCTTATTTTTTCATCAAGAAGTAATGAGTACCGTCGGCACAGCGTATGAGTGCCCAACTGCAAATCAGAGATTGTTAAAAAAGTCTTAATTGAAGAAACGTAAAATTTTAAATTAAAAATGGTTCAATCCGAGTTTCAAAGGAATACAAACAAAATGTTTCGAAGCAAAAATTGAAATAATTCCGATTTCAAGCGAAATTTCCAAGACATAGTTCGTAATAAGTACTACTTCCAGTGGCAGAATATTGTCGGTAAAGGACGACATTTTCCTATAGCCTATTTCTATTTATCGGTATTACCCACTTTATTGTACTTTGAAGACTTAACATGCGTGCCTTAACCAAAATCACTCTCTCTAAAATCCCTATAATTGATATTAAAGGTTTTCTTACCTCACGGAGGAGGGTATTAAAAATTCGACCTGCCGTACTTAATGTTTATGTTCATAAAAAATATTACATATAATTAAAAAACATTTAACAAATATCTAGAAACTAGAATATATAGACATTACTTGTGGTTAGAAATACTTAATATCTCATCAATAAGTATCAAATATTTCATCTGTTTATTTTTGTTTTGTATCCATTTGTAGCCTGTTTTCGTTTTACATATCTGTAACTTCACATCAACATAAAACAATGGAAACTAGTTTAAAGATTTTTTTTGTTTTGAAAATTTCTGTACTTTCATAAAATAAATTAATTGGCTCCGTTGGGACTACAATCGCTTTTCCTCAACTGCATAGAGCAATTGGTGCGATTCTGAATTCGTGATTATTATTTATGCTAATCGGCAATAAATAACAAACGCACGCATGTGTCCATGAATTGCACCTCCAATGGAGCGCTACCAGTCCGTTGAGTAGTTGGTTAATTTCTCCAAAAAAAATATTAACTATTTACTTGCCAATGAGTTATTGTTACTTTTTATGGTGCTAACGTTCAAACAATTGTTAGTTTTTAATTGAGATAAATTACATTTGCGTCATGCATTTATGCATTAGATGTACAAAGAAGCCAGTTTAATTCCACCCCGCCAAACAAGGAAAGCAAATCAAATACACACACACACGCACGCACACAAAACGCAATAGCTGGTGTTTGGTTCTCAAAGCTTGCATATTTTATAAATATTATTATCCGATATTTCGTAGCTTGTGTAGATTTCCCCTCCGTTACATTTAAGCGATTGCAGATATTTTCCGTTATTTTTTCGACATTATTTTCAATATTCTTGAAAGCTCCTACTTAGCACGACTGCATCAGTGATTGGTGAACATGAATTAGCAATTCTATGCCGTCCATACATGGTATGCCCACAATCTTTTGCTGATCATCTTCGCCATTACCAACATCGTTGTCGTCGTCGCCTAATGTTTGAGAATATCTTCAATTTTCATCATTGATGTCGAGTGACTTAACAAAATGGAAAAACAGTTTTTTAGCTTATCCCGTAGGCGAGATAGCACTGCTTAAAAATTTTCCATCATCTTGGTGCATGGAAAATTCTAGATAAGTGTTTGTCACTGCTGAAGTGAAATCCTTAATTGAATTTTATTTCTAACGTGTTTTTTTAGGACTTGGGCCTTGACTTTTATACTTCGAATACGATCAGCAACAGTTTAAAAGTTCTACCCTTGAAAAAAAAATTATATAAATAGGTAATGCTAAATACAGGGCGAGATGAAAAAACTGCTATCAACTTCTGCTGTCATTTCTAAGCCACTCGTCCGACAGCTGTTGAATTTAATCCAGAGACAGCACATTAAATTGTTCATAAATGTACAAAAGTATTTTGATGAGAATTTTCCAGAAAAAAGTTATTCGTTATGGAATTCAAGCGCGATAGTGTGATTTCTTTATATTTGGCTGGAAAACCACATGTGGCTATAGTTAGAGCACTCCAGCATTTAAATGTGAATAAATCGTTTGTGTCTCGTACTATCGCTCGTTACCGTGATACTGGCATCGTAGCCCGACGTCAAGGAAGTGGACGGAAGAAAACGGAAACATCAGCAGAAATGGTTCGAAAAGTAAAGAAGCGACTTGATCGAACCCCGCGTCGCAGTGACCAAACTGGCTGGCTCGTGAGCTGAACATATCGCAATATTTTATTCGGCAAATATTGAAAAATGAGCTTGGGGGAAAGCCATTGAAATTCCAGAGAGTGCAAGAACTTACACCGCAACAGAAAGAAAATCGAAAGAGCTTAAGAGTCGCTTGGCTTAAAGTGATGAACTGCCGAATTTGGTTTTCTCAGGTGAGAAAACATTCGTTGTCCAGCAGTTTGTAAGCAAACAAAATTATCGGGTTTTCTTGCCAAAGAGCTCAGCGAAAACGTGCACCTTCGATTGGCCACTAGAACTCAAGCGCCGGCCATGGTGATCGTGGGGGCGCCATAACAGCTGATGGTCGCTCTCCGCTCGTATTAATCGAACGTGGCATCAGAATAAATGTCGAATATTATCGCGATATTATTCTGGAGGGTGTATAAATGCATTGGGCACGCAAACATTTTGGCCGCAGACCTTGGACTCAGCACCATCACACTCAGAACGCGCGACCCAAGAATGGTTACAAAATAAGGTTCCTCACTTCATTTCCAGCGCACAATGGCCACCAAAATCTCCGGATACCAATCCGTTGGGCTATTGTGTCTGGTGTGTTTTGGAAAGCAATGTTGGCACTAAAAAATACCAAAATGTAGATCACCTCAAGCGAGCGCTTCGCCGGGAATGGGCCAAAATACAGCATAGCAACATTCGGCAGCGTGTGACGGTTCCATTGGCCGCTTGAAAGTGACCAATTCGAACAAATCTAAACTTATTCTAAAATGTTATGCAATTTTATCTCACACTGTATATATTTTCAAAGTATTACTGTCATAGTAAGGATGCGGGTACAAAATTGGACATTTTTCTTAAAACTGTTGGAATTTTGCTAGCCCTTAGAGAGGATTATATTAAAAAAATAACAAAAAAAGTGTTATATTCGATCGGACCAAACTTTAAATATCCAACAACACGACTTAAAGAAATTAAAGAGAATAAAACTGTAGGCATTCAATATTCGAACGAATATTTAAAATGCCATATATTGGGGGTTACCGTTATAGGGAAATTTTACTAAAATCTACTCAATTAATTGGTTGCTACAGTGGTATGACACGTTTTAAATGCCAAATTTTAAACAATTTTGATGAAAAAATAAAAGGGCTAAAAAAACTAAGAACTCGTTCTGTCTTATATCCACTAAGAACTACCAATACTAAATTGAAGAAATTCCTTTGGCAAATATTAATACAACCTTCTATTATTAATATATTTCCAATTTTATAACAATTTCACAATATGTTACACTCATCAAGCTGATAAGAACTTTTGGGGGTTTAAAATGCTTAGTTCTAGAAGTTTTCGATATTTTTTCGAAAAAAATTAAACCATTTGGAAAAATTGTACATGGTTCTGTATTAATTCAGTGGGTGATTTGGTTGCCAATAAAGCCCATCAATCAGAATCTAACTCTTAAAATGTCCTTCAAATGAGAGTACATTCGGATTTCCCGGAATATGCATATTTAATAGGTCTACGAGTAAAAACGTTTTTGTTAGGAATTAATCTGAAGTGGACGTACCAATTATGAAACTTTTTTAAATGAGTATTTAGCTTGATAGCAGATATAATTTTGAATCAGAGGGAACTAATTTTTGGAAGGTATATTCAAATCTGAATCGATTTCCACAAAAATGACGTAGGCATTTGTACCTCTCGTAACAAATAGAATAGCTATGGAGTGCACATGACTTCGAGAAAGAGAAGGGAACCGAAGTTCACCAAATGGAAAAAATCGCTTTAAAGTGCAATAATCCATTAATTTGGAGTGATATAATGTATTTGGTACATCAGAGCCGATCTCGATAAAATTTGGCAGAGGTATTTCTGAGCTATATCTGATATATGGTATCAAATATCATTATTGTGAAGTCATATTACGAATGTGAGGTACTGAAACAACAAATCGGATGAAACATATGTATAGAACCAACAGCTATTCCAATTTTTCCAGATGTGAAGTACTTGCTTCGAGGCTGAATTGAGGCTTATGTGCCGAAATTCATCCTGTTTGGCCGAATATTACATAACTGGTTCACAAAAACGTTCAAATCGGACGAAGATATATATGGGAGCTATATTCAATAGGGTTCGTCGTTGAGGCAAATAAATGATTTCTGGAAAATTACATTTCAATCAGACAATAAATGTGACCTGTACTTTGATTACAAAAATGCATGGACTGACAGAAGAACATGCCTAAATCGATTCAGAATGTGTTTCTATGGAGAAAATCAAAAGGAAAGACGGGTCTATCTCTACAATAACCAAATCTCAAATGTTGATATATCCCCATATAACATTTAACTGTTTCAATTCTTTTTAAATATTGTTGAGTGATAGAGCTTCGAAGTGTTCGATAAAGAAACAGACCGATTTTTTAGCCATGTGGAATACAATATTTTTCTCGAATCACAAAATTTGTTTCAGAATGTTTAGCCTTTTACAGTTAATAGTTTTGGTTAACTAATCTAGACGTCCATCATCCAAGTTTATCCCTTCCAATGTGTTCATCAGGTTGATTGAAACTCCCAGCATCAATCATATTGGCAATGTTAATATATTCCCAAATCCCTCCATGCGGTAAAGTGTTACTAAAATTAATGAATCAAAAAATTACCATATCATGTGCAAACTTGATTTTTTGTTGTTGTTTTTGTTGTCGTAAAAAAGAATAACGGAACGATACATTCCGTAACCATCTAGCATGGGTGCTGGGTCAGTGGCCATAATTTATGTGCCGTTCGCCAATAAACCACCCGGGTCCGTCCGACCGTTTGTTTGCCAATCAACAAATAGCCAAACAGCAGCAGGTAGGTATACATGTGTGTGTGTATATTCCTTTCCAACCCAATATCGATTGCTAAAGTCTGAACATGCATTTAATTAAAATAAATTGTTAAACATTAAGCAGCGAGTGTAAATATTATGATACGAAATAATATTCAGTGCATTTTTGATTTATTGCCGTAATTATTGTTGGCATTAGTTGGAGTGGACGGCTACGCAAAGCCTCGCGAGCAGATAAATACAGAATGGACGAAAAGAAAAATCAATAAGAACAAACGACCAAGCGACCGGCGAGTCTGTCACTCAGCTAGTGAACCGATCCACAAACGGCCTTTACCAACCAAAGAATGAATAATGAAACACACAACGATAGAGAGAGAGAGAAGAATGAAAATTAAATACCAGAAGACAAAATAGAAACGACAACGTGTAATTTAATGCATTTTTGCTGTCCACAACGCCTTTCATGGAAGAAATACGGCCAAGAAGTTGGCGATTGGTAACTTCGTGCACATACGAACAAAAAAAGTTGGGCTTCATGTGCGGCTGCGCAAGTGCCCAAGCTTAGCTGCCAAGCCAAGCCGAGCATGGTAGCCGCCACCGTCACCACTGGAACCCTTGCTGCCCCACCAGGCTCTACCGTATCCGATTTAAATTAAAGCACTTTAACTAAAGTGTTGTTACGTTAATTATGCGTAAATATTGCCTTCATTGTGTTAAATACATACAACGAGAACGGCTACAACAAAATATACATAGCTGTCGGACTGTCAGTCAATGTGCCTGTTTGTCGGCCAGTTTATTTGTTTGTAAAAGTCAATTGTTTAACAAGTCAAAGTAAACGTTGTTGGCAACATGTTGACAGGTTTGTCGGAATCTATGTAGCGCTGTCGGGTTTTGGTTGTCATGCAAATTGGCATAACTTGGATTTTTTGATAAAATTAAGAGAATAATTTTTATATTCCTTTTTTAAAACTTAATTATATTTCTATGATATTCGCTACAAATGGCCTCATAGGTTAGTTAAGCTGAATAAATGTAAATTTATGTGAGATCCTTTTCCTCGTTAGAGTCAATACGAGTGAACAGAAGACATCCTGATATCTCACAGGATTTATGAAAGCAATGCGTAAATATAGATATATTATCCCCGAGGAGATGTGCACATCATCCTGTCTTGATGAAAACTATGTGTACAATTATAACTTAAAAAATTGCAATTGCAAAAAAAAAATCATTCTTACCTTAAATACAATTTCGACTCATCGGGATCTTGAGATTTTATTGTTAGGTTAGTTAAGCGGAATAAATGTAAATTTATGTGGGATCCATTTCCTCATAATAGTCAATACGAGTGAACAGAAGACATCCTGATACCTCACTGGATGTGCACATCATCCTGTCACGATGAAAACTATGTGTACAATTGGAACTTCAAAAAATTGCAATTGCAAATTATTCTTACCTTAAATTAAATATCGATTCATCGGGATCTTGAGATTTTATTGCTGGCCAGCCGTATATTTAATTTTATATATTTTTAGATTCTCAATTTTCAATTCGTGAAACAATTTCTTGATTGGAAAATACATATATGTCAATGCTATGTTGTTGGAATTCGAATTAAAAAATTTAAAAAAATTAATTAAAAGAATATTTGAAAAATTTTTTTAGAATACTTTGTTATACCTCACAACATTATAAGTTTAGTCCAAAAATTATGTTATATATATTGGTCCAAGACATAGGAAACTGTATATGGATATTCCTATCTCGCCAAGCTGCATCGATCTAGCTTTGTATATCAGTCCGTCTGTCTGTCTATCCATGTTAAATTGTAACCACGCTACAAATCGCAATTATGGCCCGATCCTCACGAAATTTTTCATGGAGGTAGGGTTAAGATCAGAAAAGAAGGAATTTGGCATGGGGCTAGAGTTTAGGGCTGCGGAGAAGCCTACCACTATAGATGATCATCGAATAATATTTAGCGGCTGAAATAGACCATAAGGCTGGAAATACGTAAAGAGCGTATTTGGCCGACTTAAGTCATCGGCTGACTTCTTCGTAGATGAACAAAGGAGGTTTAGGTTGACTTAGTTCGATTTTGGCCCTAGGCTCCTTTGTTCATTTCCTAAGAAGCCAGCCGATGACTTAAGCCAGACAGAAAAGCGCTTTATGTATTTCCACCCTAACTATTACATAAAAAATATAGAAATTTTTCTTGAACTGAGAATATTCCTAATTCCGGCGAAATCACAAATACACGAAAAGGCAACTTCTGACCGTTACATTGATGCTGATAGCCAAGATATCCAATATAAAGCGCTGAATTAAATAGACTGTCCAGCAATTCAAATAAATATTCTTCTCTGATTTTTTTGAATTTGTATACTCTTCACCATACTATAGGGATATATTAACTTTATCATTTCCTTTGCAACTATTTAAAGTTTAAATTTCGTATTTAAATTTCTTAATGGGTACTACAGCCTATGTCTATCTTTTAATAGCCAGCATATAACGATGCCTCTCGATATTGGATATTTTGATGATTTTAGCGACATTATCCACCGGAATTGGTCCACATGGTTCGTAATGGATACTTCAACCTATGACAGAAAATTTGCTATGCAGGTACAACCATGGTACAAAAAGGAGGTAGAGCAGCATTGTAAAACTACAGAAATACAGCCCTGAGCCTATGCCCGCTTCCAGTCAAAATTTTTCAAAATAATGGGCAACAAGTTGTTTTCATTTATTTGATATTTTTTTGTTAATTTCTAAAATGAGTAATGGATGTTCTCTCAAGAATATGATCATACGTGTTCAATCTTTCAATTCCATGGCCAATCTGGTTAATATTATTAATGCGCGCCCCGCAATTTAAGTTTCTTCCAATCATTTTGTATTTATATTTCAAAACAACAAATACATACACAAAACCAGTAAAGAAAGTCCTAAAGTCGGGCGGGGCCGATTTTATGATACCCTACACCACTTTGCTAATTTAGTTGAGCTCCACATAACAATTAAAAGTTTTTATGGGAGAATTCAAACATACACGCTATGATTATAATTATAGTTTAAAATTCAAAGGACTAAATATGCCGAAGCATTTGTATCTTTTAAATTCGGAATTGTATTGCCCATTTGGTGCAAAATTAATTTGAAATCAGATAAAGATATATATGGGAGCTATATCCAAATCTGAACCGATCTCGATAAAATATCCCTGAATATCGTTGTTACGGAGTGCATATTACAGCTGTGGGTAACAAATACAACAAATCGGATAAACAATATATATGAGAGCTATAGCTATATCTGAATCGATCTTCACCAAATTTGGCATACTATCTTCTTGACTCAATTCGGTTTTGTAGAAAAAACCACAAAGAAATTTTAACTTACAAACTCACAATTTTGTTTGATCTGGCGATCCATTTTTCTCAAACTTTAAGAAGAGTGCCGATTTTTTGTTTTTCTGTGCCAAATTCCATCCCATTTGGGCAAATATTAAACGTTTGGTGCACAATAAAAGGTAAATCGGACAAAGTTATATATGGGAGCTATATCCAAATCTGAACCGATCTCGATAAAATTTAGCAAAGGTATTTCTGAGCTGCATTTGATATATTTCCCCAAATAATGTTGTTACAGAGTGCATATTACGGCTGCGGAGGACAAAAATAACAAATCGGATGAACAATATATATGGGAGCTATAGCTATATCTGAACCGATTTCGATCAAATTTGGCATACTTATTTTCAGGCCTAATTTGATTGTATGTACAAAATCGGACGAAGATATATATGGGAGCTATATCAAATTTCAATAGGGTTCGTCCTTGGACCAAACAAATGTTGTCTGGAAAATTTCATCTCAATCGGATAATAAATGCGACCTGCATTTTGTTCACAAGAATACATGGACAGACGGACGGACGGACAGACGGACTGACATGCATAAATCAACTCAGAAAGTGATTCTATGCAGATCATCAAAAGGAATTATGGGTCTATCTCGTTTCCTTTTGTCTGTTACAAACAACCACCGTGTGGTGTAGGGTATAAAAAGAAGGGCACTCGCGGAAAAATTTTAATAACATGGTAGTTCTTCAATACCTATTTATTGTACCATTACTTTTCTGTTGAATAGCATTTGCTTAGTTTGATAGGAAACTTGTGTTGTAATATTATGTATATTTCAATAAGTTGTAATAATAATTTGATAACATTTATTTTAAATTTTTAGACTTTAAAATGTAACTTATGTCATATTGCATTGTGAACAATACACAATTAAGTTAATAAAAAGCAGAACTAGAATTAATTGAATTGGTACGTTGCAATCCGAATACAACAGACATTATGTTTAATTAACAATTTCAACAAAAAAAAAAAAAAAACATATATATTTTACGTATTTAATTCAATCAAATGGTACTAAAAAATTTTATATTTCTGTTCTAAGAGATGCATCGACTGTAGATTTCTGCGGTTTTAATTTGATTTAAACAGGTATTAATAATTTTAATATGCAATTATTAATGGCAATTTAAATTAATTGCAAATTAAGGATTACAATATGAAATTATTATTAGACGTGTAATATTCAATTAATGCAATTAAAGTGAATAATATAATGGTAAAACGGTATCTGGGGTTTTTGAAGAATGCGATATTTTATAAAACTTTTCATTGCTGTTGTGAGTGGTTGACGTTTTTATACCACTTCAATTGTCTATCCAAAATGATTTGTAAGGGGTCGACTGTCTGTCCCTTTCGAATAAATTAACACAGAAGGCTTACATTTTACTCATATGTGTTTTTGTTTCAGTAGCTAGATAAAGTTGGTATGTGGGTCAATGTCGTTACTCCTTTTTATTTAACACCAAATATTCGGGCCATATGTCGTACCGGAATTGTTTCAATTCGGTATTAAGCGTTCTATCTCCTTTAGCTGAAGACTGGCATTTGCACTAAAGATAAGGTTTACTTTAGTGCATGTTATTGTATAAGTAGATATTGAAGAGAATGTGTATACAGCGTGAGATAAAAAAACTGCAACTAAATCAAATGCCATAATTTTTACATTTTTTTTAATGTTATTGAATGAAAGCAAAAAATTTCGGAAATAGCATCAAATTATAGAATAAGTTTAGATTTATTCTAATACGTTACCTTTGGCACGAATTGTGGCCTCCAAACGGCCAATGAAACCGCTGCCCGAAAGTTGCTCTGGGGTATTTGGACCCATTCCCGGCAAAGCGCTTGCCCACCTTGCATTCCAAAATACTCCAGACACAATAGTCCAACGGATTTGTAATCGGAGATTTTTGTAGCCATTGTGCGCTGAAAGTGAAACGAGGAACCTAGTTTTGTAAACATTCTTGGGTGGCGCGTGCTGAATGCGATGGTGCTCAGTCCTGTTGGAATTTTCAAGATCTGCCGTCAAAATGTTTGCATGCCCAAGGATTTTATACACCCTCCAGCGATAATATTCGGCATTTATTCTGATGCCAGGATCGACTAATATGAGAACAGAGCAACCATCGGCTCTTATGGCGGCCCACATCAATAACATGGCCGGCGCTTGAGTTCTGGAGGCCAACCGAAGGTGCGTATTTTCAGATGACCTCTTTGGCAAGTAAACACAATCATTTTGTTTGCTTACAAACTGCTAGACAACGAATGTTTTCTCATCGGAGAAAACCAAATTCGACAGTTCACCACTTTCGGCCAAGCGAAGCAACTTTTGAGCTCTTTTGAGTCTATTTTCTTTCTGTTGCGGTTTAAGTTCTTGCAATTTTTTGAATTTCAATGGCTTTACCCCGAGCTCGTTTTTCAATATTTGCCGAATGGAATATTGCGATATGTTCAGCTCAAGAGCCATTTTTCAAGTCGCTTCTGTACTTCTCGAACCATTTCTGCTGATGTTGCTGTTTTCTTCCGTCTTCCTTGATGTCGGTCTACGCTATCAGTATCACGGTAACGAGCGATGGTACAAGACACAAAATATTTATTCACATTTAAATGCTGGAGTGCATTTAATCACACACTATCACTATCTGTTAATTTGTAATCACGCTACAGGTCGCAATTATGTTCCGATCCTTACAAAATTGAAAATGGTTATGGGGTTTGTGTCAGAATAGAAGACTATGGTTTAGGAGATGATCGCAAAATATTTACATGTTGCAATGGACCAAAAACAGCACAATTTCCTAATTTTGCTAGAGTTAAAGTTTAGAGCTGAACAGAATCCTGCCAATTTGGACGGTCATCGGACAATATTTAGCGGGTAACATAAATCATAAATTTATGAAAGCAAAGATAGCTAAAGATAGCTATATAATCCTCGAGGAGATGTGCACATCATCCTGTCTTGATGAAAACTATGTGTACAATTATAACTTAAAAAATTGCAATTGAAAAAAAAAAAAAAATCATTCCTACCTTAAATAAAATTTCGACTCATCGGGATCTTGAGATTTTATTGTTAGGTTAGTTAAGCGGAATAAATGTAAATTTATGTGGGATCCATTTCCTCATAATAGTCAATACGAGTGAACAGAAGACATCCTGATACCTCACTGGATGTGCACATCATCCTGTCATGATGAAAACTATGTGTACAATTGGAACTTCAAAAAATTGCAATTGCAAATTATTCTTACCTTAAATTAAATTTCGATTTATCGGGATCTTGAGATTTTATGGATAGCCAGCCGTGCTTGCAATATTCTGTTTTATTGTATATATTATTTTTTATTTTTAAATCTATATATATAAAAATCAATTGTTGTTTGTTGGTAACGGCATCAGTTGAAAACGGCTGGACCGATTTGCATAATTTTTTGTACAAACATTTGTCATTCCCCGAGTTAGGTTTTTAAAGAAAAAAATATTGACCACGCCTCCTTTTACGCTTACTATTTCGATTTATCTAAAATCTTTATATTTCCCAAATAAAGAAGATATTGGTTTAAAAATTATTACACGAGATACTGTTGACCTTCCCTCCAACCCTAAGTATTTGTTTGGGGGCTGAGGAACTGACCACGCATACTTTTTACTCTCTCTATACATTTATATATAAATGAATGTTGTGTTAGTTACTACGCTTATAACTAAAGAACCGCTGAACTGATTTTAATGATTCATACAAATTCGGAATTGTCTCTTATCCGAAAAGTATAATATTCAAAAAAAATCGCGTAAAAATGTGATATATTAACATTTTCATTTTGACTTTTGAAATGTACAATAGTAATGTTTTATTTTACATGATTTTTTCCATTTTGACTTACTTTTTTCTAATTTACATTTGTAGTGTTTTTTATATTTTATTTTTGAATTCGAATATTAATACCAACTTATTTAATTGACTTGATTTCTTGAGAACTGAAATTGATGGCGGTTTACATGGAAGTGTAGTACCGAATTATGTGGTGGCGAAACGGAATAGATGATACCGATATAATTTAATGCGGTCACACCAAAGTTAAAAGATAATTACTTTTTCAAAATCGTTAAAAAATCACGAAAAAAGAGATCTCATTGCAACAATTCTCAAAACGGGAAAATATCGAAAAAATTTCCGATGGAATTGAATTTTAAAATAAAAGTACATTCTATTGACAAACTTTGTAAGGATCTTTAAACAGTTGCTGTAAAAAATCAGCGAACAAGTTGAAGATTTTTTTCAATTTGTTATTCTTCTTTTGTCAATTTTTTTCAATTTGTATTATCATATTGAATTCAGTGGATTTTTTGTGAACAAAATAAAGACAAATTTTTCACTATATACAATTTTTCACAAAAAAATGAAATAAGTGCGAAATACGATGGTAACTGACATCTACCTTTCAACTCCAGGGCCTACATCGTGCTTCAGCTGGAAGATGCGCAGACATTTAAACAAACAAAAATGACCGAAAAAGACTAATGGGGCTTATTTCAAAGCGTGGACCTAATTAATTCATGTGACAATAATCCGTCCAATGAGAGCTAAAAAGGCAAAAAATTTTGGGAGTACAATCAGTAAAATACCAAATATAAAGGGTGCAAAATAGTAGAGCGAATGGGACTTTTAGTAAGAAAAGGATTTCTATCCTTCCAAAAATTCTTCCTGAACATTTAAGATATCTTAAATCGCTTTTGCAGGTCATGATATCGATCATAACTTACGGATCAAGGTACAACCCGATTTCATATTTATATAACCATAGTATGATTTACGCTATTTTTGGAGTCTTCGCCACTTTCTTCTATTTTTGGCCCTTATTTGGCATCTTTGTTTCCAAAGGGGTAGAGAACCACTTCGCATAAAATTTTCGGAGTAGGGCCCATATTGGTCTTGACCACTAAAAATTGTATTTATGCTACCCTGGGGTAAGGAACCATCGTACAGATAATTGCCACATAGAAATGTATTCATGTAAAGTCCCTATATTGGAGTATCCCCAAGTCCACTCTCACATCTAATGTGTGGTCAGAAAAGAAAAATTTGTATTCTATAGATGAAATAAATTGTGGAAACATGAACAAATTACAAATATAAGAAAGTAGCACGGGACCGAATATTTGTTGAATCGTCATTGAATTATTCTATGATGAAAAATATGGACTTTATGGGGTCTCCAATTTACAGTTTAAATGGCAAATAAACTTAGTTACCATATTACGGTAATAGATGTAAAATAGTAATTATATTTGACTATTCTGAAATCAGTCTGACCTCGATTATGAGGTGGATAAAACTATTTTTACTTATTTAAATCACGTGATTTTTGATTTTTTGATTTTCACGATTTGGCCTCTATTTGTCATCTTGGATTATAAGGGGTGAAGAAAGTTTTCAATGTAGGTCGATGTTTCGCATTTTACCATATTTCAAAGGATTTGGCTAAAAATGTGTATTTGGGGGTGAAAATCTTAAACAAAAAATTCAACATATCTACAAATTTTAGAATTTTCTCCATGTAATAGTACCCCCTCAAGTCCACCTTTTGGCGGACAAACAGACCGACATGGTTAGGGGGACTTATGAGGACTCTAATGCACAATCTGAGGTGCTAATGAGTTTAAAAAAGTAATTAACTTTGCCTATTCTTAAGTCAATTAGCCCTCTATTATGAGTTGTACAAAGTACAGTAAATTCCAAATTACTGCTCATTTGACTAAAAATTAAAAACTAATCGACCAGTACGTGAACATTTATAACATTCATATCTTTGAATAATTATGCTTTGACAAATATGCATAATAGACAAAAACTACGGGCCGGCAACGCGGACCGGGCCATCTAGTTTTATATATTTTTAGATTCTCAATTTTCAATTGGTAAAACAATTTCTTGATGGGAAAATACATATATGTCAATGCTAAGTCGTTGGAATTCGAATCAAAAAACTTAACAAATTTGATTAAAAGCATATTAGAATATTTGTTTTTCACAATACTTTGTTAAACCTTACAAAATTATAAGTTTAGGCCAAAAATTATGTAACACATCGGAATATTGGAAAGACAAGACATAGGAAACTATACATGGATATTCCTATCTCGCCAAGCTGCATCGATCTAGCTTTGTATATCAGTCCGTCTGTCTGTCTATCCATGTTAAATTGTAACCACAATTATGGTCCGATACTCACGAAATTTTTCATGGAGGTAGGGTTAAGATCAGAATAGAAGGAATTTGACATGGGGCTAGAGTTTAGGGCTGCGGAGAAGCCTACCACTTTAGATGATCATCGAATAATATTTAGCGGGTGAATAGACCATAACCATTACATAAAAAATTTAGAAGTTTCCATTGAACTGAGAATATTCCTAATTCCGGCGGAATCACAAATACACGAAAAGGTCACTTCTGACCGTTACATTGATGCTGATATGATGCTGATAAATAGACTGTCCAGTAATTCAGAATGGCCTTTTGGAATTGCCGATAAAAATGTAAATATTTTTCTGTCATCTTTTTAATTTTTATACTCTTCACCATACTATAGGGATATATTAACTTTATCATTCCCCTTGCAACTCCTTAAAGTTCAAATTTCGTATTTAAATTTCGTAATGGGTACTACAGCTTATACCTATCTTTGTATAGCCAGCATATAACGATACCTCTAGATATTCGATATTTTGATGATTTTAGCGACATTTCGTAATGGATACTTCAACCTATGACAGAAAATTTTCTATGCAGGTACAACCATGGTACAATAAGGAGGTAGAGCAGCATTGTAAAACTACAGAAATATAGCCCTGAGCCTATGCCCGCTTCTTGTAAGAATTATTCAAAATTATGGGCAACATGTTGTTTTCATTTATTTGATATTTTTTGTTAATTTCTAAAATGAGTCAAATAGCGCGAAAGGTGAATAAAATGCCTGGATGTTCTCTCAAGAAAATGATCCTAAGTGTTCAATCTTTCAATTCCATGGCAAATCCGGTTAAAATTAATAATGCGCGCCCCGCAATTTAAGTTTATTCCAATCATTGATTTTGAAAATATTTTGTTTTTATTTTTCAAAACAACAAATACATACACAAAACCAGTAAAAAAGTCCTAACGTCGGGCGGGGCCGATTTTATGATACCCTACACCACTTTGCTAATTTAGTTGAGCTCCACATAACAATTAAAAGTTTTTATGGGAGAATTTAATCATACACCCTATGATTATAATTTAAAATTCAAAGGACTAAATATGCCGAAGCATTTGTACCTTTTAAATTCGGACTTGTATTGCCCATTTGGTGCAAAATTAATTTGAAATCAGATAAATATATATATGGGAGCTATATCCAAGTCTGAACCGATCTCGATAAAATATCCCTGAACGGAGTGCATATTACGGCTGTGGGTAACAAATACAACAAATCGGATGAACAATATATATGGGAGCTATAGCTATATCTGAACCGATTTGCAACAATTTGGCATACTACCTTCTTGACTCAATTCGGTCGTATGTGCCAAATTCCATCCCATTTGGACATATATTAGACGTTTGGTGCACAATAAAAGGTAAATCGGACGAAGTTTTATATGGGAGCTATATCCAAATCTGAACCGATCTCGATAAAATTTAGCAAAGGTTTTTCTGAGCTGCATTAGATATATTTCCCCAAATATTATTACGGATGCGGAGGACAAAAATAACAAATCGGATGAACAATATATATGGGAGCTATAGCTATATCTGAACCGATTTCGATCAAATTTGGCATACTTATTTTCAGGCCTAATTTGGTTGTATGTACAAAATTCCATACTATTCGGGCTGATATTACACGATTGGTGCACAATAAAAGGCAAATCGGACGAAGATATATATGGGAGCTATATCCAATTTCAATAAGGTTTGGGCCAAACAAATGTTGTTTGGAAAATTTCATCTCAATCGGATAATAAATGCGACCTGCATTTTGTTCACAAGAATATATGGACAGACGGACGGACAGACGGGCTGACATGCATAAGGCTGGAAATACATAAAGCGCATATTTGGCTGGCTTAAGTCATCAGCTGGCTTCTTCGTAGATGAACAAAGCAAAGACCTAAAATGGTAAAGACTAGACAAAATGCATTTTGGGCAAATGGTATATGTCTACAATACATAGAGTGACAGCTCATGCCAAAAGCATGTTAATATAAAAACCACAATTACAGATTCGAATAACAAATAAAAATTTGAAAAATCCAAAATTTTGGTTTCAAAAGTCTATTCTATACACCTTTTCAAAAAATTGCTTACTGGCTTAGCGGTTTAATCAATTAACATTGGTAACTATGCTGTTACGATATCGTAACAACAGAGGTATATTCACAGGGTTGCCATATTTTGACTTGGTCTTGTCCTATCTTTACACTTCCATGTCTTTGAACAAAGGAGTTTTAGGTTGACCTAGTTCGATTTTGGCCCTAGGCTCCTTTGTTCATTTCCGAAGAAGCCAGCCGATGACTTAAGCCAGCCAAATAAGCGCTTTATGTATTCCCAGCTTAAATCAACTCAGAAAGTGATTCTATGCAGATCATCAAAAGGAACTATGGGTCTATCTCGTTTGCTTTTGCCTGTTACAAACAAATGCACAAAGACATAATACCCTGACCACCTTGTGGTGTAGGGTATAAAAAGAAGGGCACTCGCGGAAAAATTTTAATAACATGGTAGTTCTTCAATACCTATTTATTGTACCATTACTTTTCTGTTGAATAGCACTTGCTGAGTTTAATAGGAAACTTATGTTGTAATATTATGCATATATCAATAAGTTGTAATAATAATTTGATAAAATTTATTTTAAATTTTTATACTTTAAAATGTAACTTATATCATATTGCATTGTGAACACTACACAAGTCAATAAAAAGCAGAACTAGATTTAATTGAATTGGTACGTTGCAATCCGAATACAACAGACATTATGTTTAATTAACAATTTCAACAAAAAACTATATATTATACGTATTTAATTCAATCAAATGGTACTAAAAAATTGTATATTACTGTTCTAAGAGATGTATCGACTGTAGATTTCTGCGGTTTTAATTTGATTTAAACAGGTATTAATAATTTTAATATGCAATTATTAATGGCAATTTCAATTAATTGCAAATTAAGGATTATAATATGAAATTATTATTAGTCGTGTAATATTCAATTAATGCAATTAAAGTGAATAATATAATGGTAAAACGGTTTTTGAAGAATGCGATATTGTTTAAAACTTTACATTGCTGTTGTTCCCTGTCTGTCCCTTTCGAATGAATTAACACAAAAGGCTAACATTTTACACGTACATATGTGTTTTTGTTTCAGTAGCTCGATTAAGTTGGTATGTGGGTCAATGCCGGTACTCCTTTTTATTTCACACCCGATATTCCCAACACATGTCGTACCGGAATTGTTTCAAAATCGGTATTAGGCGTTCTATCTCCTTTAGCTGAACACTGGCATTTGTACTAAAGATAAGATCTACTTTAGTTCATGTTATTGTATAAGTAGATATTGAAATGTGTATACAGGGTGTGATAAAAAACTGCAACAAAGTCAAACGCAATAATTTTTACATTTTTTTTATTTTATTGAATGAAAGCAAAAAATGTCGGAAATAGCGTCAAATTATAGAATAAGTTTAGATTTATTCTAATCCGTCACCTTTGGCACAAATTGTGGCCTCCAAACGGCCAATGAAACCGCTGCCCGAAAGTTGCTCTGGGGTATTTTGCCAACCTTGCATTCCAATAGTCCAACGGATTGGTAATCGAATATTTTTGTGGCCATTGTGCGCTGAAAGTGAAGCGAGGAACCTAATTTTGTAAACATTCTTGGGTGGCGCGTTGGAATTTTCAAGATCTGTTTGAATGCCCAAGGCTTTTATACACCCTGCAGCGATAATATTCGGCATTTATTCTGATGCCAGGGTCGATTAATATGAGAGGAGAGCGACCATTGGCTCTTATGGCGGCCCACGCCATCACCATGGCAGGCGCTTTAGTTCCGGTGGCCAACCGAAGGTGCACATTTTCAGCTGATCTCTTTGGCAAGTAAACACGATCATTTCGTTTGTTTACAAACTGCTGGACAACGAATGTTTTCTCATCGGAGAAAAACAAATTTGGCAGTTCACCACTTTCGGCCAAGCGAAGCAACTCTTAAGCTCTTTTGAGTCTATTTTCATTCTGTTGCGGTGTAAGTTCTTGTACATTTTGGAATTTCAATATTTGCCAAATGGAATATTGCGATATGTTCAGCTCAAGAGCCATTTTCAATCGCTTCTTTACTTTTCGAACCATTTCTGCTGATGTTGATGTTTTCTTCCGTCCACTTCCTTGACGTCGGGCTACGCTTCCAGTATAACGGTAACGAGCGATGGTATAAGACACAAAATATTTATCCACATTTAAATGATGGAGTGCTCTAACGATAGCCACTTGTTGTTTTCCAGCCAAATATAAAGAAATCACACTATCACACTTGAATTACATCACGAATAATATTTCTTCTGGAAAATTCTAACCAAAATGCTTTTGTGCGCTTGTAAACAATATAATGAACTGTCACTGGGATAATTTTAACAGCTGTCGGACGGGTGGCTTAGAAGTGACAGCAGTTATTTGTTGCAATTTTTTCATCTTACTCTATACCCTTACTATACCCTACAACACTATGAGTTGGGGTATTATAAGTTTGATTGGTCCAAAAATTATGTAACACCTCGAAATATTGCGGGACCAATATAGGAAACTTTATATGGACCTTCCTATCTCGTCGAGCTAAGTCGATCCAGCTATGTATATCCCCCGTCCGTCTGTCAATGTTAATTTGTAATCACGCTACAGGTAGCAATTATGGTCCGATCCTTACAAAATTGAAAATGGTTATGGGGTTTGTGTCAGAATAAAAGACTATGGTTTAGGAGATGATCGTAAAATATTTAGATGTTGCAATGGACCAAAAACAGAACAATTTCCTAATTTTGCTAGAGTTAAAGTTTAGAGCTGGACAGAATCCTGCCAATTTGGACGGTCATCGGACAATATTTAGCGGGTAACATAAACCATACATTTTATGTCAAAAACTTCGAAAATTTCAACTAAACCGCGAATACTTTTAATCCCGGTCAAATCACAAATATATTAATATCAAGATAGAAAAGTCACTTCTGACAATTACTGTGATGCTGATAGCCAAGATATGGGATATATAGCACAATAGGTACAATATTTATGTAAAAGAATTAAATCTTAGTTACTCTGCTTATAAATCAAGAACCGCTGGACTTGTTTTCACAATTCCCATTAATTTGGAATGGTCTCTTGACAATAAAAAAGTAAATATTTTTTTGTCGATTTTTTAAATTTTTGTAATTTTTTATCGCATGCGATTTTTTTCATTGGATTTACAATTTTGAATTGTTTATTTTGAAAAGCGTTTTTACACCCTACAACCATACTGTGTTGAGGGCGTTATATACAGGTCACAATTATCGTCCTATCCTCACGAAATTTTGCAAAGGGTAGGGTTAGGGTCAAAACTGAAGCCTATTGTTTCTGAAGTTGTACATTTAGGGGACCAAATGGACCAAACTTGACTTTGCAGTCGCTCTACAGGTCATAATTCAAAACCAATCCACATGGAACTTTGCATGAAATAAGAATTAAGGCATTGAAGAAGTTTGGCATTTTTGGAGACCATTGGATAATAGTTTCGTGTGCAATTGTTTTGAATACCTAACAACACTAGAGAGTGTGTAAATATTAGGCAAATGCCACCGGTCAAAAACCTAAGGGTAACATCTTAGCAGGGCTCTATGGCATTACTTCAAAAACGAAATCTTCCAAAATAGATTTTGACATAAAGGGGCTTCCAACATACTGTAATGTTGAAGGGATGTGATACAGCCCCGCAAAACTATAGCCTTTACTTACTTGTTTAAAACGAATTAGTTGATCAACTCAAATATCATCAAGAAATAACACAAAGAGACATATAAAGAACAAAATTTAATTAGACCCCATACATTTCTATTGGTGGTGTATTTTCGTTTAATTGGTGCCCAGCACAAACAACACAACAGCAGAGAAATACAAGGAAATATCTCAATCACATGCTCGCAACAGTGTATTGTGTTCAATTGAACTCAATAATGTTCAATATTTATACAATTTGACTCATGCCGCTTCAATCCTTTGGTGCAGTTCTCGCTATGAGAAAAAAGAATAAATACTCAATAAATACATCAACATAAACAAGTCTACAAATACATATTTCTGTATATGTATGTATGTTCATACATGTTTGTTTGTATTATTGTCGGAAATTCAAGAAACCCCGCTAAGTTTTATTAGCAATCATAAAAT
The DNA here is from genome assembly GCF_030504385.1 of Musca domestica. Classification (NCBI taxonomy): domain Eukaryota; kingdom Metazoa; phylum Arthropoda; class Insecta; order Diptera; family Muscidae; genus Musca; species Musca domestica. The sequence continues at coordinate 2,972,189 of NW_026712230.1, read as the reverse complement.
GTGTCTATGGTTTGGTTTGGCATGTGAGCCTGGAAATGCATTTTTACGAGCGGCGTAATATATTTGCCTCTACAGCTAGATGCTGCTGCTTTCGTTTTATGTTCCAAAAAAATGTAATACGATTTTATGGGTACCGGTTGGCTAGTGTTAACGATTAAATTTGAACGAAAACGTTTTAATTGCAATTCAATGACTCGCTTGAATTGCTCATAATTTGTTAACCTGAAGAATAATTACCAAATGTGGAACCGAACTGGAATAAAGGCAGCGATAAAAGACTGCACACCGTGTTTATGTCAGTATACACCCAAGTAAAGCTAAACAGTAAACGGTGTACTGGTGTTTCGTGAATGTTACCGACAGTAATATGTATGCATATGCATTATTCGTTTTCATGTAAACAAGGTGGTCTAATTTATAGACGCACTTGGACAAGCTAAGGACGAAGTGTTACAAATTTGTTTTGAGTACTATTAATTAATTACCATTCAAAACAGTGTCACATCCCACATAAGAGAGTCAGTGAAAAGCTGAATATATTTCACGCTCCAATTTGGGACAAAATAGTCTGTCCTTTTATCTCGGATTCAATTTTTTGTTTTTATACTTTTTAATGATGCTGATAATTTTTTCGAAAATTCTCCAAAATTTGTTATTCAAAATGTTTTTTGTATTCAGCATTTCATTTCGTTGGTTCCAATCTTTACGCGTGAAATATTTCAAATGGTCACTTAAATGTTTATTGCTTTGTTTTTTTATACCCTACAGGTCAGGGTATTATGTTTGTAACAGGCAAAAGGAAACGAGATAGACCCATAGTTCCTTTTGATGATCTGCATTGAATAACATTCTGAGTCGATTTATGTACGTCCGTCCGTCTGTCCATGTTTTTTTGTAAATAAAGTACAGTTCGCATTTATTGCCCTATCCAGATGAAATTATTGCCCTATCCAGATGAAATCCATTGGTTTGGCCCAAAGATGAACCCTATTGAAATTCGAGATAATCGGTCAAAATTTAGATATAGCTCCCATATATATCTTCTTCCGATTTGCCTTTTATTGTGCACCAAACCTGTAATATCAGTCCGAATAGTATGGAATTTTGCATATACGATCAGAATGGACCTGAAAATAAGTATCGAAATTTGATCGAAATCGGTTCAGATATAGCTATAGCTCCCATATATATTGTTCGTCCGATTTGTTATTTTTATCCTCCGCAGCCGTAATATGCACTCTGTAACAACAATATTTGAGAACCGCCACAGAAAAAAATAGACTCTACAGAGCTAAAGAGTTACTTCGCTTGGCCGAAAGTGGTTTTCTCCCATGAGAAAACATTCGTTGTCCACCAGTTTGTAAACAAACAAAATTATCATGTCAAAGAGGTCAGCTGAAAATGTGCACCTTCGGTTGGCCACCAGAACTCGACCGTGGCATCAGAATAAATGCCGAATATTATCGCGAAAATATTCTGGAGGTTGTATTAAAGCCTTGGACACGCAAACATTTTGGTCGCAGACGCAGAATGGCCACCAAAATCTCCGGATACTAGTCCGTTGGACTATTTTCTTGGGAGTATTTTAAACGCAAGGATGGCACTAAAAAATACCAAAGTGTCGATCATCTTAAGAAAGCCTTCGCCGGGAATGGGCCAAAATACCGTAGAGCAACATTCGAGCAGCGTGTGACGGTTTCATTGGCCGTTCGAAGGCCATAATTCGTGCCAAAGGCGACCAATTCAAACAAATTTAAACCTATTCTAAAATTTAATGCTATTCCCGATTTTTTTTTTGCTTTCATTCTATAAAATTTCAAATAATCTGTAAAAATTATGGCATTGGACTTTGTTGCAGTTTTTTGACTCACCCTGTATATATTCTTAATCAGCGTAAAATTCTAAGGCGATTTAGTCCTCTCCGTCCGTCCGTCTGTTGTAATCACGCTATAGTCAAAACGAATTAAGATATGAAGCTAAAATTTTGCACAGATCTGCCTTTTGTCTGCAGGAAGGTCAAGTTCGAAGATGAACTATATCGGTCTATGATATCGTATAGCTCCATATAACGGTACCCCTAAATTTTGTATTTTGATGATTTTAGCCACATTTTTAAATGGAATTATCTGAAATTCTGCACAAGGAGTCCTTTATTAGCACTTTACCTCCTGACAGAGAATTACCTATATAGGTCCACGATATCGTATAGCCCCTATATAACGGTATCCGCGCTATTTTCGGTATTTAGATGGTTTTAGCCAAATTTTTAATGGAATTTTCTGAAAATAAACACAAGGAGTTCCTTTGTCCTTTGAGTTTCGAGTACTTTACTGGAAGAGAATTGCCCATAAAGGTCAACGAAATCGTATAGCAATCATAACTGTACATTCCGATATTCGGTATTTTGACGATTGAAGCCAAATTTTTCATCATTTAGAGGTATCTAAAGAGCGTATTAGGTTTTTAATGTAGTAGGAACATTTGCTTCGTATCATACCGATGCTTTTTTAGAGACCGTATGATCTTGGAAAATATTCGTTCCAGATCCATAAATAAGAATCCGGTTTTCTTCAAATTTCACACACCCCAATATTGATAGATGAAATAAATATGACCGATATCGGTCTACTCCTTCCGTTACCTCCCTCATAACTTGCGACAAAAGTTAACAATTGTTTTCAAACTATGTATGTCCGAATATTTTTTTCAACCAGAGATCTGATGGCACCTCCCCAACAGAAGGTAAATATATTGATTAACAATTATTCGCATAAAATTTGAAATAAATATTCGACTTTTTCTACATTTTGCAAATTTAATATTTTTATCAGGATTTTATGAAGTGCACATTTCAACATTTTCTCAAAATTATCACATATATAATAGTGCATTTAGTGCAAATCTGGCACGTTGTAATATATATACCCGACATGGGTTAACTACGAAATGGCCTATACTGGCCCATTCCTTCGGAACCTCCCCCATAGAGGGTCACAAGTTTGAATAATCATAACTCAAGTCAAAAACATATTTAAATGAACGGATATTAGCTGAGGGTATGAATCTGGCGGCAAAACCGACTGATACCTTTTAACTTGTTTTTTTTTATAATTCCGAGAAAGAAATATGTATTTTGAAACAATTAATAATAAGACAAGTAAAACAGCGGTAAGATCGGCCGGGCCGAACTTTGAATACCCTCCACCATTTGGAATGAATTAGGAAATTTTCAAAACAACTAGATGGCCCGGTCCGCGTTGCCGGCCCGTAGTTTTTGTCTATTATGCATATTTGTCAAAGCATAATTATTCAAAGATATGAATGTTATAAATGTTCACGTACTGGTCGATTAGTTTTTAATTTTTAGTCAAATGAGCAGTAATTTGGAATTTACTGTACTTTGTACAACTCATAATAGAGGGCTAATTGACTTAAGAATAGGCAAAGTTAATTACTTTTTTAAACCCATTAGCACCTCAGATTGTGCATTAGAGTCCTCATAAGTCCCCCTAACCATGTCGGTCTGTTTGTCCGCCAAAAGGTGGACTTGAGGGGGTACTATTACATGGAGAAAATTCTAAAATTTGTAGATATGTTGAATTTTTTGTTTAAGATTTTCACCCCCAAATACACATTTTTAGCCAAATCCTTTGAAATATGGTAAAATGCGAAACATCGACCTACATTGAAAACTTTCTTCACCCCTTATAATCCAAGATGACAAATAGAGGCCAAATCGTGAAAATCAAAAAATCAAAAATCACGTGATTTAAATAAGTAAAAATAGTTTTATCCACCTCATAATCGAGGTCAGACTGATTTCAGAATAGTCAAATATAATTACTATTTTACATCTATTACCGTAATATGGTAACTAAGTTTATTTGCCATTTAAACTGTAAATTGGAGACCCCATAAAGTCCATATTTTTCATCATAGAATAATTCAATGACGATTCAACAAATATTCGGTCCCGTGCTACTTTCTTATATTTGTAATTTGTTCATGTTTCCACAATTTATTTCATCTATAGAATCAAATCTATAGAATACAAATTTTTCTTTTCTGACCACACATTAGATGTGAAAGTGGACTTGGGGATACTCCAATATAGGGACTTTACATGAATACATTTCTATACATTTGAATACATTTCTATGTGGCAATTATCTGTACGATGGTTCCTTACCCCAGGGTAGCATAAATACAATTTTTAGTGGTCAAGACCAATATGGGCCCTACTCCGAAAATTTTATGCGAAGTGGTTCTCTACCCCTTTGGAAACAAAGATGCCAAATAAGGGCCAAAAATAGAAGAAAGTGGCGAAGACTCCAAAAATAGCGTAAATCATACTATGGTTATATAAATATGAAATCGGGTTGTACCTTGATCCGTAAGTTATGATCGATATCATGACCTGCAAAAGCGATTTAAGATATCTTAAATGTTCAGGAAGAATTTTTGGAAGGATAGAAATCCTTTTCTTACTAAAAGTCCCATTCGCTCTACTATTTTGCACCCTTTATATTTGGTATTTTACTGATTGTACTCCCAAAATTTTTTGCATTTTGAGCTCTCATTGGACGGATTATTGTCACATGAATTAATTAGGTCCACGCTTTGAAATAAGCCCCATTAGTCTTTTTCGGTCATTTTTGTTTGTTTAAATGTCTGCGCATCTTCCAGCTGAAGCACGATGTAGGCCCTGGAGTTGAAAGGTAGATGTCAGTTACCATCGTATTTCGCACTTATTTCATTTTTTTGTGAAAAATTGTATATAGTGAAAAATTTGTCTTTATTTTGTTCACAAAAAATCCACTGAATTCAATATGATAATACAAATTGAAAAAAATTGACAAAAGAAGAATAACAAATTGAAAAAAATCTTCAACTTGTTCGCTGATTTTTTACAGCAACTGTTTAAAGATCCTTACAAAGTTTGTCAATAGAATGTACTTTTATTTTAAAATTCAATTCCATCGGAAATTTTTTCGATATTTTCCCGTTTTGAGAATTGTTGCAATGAGATCTCTTTTTTCGTGATTTTTTAACGATTTTGAAAAAGTAATTATCTTTTAACTTTGGTGTGACCGCATTAAATTATATCGGTATCATCTATTCCGTTTCGCCACCACATAATTCGGTACTACACTTCCATGTAAACCGCCATCAATTTCAGTTCTGAAGAAATCAAGTCAATTAAATAAGTTGGTATTAATATTCGAATTCAAAAATAAAATATAAAAAACACTACAAATGTAAATTAGAAAAAAGTAAGTCAAAATGGAAAAAATCATGTAAAATAAAACATTACTATTGTACATTTCAAAAGTCAAAATGAAAATGTTAATATATCACATTTTTACGCGATTTTTTTTGAATATTATACTTTTCGGATAAGAGACAATTCCGAATTTGTATGAATCATTAAAATCAGTTCAGCGGTTCTTTAGTTATAAGCGTAGTAACTAACACAACATTCATTTATATATAAATGTATAGAGAGAGTAAAAAGTATGCGTGGTCAGTTCCTCAGCCCCCAAACAAATACTTAGGGTTGGAGGGAAGGTCAACAGTATCTCGTGTAATAATTTTTAAACCAATATCTTCTTTATTTGGGAAATATAAAGATTTTAGATAAATCGAAATAGTAAGCGTAAAAGGAGGCGTGGTCAATATTTTTTTCTTTAAAAACCTAACTCGAGGAATGACAAATGTTTGTACAAAAAATTATGCAAATCGGTCCAGCCGTTTTCAACTGATGCCGTTACCAACAAACAACAATTGATTTTTATATATATAGATAATATTCATTAAAAATTCTGTTAAAATTTTAAAAATATTGGAAGGTGCCGATATATGGGGGATATAGGATATTGTGGACCTGTAAAGACAAATCTATTTCCTTGTGCGAATTTTCAGACAATTCCATTGCAAAATGTGGCTTTAATCATCAAAATACCGAATATCGGGGGGTACCGTTCTATGGGGGCTATACGATATCATGGACCGATATAGCCCATCTTCGAACTTGACCTGCCTGCAGACAAAAGACAGATCTGTGCAAAATTTTAGCTTCCTATCTTAACTCGTTTTGACTGAAGCGTGATTACAACAGACGGACAAACGGACGGACTGACATGGCTAAATCGTCTTAGAATTTTACGCTGATCAAGAATATATATACTTTATTGGGGCTAAAATGATTATTTCGATGAGTTACAACCGGAATGACGAGCTTAATATATTCTCCATACTATTTATGGTGGAGGGTAAAAGATGTAAGCTATCAAAGCCTAGAAATTATCCCAACGAAACTCATATTCCGAAATACCAACATACATTCATGTGTATGTAAATTATTTGCCACAATTTCCTACGAAAAACATCAAAGTCCCCTGGCAAAAGGCAAGAAAAAACCCATAAGCTTAGATTCCCTCATGGCAAAGAACTTTATTCCAGAAAGAGAATAATTCATTGACCACACCGAGATTAACACAACGCTCAGTAGCTGTGGCACAAATCTCTTACTCTTATTTAAATACAGCAAAAAACCCCAAGAGAACTCAGATGATAACGAGAATATTTGCAAAGCCATGACGTTATAAAATCAGAATATTCAATGAAGTTTCAGTCAGTATACGGCAGAGAGTAAGGCAGCAATCAGGTTTTTAAACGTAACGCAAATCAAGAAAATCAAAACAAAAAATAAAACAACAAATTTACAATGAAAAAAGAATGCAGCTCCGGCGTTAATAAAGCATGGAAATTTTGTAAGATAAAAATAAAAGCATTTACCAAAAGAATATTTATAAATTGTGTACAATTTTGTATTGACTAATTTCAGTTCTAATTGCCACGACAAGCCTGCACTTGGTTGCCGCTCAGTGTACTTCCCCGGAATGTATTGCACTCCTCAGTGGTAGGAAACAATTTGATGACAGAGAGACAGCAGAAACAAAATACGTTGAAAAGATCAAGACAACCCCGGCACCGACACGAATCTACTTCCCCAATGAAACACAGAATATTAAAATACCCTCGGACAGTTTTGATGTCAAACTATATCAGCTGATGTCGAGGACAACAAAGGATCAAAATCTGTGTATTTCCCCATTGTCGGTGCAGACATTGTTAACATATCTTTCCACCGTTTCCGAGGGCAAACTACACGATGAACTCTCCCGGTTATTGGATTTGCCAGAGAATCAAACACTAGTGGCCAAAACATATCAGATGTTAACCCAACTGCCAACAGAGAACACCGATGCCAATAATACAATCATCTTTGGAAATAAACTCTACTTTGACGAGCGTTACGGTTTTCTGAAGAGAAATGTGCTCGATTCTGCTCAAAGTGTGTATGCCACCGATCTAGAATCTGTGGATTTTCTATTGCCTTCTAAGGCCGCTGATAAAATTAATTCCTGGGTATCGGATAAAACACGACATCTTATCGAGAATATTGTCAACGCCGATTCTTTGAAGTCCAACACTATGGCATTGTTGGTCAACTCGGTTTATTTCAAAAGTGAATGGGAGAACAAATTTGCCCTGTACGATACGACGATGCGACCATTCTTTTTAAATCCTCGAAAAGAGATTCAAGTGGAGACCATGTACACTGAAGACCTTTTCCGTTATGGTAGTTTTGAACAGCTGGGAGCGACGGTGTTAGAAATACCCTATAAACTCGATGACTTCACAATGATGATAATATTGCCCAAGGATATCGATGGTTTGGCAGAGGTTGAAAGACGCTTATCGGAAATTAGTTTGAAACTGATCTCATATCGATTGGAGACGCGTGAAGTTATTGCAAAAATACCGAAATTTAAAATTGAATTTGAGGCGGACATGATACACACATTACAACAGGTGAGTAGTACATCTAACGCAGAATTTATAAATGTGCTGTACTTAGAGAGTGGAAGGGAATTCTAAAAAACCGTTGAGAACAAAATTCGGGTAGATACCCCATATCAGGGAAGTATTCGGGGGGAAAGGAGCCTTGGGTAGCCCTTCCTGGTAACCGGTAACCAAATTAGCTGTAATTTGGTGATATTGTTTCTTAAGTGATATTCTCACTCTTAACAAAAACAATTCCAGATTTTGACATATGACTGATCGGATTTATGTTATGTTATGCTTTGAAGGTCCTACGGAAATTGTCTGGAAGAAGTGTATTTAACTTGATATTTCAAAATGTTAAGGAGTAAAGCTCCTTTTCTCCAAAAAAGTCCAATATAGGTTCATGGTTTGCAATCCCTAAACGACGCCGCCTAATTATTGGCACTCAAAAAATCTGATTATTATTTCTCAACCGATTATATTTAAGTCATAAGTCTTACCGACATGGACTCAATTTTGATTCCTAAGGTAAATGATATATGGAGTTTGAATTGGCCGAATTAAAAGCTGTTCTTATTTTTATACCCTCTACCATAGTAAGTGGAGGTTGTGACTTATAACAACTCTAAATGAATATATTTTTGACCCCACAACATGTCTGTCTGTCCGTCAAAGAAAGGTTGATAACATTTTACTCAGGCGTGTGATAAGTTTGCAGGACTTTTAGTATTGAAAATGGGATGTATCGGCAGATTTGAGTTTTTTTGGGTGTTTTAGTCACAATTTTAACCCGAATTTGCAATAAAGTGGCAGTATATGTTCTCATTGTGAAAGAAATATTTTTGCCGAGAGGTTTCAGTATAGATCGGGGTTTTCCTATAGTCCCACATAACAGTTCCTCCAAATTTGAAATTTGAATTTCCAAAAGGGTACTAGGGTAAGTGTACCAGTAGTCGGCACTTTTAGGCTTTTCAATATTTCAATCTTTCGACATTCTGAGTGAAATCTTTCAATTGCAGAAAAATAAAGTTGTTCAGATTCCATATTTTGTTTAGTTTTCGAAATAATAAAAAACAACTGAATTTGGTTTTATTAAATTGGCAAAATTTGCAATTTTACCAAAAAAGTAGTAAAAGTTTTTTGCCAGTAGTCGGCACCATTTTCCAATGCTCGGCATGTCTATTTGCCAGTAGTCTGCATATATTATTTCATTAAAAAAATATTATTTTGTATATTTTTTTATTTCAAATAGTATAAAACAATACTAATTCACAGTTTAATTAACTAATTTCGTTTTTAAATAGTGTTTTATTTAATTATCATTTTAAACCAAATATAGGTAGAAAATCAAGAATAGAATGGATTTTCAATTAAAATAAAAATGATATTAAATAAAAAAGTACCTTTCTTATATTTGGAATTTGTGAATTGATCTTTTTCCTTTAGATAACCAACATTTTTTTAAAATGCCACCGCTATCTAAAACGTCAAATTGCTGATTTAAAAAAACCTACTTAATTTAGAAAAGTGGGTCAAAAAGCACAAATAAAAGCAACTGCCGACTCAAAACTATTTTTGTATTTGTGTAGTTTTTGGATTATTTTTTAATACTTTTTTCAAGTTTTGGTGAAATAGGTCAAAAATGATATTTTTCTAGTAATCGGCACTCCCTGCCGACTACTGGCAAATCTCTTTTTTTCTGTTCCTAATGTCGGCATTAAATAATATAAGAGAAAAAAGCTTGGTTATGTATGTTTTTTAAGTTATAAAATGATCTTTAGACTGTTATTTACTATTATAAACTATTTCTGATTCCAAAAGTATTAAATTTAATTTACTTAAATCGATTATTAAGTTGACGCCACCACTAATTTTTTCTTTACAAACAAGCACAATCGCACATGTTGCAAGACACTCACTGACAAAAACCGTTATTCTCTCGTAGTAAATGATGGAAGCTCATTGTTTTTTTACATAAAGAGAGCAGAGAACACTGTTAACGTTTTTCGCAATTATTTTATTATTTGGTCAATTCCATTTTAAGTTATTTAATTTTAAATTTCAAAACTGCCGACCACTGGGACATGCCGAACTTAGGCGCACTTACCCTATAACAGAAAATTGCTAATAGAGGTACAGAGGTATAGCTCTCATGTCACGGTACTTTCCTAAATTCGGTATTTTGATGATTTTAGCGACATTATCCACCGGAATTACTTCAAAATTTTATATTGAAGTTTCGTAATGGGTGCTACAGCCTGTGATCGAAAATTTTCGATACTGATCCACACCTTCGTATAAGTTCCATATAACGGTACCTGTATTTATTCGATATTTTGTTGATTTTAGCGACATTGTTCCGAAATTGTTAAAAATTTCGTATTTGAATATCGTACTGACTTATGACAAAAATTGCATACACAGATCGTTCGTTTAGGCCACAATATAGCAGTAACTCCCTATATTAGTTTTTTATGACTAGCGGTATTTTTCAAAGGCATTTTATTGAAAATTTACAAATTCATTCCAAATAGTGGAGGGTGTTCCAAGTTTGGGCCTGCCAAACTTATTGTTTTCGCACTTTCTATCTTCTCCTACTTCTTCATTTCGAAGAGTTACGTTGCCAGTTTTGCTTTAGTGCTGAGCCAAGTTTACTTGCGGGTAATTTTTATTGTCTACTCTACAGGTGGCAATTATGGTCCAATCCTCACGAAACTTTGCATAGAGGTGAGTTTAAAATCAGAATATAAGCCTATTGTTTTCGGAGATGACTGCAAAATATTTAGGGATTAAAATGGACCAAAAACAGAAAAATACCCTATTTTGCAGCTGCTCCACAGTTCGCAATTATAGACCAATTGACAGGGAATTTAGCATTGGGTTAGAGTCTAGGGCTGGGTCTACCATTTTGTTTGATCATCTGCTGGTCAAACAGACCATAACTCCTATGTTAAAGAATATAAACATTTCTGAACTGAATATGTGTTCAGATCTTTATATACAAGTCGCAATCAAAGTCCGACCCTCACGAAATTGTGTATGGGGCTAGGGTTAGGATCAGAATTGAAGCCCATTGTTTTTGAAGATGTATATTTAGGAGTGCGAAAATTAATATTTTTCTGACTTTGCAGTTCATCTACAGGTTGAAAACCTTTTGGACCTCAGGGGCTTCCAACATATTAAAGTTGTTGTAGGGTATCACATGGTCAGCCGCGCACGACTATAGCCTTTGCTTACTTGTTTTTTAATATGAATAAAAATAAAAAGACACGGTGGGACCAAATGTTTCTAAATTTTCAACCTCCTTACTCTCTCTTTCTCTCTCCTACAAAGAAAGATTTTCCTCAACTAAACGTTTCTAAAGTTAATTCGAACTTAATTTTATATCTTGGCGGAACATTCTTAGAGTCTTCGCGATCTCTGAGTTTTTGCGATTAATTATTAACACGGGAAGTTGTTAATCGTTTAACACAATTCAATCTGGTCTTTTTTGATATTGCAGCAATAATGCAAAATTTACTGTCTATTAGAAAGTTTAAAGTTGTTGATTTTTTGTTAGCGGCAAGTCTTGAAATTCCATATTATGATCCCACAAATGGATTTATATTAACCACTTATGTTAAGATCTCTGCACATATACCAGATAAAAGCGATTTTTTCGACTGATTCAGTTCAGCAAGTATTATGGCGTCTATTCGAAATGGCTATAAAACGCTATTAAGGTCATATTGTTCTTGATTTATACAATAAACAATAGTGGAAATTCCATAGGGGCTTTCATAAGAATATTATCATTATATTTCTTAATAGGATTGTGTAAAACACGTATGTTTGTACATCAAATTGAACTTAAAATAGAAATAGATTACATTTGGAAAACCAGAACAAAAGCTTTAATTGACTAGGAGAGATTGACATGAAAATCTGTACTTAATTGTTGCATTGTTTTACAAATAAGCTTTCTAACTTATGAAGGCATCAGACCAAGTTTGTGCGAAAGCATACTAAGATGGAATTTCCATTTTTTCGAGCTTTAAGTACTTTATTTCGTGTACTAAATATCGTGTCACTATATAATTATGTAATTTGGTATTTATATCACTATTGGTGTGTAGATATGAAACTCTTCTTGTAAGGTACTTGAAGGTACCAAATATCGTCCCATGGTACATAGAGAACAAAAAGGTAGGATTTTGAATTCGATGTTTGATTTTCGAACAAAAATAGCTCAAAGGTACTAAATATTGAATAGTTGTATTGATTGAACATATAAAGCTGGAACCTAGAAAGTTGACATATGATTCGCTGTTAGTGTGCAGGTTGGAATACAGCGTTTTTATACCCTACACCACAAGGTGGTCAGGGTATTATGTCTCTGTGCATTTGTTTGTAACAGACAAAAGGAAACGAGATAGACCCATAGTTCCTTTTGATGATCTGCATAGAATCACTTTCTTAGTTGATTTATGCATGTCAGTCCGTCTGTCCGTCCGTCCGCCTGTCCATGTAGTCTTGTGAACAAAATGCAGGTCGCATTTATTATCCGATTGAGATGAAAATTTCCAAACAACATTTGTTTGGCCCAAGGACGAACCCTATTGAAATTGGAGATAATCGGTAAAAATTTAGATATAGCTCCCATATATATCTTCGTCCGATTTGCCTTTTATTGTGCACCAAACGTGTAATATCAGCCCGAATAGTATGGAATTTTGCACATACAACCAAATTAGGCCTGAAAATAAGTATGCCAAATTTGATCGAAATCGATTCAGATATAGCTATAGCTCCCATATATATTGTTCATCCGATTTGTTATTTTTGTCCTCCGCAGCTGTAATATGCACTCTGTAACAACAATATTTGGGGAAATATATCAAATGCAGCTCAGAAATACCTTTGCTAAATTTCGAAATCGGTTCAGATTTGGATATAGCTCCCATATATAACTTCGTCCGATTTACCTTTGATTGTGCACATACGATCGAATTGAGTCTAGAAGGTAGTATGTCAAATTTGGTGAAGATCGGTTCAGATATAACTATAGCTCCCATATATATTGTTCATCCGATTTGTTGTATTTGTTACACACAGCCGTAATATGCACTCCGTAACAACGATAATCAGGGAAATATATATAATAAAGCTCAGAAATATATTTGCCAAATTCTATCGAGATCGGTTCAGATTTAGATATAGCTCCCATATATATCTTTATCTCCGATATATATCTTTATCAATACAAGTCCGAATTTAAAAGGTACAAATGCTTCGGCATATTTAGTCCTTTGAATTTTAAATTATAATCATAGGGTGTATGATTGAATTCTCCCATAAAAACTTTGAATTTTTATGTGGAGCTCTACTAAATTAGCAAAGTGGTGTAGGGTATCAAAAAGTCGGCCCGCCCGACTTTAGGACTATCTTTACTGGTTTTTTTGAAAAGTGATAAAGGGAACTTTTTATATAACAACTACAGAAAAAATTCTAAAATTTGGAATGTTTCGCCGAAGCCGTCCAATAACGGCGCATTTTTGGAGATTCAATCTAAAGGGGTATTACATTCTGTTCTTAGATATTAAGCAGTTGGGCACCTTTAGTTCACCTTTAGGGGTGAGATTGTACCGTGTTTTTTGGAAATTTTAACTAAATGGATAATAACAGAACTACAGCGTACTAAATGACGTATTAAACGATGGGTAAACCAGAATTCTCTCAAAGGGAAAATTAAGGGAATAAATGTTAGAAAGTAATAAATTAGGATCATTTATGATGTGTAGTATTAAATTATTTGCAATGGAGGTTATATACATAGACATGAAGGATTACATTAAAAATTATGTCGGAATATCATCAAATCTCGTATTTGCTTTCAGAATAAATTCAGTCGAATATGCAAAAATCTCTCCAATTTGGACTGATATATATGAGAGCTATTTCTGAGCTATATCTCCTATTTGGTGCCAAATATCATAGTTGTGGTCCAAATAACCAAATCGAATGAGACATATATATGGAAGCTATACCTATATCTGAACCGATTTTCACGAACTTCAAAGTAAATTCTCCTAGGCTGAATTTGGTCGTATGTGCAAAAATCTACTCCATTGGTATTGGTATTATATAAAACTGGAATCGGATAACGATATATATGTGAGTTGTATTCAAATCTGAACCGATCTCGATGAAATTTGGTAGAGGTATTTCTGGAATTTATCTGATATCTGTTTCAAAACATTATTTTGAGGAGTGCATATTACGAATGGGAGGGACAAAAATCCCAAATCGGAAGAAATATATGTGTGAAAGCTATGGCTATATCAGAACCGATTTTCCCTAAATCTGAAGTACTTACTTCTGAGATGACTCAATCGGATGTGACGAAATCCATTCCATTTGGACAAAAATTACACACATGGCGCACAATAAAATTGAAATCGAACGAAAATATTCACCAAAATTGAGTGTGCACAAATTCATTTAATTCGGACTGATATTTGGTGCACAATACTTTTTGAAATAGATCGACACTATATATGGGAGCTAAATCCAAATCTCATCCGATTATCACCAATTTCAATTTCGTCCTTGATTTGTTGAAAACTTTATCTCAATCTGACAATAAATACGACATGTACTTTGTTTACAAAAATACATGGACAGACGGACGAACTGACAGATGGACAGACATGCATAAACCGACTCAGAATATGATTATATGAAGATCGTCAAAAGGAACAATGGATCCAAATGCACAAAGACAAATGCATAGGTCGACTCTTTTAATGAGAATCCAAATTATAAAAATATAGCACAATTGGTTAAAAATTGGGTTTGAAGTTCTAAAGATCTGAAAATATAGTATGGTTATCCCGCACCTTCTGGTGCAAATTGGGGGCAGGCAAGTAAAATCGGCGAGGATATTTGAATTAAATCGTGGTCTCCTTTCTTTTCACAATTCTGGCCTTAGGTGTTTTTGTCCTGCAAATATTGTTGTTTCGTTCCAGTTACTATCAAGGATTCAAAATTGAAAATCTTGTATTTTGTATAATTATTTAAGAAATTTATAATTTTTTAAAATGTAATAATTTTCTTTCAAAATATTTGCATTCATAGTTGGGGTTGCGTTCTCTCTTTAACCGGGATTCTCGGATCAATATATTCAAACATCCATCGGAACCCTTGGTTGTGGATCAAATGAGGCACAAGACTGTAATAAATGTCAACGAAGCTGGCACAGAGGCAGCAGCAACCACTTGTAAGTATTACGTATATAAATAAAAATCAATAATATAAACACTAACTTCAATAATATTATTTTACAGTTGCAAAAATAGTTCCCCTGTCAATTCCAGTGGGCTTAGTGCGGTTTACGGTTGATCACCCCTTTATATTTGTTATACGAAATTCGAGAGCTGTATATTTTATGGGACATATTGTCGATTTTTAAAAATAAAATAAGGTGATATATATATTTTTGAAGGAAATAAATACAATTTTAAAAATTACAAGATTTATAAAATTAAATTTTCTTCAATTGAATTCAGCCCAAATTAATTGGCAAGTAATAATTTTCTTACTAAATGCCTACATTAACATTGATTTTTATATCTGCTCTCTCAACTAAAAATTTACATGCTGAGAATACTGGAAATCTTCATGTAGTACCTCTATCTATTTTACTAAAAGTTTGCTCTGTGTTCCTAATATTTTCATTTACCTCCAAACACATGCCATTTTCACATTCATGGACACTTTACGGCGTCATGAGTCTCATTAGTATTAAAAGTTTATTGTTCAACTTGTCTTTTGTATTTTTTCTCAAGACCAAAACATTTCCACTTCTCAAATTTAAAATATGTTCCACCCACATAGCAACGTGAAATGCCGGTAATGCATTTTTGCCAGTAAGTGTTGCACAATAACATAAATATTTTACTATAAACTTTGAAATAGAGAAAAAAGAAACAAACCTTTATTATTTGCAACAACTTAGCATATCGGAAATCTAGAGAAACTTAATATTATGGAAACGCAATCTTGTCATGCAGTTTGTAAATTAAGTGCTTGAATTTTTCACTTAAATTAAAGTGTCAAAGATGATGCCTTCGAACCATGTATAACATACAGAATTTTGTTTTCTGGCTAGCTTTATTTTTGTATATGTGTGTCACAGACTAAAATGATTAGAAATACGGTAGTATAACAGAACTGAAATCCAAAAAATTGCATCGAAAATAGAATATTTATGCAACATTAAAATTATCCCCGTTTGGCTCACCAGTCTACTTCCGTTCAAATATATTACATAATGAATTAATTTCTAATTCACTTACTTTTCGTATAAGTTATGTTAAGGGTTTCAAAATTAATCATTTTATCCAAATAGCAATCCAAACTGATTTATATAACAATATGCACAATTTTAGTTCTTTCCTACACTCTATTGCTCAAATTCTCAAATTTTGTACCATTTAATAACTGTTTTTCTTACACGTTACACGTTTGGGAATTTCCAAATTCGACTCCTTATCTAAAAACATTCACAGTTGTCTTAATACTTAAATTCATAATACCACTTCTTTTTCCATGCTATAAGCTAAATTGAGTAACATTTAGAACTTTTCGTAGATACAGGGTGAGATGAAAAAACTACAACCATCTTCAGACTGCTGTCATTTTTAAGCCACTCGTTCGACAGCTGTTAAAATTATTGCAGTGTTTAAAGCGTACAAAAGCATTTTGGTGAGAAATTTCCAGTTATTTATGATGTAATTCAAGCATGATAGTGTGATTTATTTTTATTTGGCTGGAAAACCCCAAGTGGCTATCGTTAGAGCACTCCAGCATTTAAATGTGAATAAGTCTTTTGTGTCTCGTATCATCACTCGTTACCGTGATACTGGTAGCGTAGCCCGACGTCAAGGAAGTGGACGGAAGAAAACAGCAGCATCAGCAGAAATGGTTCGATTTGATCGAAACACGCGTCGCAGTGGCCGAAGGTGGCTGGCTCGTGAGCTGAGCATATCGCATTATTCCATTCAGCAAATATTGAAAAATAAGCAATTGAAAGGAAATAGACTCAAAAGAGCTAAAGCGTTGGCGTGGCCGAAAGTGGCGAATTTGGGTTTCTTCAATGAGAAAACATTCATTGTCCAGCGGTTTGTAAACAAACAAAATGATCTGCTGAAAATGTGCACCTTTGGTTGGCCACCAGAACTCAAGCGCCGGCCATGGTGATGTTGTGGGCCGCCATAACAGCCGATGGTCGCTCTCCGCTCGCATCAGAATAAATGCCGAATACAATCGTGAAAATATTCTGGAGGGTGTATTAAAGCCTTGGGCACGCAAACATTTTGGCCGCAGACCTTGGGCATTCCAAGAGGACTCAGCACCATCGCACTCAGCACTCGCCACTCAAGAATGGTTACAAAATGAGGTTCTTCTCTTCATCTTTGGCTACCAATCCGTTAAACTATTGTGTCTGGAGTATTTTGGAAAACAAGGCTGCCACTAAAAAATACCAAAGTGTCGATCACCTCAAGCAAGCGCTTCGCCAGGAATGTGCCAAAATACCGCAGAGCAACATTCGGGCAGCGTGTGAGGGTTTCATTGGCCGTTTGAAGGGCATTATTCGTGCCAAAGGTGACCTATTCTAACAAATCTGAATTTATTCTAAAATTTGATACTATTTCCAACATATTTTGCTTTCATTCAATAAAATTTAAAAAAAGGAAACAATTATGGCGTTTGGCTTTGTTGCAGTTCTTACATTTAAACCACATTTCCAAAACTACCACTTTATATCAACCCTGCTTCCTACCTTGAATTTCATACTAAATTTCTTACCTTATCCAAATCCTAATGTAGAGCATTTTAGTACTTTTGTTACACTTTTTGTTGGAAGTCTTTAGTTCATCGATCCTATACAACAATAAAGACCTCCAATCCAAGCTTCTTATTTCCAGTTCTATTCCTTCCCTTAATACCAACATTAATGCTATTTAGTACTTTTCGTACGTTTTTGAATGTTCTTAAAAATCTATTTCCATATATCTAACACACTTCATAAAATGTTAACCTAATATTAAATTTCAGATTTCCCGCTCTATCTCGTACTCATATCCTAATTTGATAACATTTAGTATTTTTTACTACGTTTTTTTAGAATACACTTCCTCACAAAAAGTGACACCAATACTAAATTGCAGATTTCTAACTCTATCCCTTCCGCATGAACAAAATTTGGTACCATTTAGTACTTTACGAATTTAATTGCACATATTTCCCAAACCACCCTCAAATCTCAACCTTACACACTAAAACCAGTCCTAATATAAACTTTTAAAACTTCCAGCTTCATCCGTTCACTCAAATCCATTTTAGCATTTTGGTACACGTATTGTTACAATTTCGAAAAACCTTTTAGTTCTATCCTACACAAAATCAAATACCTAATTTCAAATTGCACTAAAAACTAAACAAAGTAAAAATTAACAATCATGCATCAATTTTAGATATCCAGCTTTATCCCTTTCGCAAACACCAAATTTTATGCCATTTAGTAATTTTGAAAATTTTTTGTACATATTTAGAAAAAACCTTTTCTTATCTCAACCCTACACACTAACGATGTCAACAGTTAAAATCTCCAGCTCCATCTGTGACCCAAATACAAATTGTGCCAAATTTAGTATCAATACATTTCTTACATTTTCATAATTCTTATACCAAATGTCTACATTTTAGCTCTATCCGTTTGCACAATGTCAAATGGTACAAAATGGTAACGGATTACAAAAAAAAAAAATACCTTTAGTGAATCTGTCCTACATCCCATCGGAGAGCTTAATTCTAAATTTCGGAATTCTACCTTCATTCCCTTGACCAATACAATGGATTCCATTTTTAGTACGTTTTAGTACATCTAGTACACTTAAGGAGGAAGTAACATAATTTGTACAATCTGGAACTCCTAATAAATTTACCATGGAACGAACTTTCTCTCGGTGTTCCGACTGACACATACCTTAAGCATTTGAACTCAATTGATACTTGGGATAGTTTCGAATTTTACGAAAGTTGTGATCATGTAGTACCGTCTAATTAGGATATGCGAAGTTTGAAGAAAATTGGAAACTCATTTTATATTTTTCGAGAGTTATTATTGCTCGAAAATCTCTCTTTTTTGGGAGGAGGAGAGTCAGTGAGTCAATATTTTCGATGATAGCTTTGATTTAAATGTCACCAAATTTCGATTCTATTGGGTACTCTATTCGTTTTATTTAGATAAATGATTCCTTCTTCGAGCTTTTGTGAAAGCACATACCAGAAAGAGTGGACCTGTATATTTCAACATCAAATATCGGGCAAGTCATGCTTAGCGCCAATTTTTTTATTTTATTATTTTTTTTCCAATTTTTGCAAAAGATCTTTATTGATACAAGTAATTGTCTCAATAATAATATAATAAAAATAGCCTAGATGATGTAAATAGAAATATCAATCAAAACGAAAGAAAGGTCAGGAATGTGTCAATGCAGTTTTATAATTTAATTCGACCATTCCATATAACAATGATTTCAATAAAATTCCACTCAATTATGCCGGCGTCTCGGTTACTACAAAACAAACCTGTTCTCTACGCAGAGGGTAGGCAGGCATTTTTGAGCTATTATCAACTTGTATTGTCGTTGTTGTTTTCTTTTTCTTAACAAATTAGTACTAATTAACACACCAACATGCATAAATATTATTTTGCGCTACACAAACTTTATTGAATGTGTTTACAAATTAGTCACTTTCCTGGAATTTCATTGGAAAATAACAAGGGTAGACCTAAAGTAAATCACCTACATCGGATGTGTAGGGAATATTTAGTTCGAACATGGTGCTACACTTCAATGGCGTTACTCTAATTTATTTTAAAGCTAGCATGTATATTAATATGACAACGATTTGCATACGAATGGAATTGAGTAAATCATACTTGTGCCGTTGACATACACTCAAAGAAATTAGTCCTAATGAAGATCTTTTAAATTATTTCATATTGGTCAAAACAATTGATCAAATCTAGGGTATTCCAAATGGAACTCAATTGTGAAATCGGAATTGATAACCAGCTTTTTTGGGGTAGGATTGTAGAAATTAATGTGATGGGCTTGTGCTTCATCAGTCAATTCTCGGTCGCGTTATTTCGCTTTTTGGATACCAGAATTGGCCGCTCAGATCGTGCGATTTAACACCTTTAAATATTTTTTTCTTTGGGGTTTATCTGAAGTCGATGGTTTACGCGAATAAGCCGACGATGACTCATTTATGCAAAACGATGATTGAAAATTTCATAAAAAGATCGTGTGTATGCCAACAAAGCCGCGGGGGCCATCTACACAATATATACTTTACCACATTAAAAATTTTCACGATTTTTTTTAACATTTGTGTTTTATTTATTCTAGTTCAGACAACGTAATAAACATTTTGGACACAAAATATTCAAATTCCATATTCAGCCTCACTGGCAAAAGCCAGTGAGCAACTTATGCCAGAAGTAAGTATTCTTAGGTATCTCCGTCCGGTATTGGGCGGAACCGTTATAAAGAACTTTACGAAAATGAAAACCTATTAAAACATTTTGTACGGGGTTGAATTACACTTTGAGACCCTTTTGTACAGATTTGATGTACCCGTAACCTATGTGGCAAACCACAAACAATTCCATAGCCAAATAGATTCAGCATCTTCAATATCGAGTGGATATACCCAATGGGAAACCTCAATACAAAATAATAACTATTTTCATTAAATGGGTTGCCAAAACTTTCAATATACATCAAATCGTTTAGACCCATTGAATGGGGTCTACTCTAAAACATGAACCGATTTCTGTACTTTTTTATAGCCAATTCCATGGACAAATGAGGTAAAACCTTCAAAATTTAAAAATGTGGTTAAATCCGTTCAAGTTTCCGAAATCGTGCGGTACAATTATTTTTGGTCACAATTTTGACTAAAATATCCCATTTTCAATCCCGTGAAACTTGCAGAAAATATGCGATTATAGGCAAACTTATAGTCATCTAGTGCGATCCTTAGTAATATGGAGACATATCATTTGTTACAGCCAAAATTTACCTCATGGGAATAAAGGTTCTAGAACAACTCACTCATTTGACGAAATCCGTTTTACGACATTCGGATTCTATCCGTCCGATTTTGAAAATTATAACTTACATAAAGTTTATAGTCAATGTCCGTTTTTTACTTCTCAATATTGAATACATTCAAAATTTTCATATTCGAATTAAATAGCATGAAAATAACATATAATCGCGAGTATAAAAAACCCAATAAGTTTTGAAGGGCCGAACATTGAAAACCCTCCACCATTTGAACGAATTTGGCAATTTTCAAAAAAAAAATCCGTTAAAAATTCTGTTAAAATCTTAAAACCACCGAATGTAGCCGTTATATTAGGGTCTATCCGACGACGTGGACCTGCGTAGGCAACTTTTGTCATAAGCCATTACAATATTCAAATGCGAAACTTGAAACAAAAAGTCGGTTAATAATGTAGTTATAATCATCAAAATACCGAGTATAGGGAGGTACAGTAGCTGTACCACAACGTGGACCTGCACAGACAATTTTCTGTCATAGTCTGTAGTATCCATTACGAACTACAAGTACCAAATTTGAAACAATTCCAGAGAAAAATGTCGCTAAAATGAACAAAATACCGAATATCGGGAGGTACTGTTATATGGGGGCTTTACGAAGACGTAGACCTGCACAGACAATTTTCTGTTTTAGGCTGAAGTATCCATTGCGAACTTCAAATACCAAATTTGAAACAATTCCGGTGAATAATGTCGTAATGAGTAAAATTGTATTAACCTACTTGATTTCGTTCAAACCCTAGAGTGATTTCAACAGACGGACGGACATCGATATGCAATTTTATGCTGATCAAGAACATATATACTTTGTGGGGTCGAAAATGTATACTTTGAGGTGTTACAAACGGAATGACAAACTTAATATACCCCCTATACTAGGGTGGAGGGTATAACATCCGTTGAAAAATTCGGCTAAACTCATAAAGATACAAAATATATAGAGGAACCGTAATATGGGAGCTATACGAAGACCGGGACCTGCATATGCAATTTTCTGTCATATGCTGTAGTACCCACTAAGAAATTCAAAAATCATAAAAATGTCGATTACAGGGAGATACCGTTATATGGGTCGTACCTGAAGACGTGGACGTGCATAGGCAAATTTCGGTCAGAGGCTGTAGCACTCATTAGGAACTTTAAATTACAAAGTTGATACATTTCCAGTAAAAATGAGACACAATACCCAAAAATTATATAATCTGTCGGTACACTTTCAATACCTTAAGTCGTGCAAACCTACTCACTCACTCACTCAAAAGCTGCGTTTACAAAAAAGGCCCTTACCGTAACAATTCATAAATAACAATAGTATTGGAGTATGTTCTCTTTGAGTTTGGTTGTTATTTGATAAACAATGCATAGCGCATTCATTCTTTTATAGCTTATGTAACACAATTCAACTATCTGTAAAAATGCAATAAATATCAGCCACCTTAAGTATTTTTTTCACTCACTCCAAACCGATATAACTCATTTTTTTCGCAGTGTAACGAAAAAAGCTCACTCAATTTTTTCTTAAAATTTACACTAAACGCTGGGCATCTGCTTCGAAGAAAATTAGACTAGTTCATGTGATAAGGCGTTAGTATTGATTTACATTTAGAGGAGTGGACATAAAATTCAAATAAGTGCTAGAAGTGGTTTAGTTAGTCTAAAAAATATGAAGTGCTACTTGTGTAAGATTTTCCCCTTTCTTAAACTTATCATATATAACAAAAAAAAAGAGAAGAAGCGATGGAGGTCAAAAATAAATCATTGTCTTTCTAGCTCTAGTTGTGACGATCGTGGCCATTGTGGGATTGGGTGAAGCAGCTACCACTTCATCACTGGCCTCCAATGTTGCCCAGACCATTGACCGCAATATATTCGCTGCTGACTTTTATAATGCCGTAGCTTCGGAAAAGCTAAACGACAATGTTGTTGTCTCGCCGGCAGCTGTGCAAATTTCTATGGCCTTGGCTTTCTATGGTGCCAAGGGCAAGACAGCTACAGAAATGCAGACAGGTTTGCGTTTAGGTTCCAGTGATCCAGAACAAGTGGTACGCCGATTTGCCGATTTCCAACAGACTTTTGCCAGGGGCAATAATATTCGTTTGGCCAACAATATTTACATCAATGAAAATCTGGAATTCAAACAAAAGTTTAAGGATGTTGCCCAGCGAGATTTTGAATCGAATATTGAAAAGGCTGATTTCCATCCACCCTACAACAAGCGAACAGCCGATCGCATCAACAAGGCAATGGAAACCAAAACGGCCGGCAAAATAACCAACATCTTGGATCATAACTTGCTGCAGGACCTGACTGAGGGTGTCATCGTCAATGGCATTAGCTTCAGTGCACCCTGGCAGAAGGCTTTCCGTACCGACAAGACATCGCGCCGTTCCTTCTCCGCTGGCGGTCGTCAAACCTATCAAGTAGACACCATGTGGACTTTGAATAACTTCAATTATGGCGAATACAAAAATTTGGATGCCAAGGCTGTTGAACTGCCCTATCAGAACACAGACTTCTCCATGGTTATCATTTTGCCCAATCGCAAAGACGGTTTGCGTGATTTGTTGCAATCCCTGAAGAACAAAAATTTGGTGGCCGTTCTCGACGAAGGCTTCAGCTCACAAAAGGTGGAAATTTATTTGCCCAAATTCAGTGTAGCATTCAATACGAATCTGGAGGAACCCTTCAAAAAGGTAGGCATAACAAATCACCTTGGCTAGCCATAAACTTGATTGGAGGCACAATAAATTTTATACCTTTTCACAGTTGGGTGTCACTACCATGTTTACACGCCAAGGTGACTTTGGCAATATGTATCGTATGTTTGTTAGCCACTACATCAACAGTGCCAATCACAAGGCCTATGTTGATGTTTCGGAGACCGGCTCAGAGCAGCCATTGGAAACTGGAGGTGAGTAGCCAACAGAAGATTGTCAGCAAATATGTTTGCCAAATAATTTTATTCTATTTTCTTTTTTTTTTTTTCTCTGGGGTTTAGGTTTGAAAAATCTGTTCTCACGTACAAAGAAATTCGATGCTGATCATCCGTTTGTCTTTGCCATCAAACACAAGGATTCGGTGATATTTATGGGCCATGTTGCCAATGTTTAATGCCTATGTTTAAGTGTTATTGCGATTTGTAAAATAAATTATTTCGAAAAGAAAAAATGAAAAAGAATTCACAGTTATACAATGAGTGAAGCAAAATAAACTATAAAATGACGCATATGAGTGTTGATCTGATAAGAAATGACATGTGTGACCCGGCTATGTACATATGTTTTGTATTTGGCATTGTGTGTTATCAGTGAAACGTAGAGAGTGCTGGTGAAATGAAATTTAGAAATTCCAGAAATGTTTGTTATGGGGTTTCTGAGAATTACAACCACGAGATGAAATTACTACCGTTTCGTCTTAAATCAGAGAAAAAATCCAAGTCCAATTTCCCCTTCTCCCAAAATGTTTGAATTTTTCGGATTAAGATTCCCTGAAATATATGCATTTTAGGTATATTGTGTCTGAACCAATATTACTGATAACAATATGATGATTATTTTGGTCAAATATCGTAATCTTCAAGCGAGTGAGATCACCAAAACCTTAAAAATTACTAAAATCAATTACAATTACATAACATTTCTCTATAATTTTTCAAAAAAATAATAATAAAATAAAAAGCTAATAAAAACTGTTCAGCCGCCGCCTTTGGACAAATAATACATTATTATATAAAAGTATCTGAATTCAAACGTGTACCACTTTAAATCACAAATACCAGTAAGACCGTTTGGATGATGCTGTCAAACTTTTCACAAAAAATCATAAACATACCAAAAGGGGAACATCTATGGACTATTTTATGTTTTAAGGTTTGTCATCTACCAAATTAGTTTTGTGAGACTAGGATTATGAAAGTACCGAATATCGGTGGGGGCTATAGGAAAACGTGGACCTGAACATTCAATGTTTCGCCACAGAAGCTAGAACCCATTATGACCTACAAATACCAATTTTAGACATTTCCGTGAAAAAATGTGGCAAAAATCATCAAATTACCGAATATTGGGGGTACCGGCATATGGCGGCTATGCGTAAGCGTGGACCGATATATCTATGCCAATACAAATTGTTCAGCCAAATTTTGAAGCTCTACGTCGAATAATGTGGTCTGTATTGTGATTTCAACAGATAGACAGACGGACTTTGTTATATCGACAACATTATACTTTATGGGTCTACGACAAATATTTAGAGATGATACAAGAGGAATGACGAAGTAGGTATACCCATGGTAAAATGAAGTGAAGGTAGGCTAACTTTGAAAAAATTGCAAGTATAGGGGTCTACCTGTTTGGCTTGTAATGTCAGAATTAGTATCAAAACAATAAAAAAACAAACAACTTGTTGCTTTTATTTTGAATAAATAATTGAAAACCGCGAAAACAGAATGAAAGATCCAAATTTCTTTTCAAAATCATGTTCATTATATATCTAAAGGTTTTTTTTCGCTACAAAAATTGTAGATTTTGTCGATGCATACGTTGAAATAAACATTTTGAAAACACCCGAATTTGAATATTTGCTTTTTTTTGTTTTTGAGAGGAAAACACATATATAAACAAATAAAGTTGACATATTAAGCCAAGAAAATAAAAAAATTAAAATCATATGGTATCATAGCCCTATTCACCATTGTTGCACCCTTAATGTGAGCTAAATCTAAATCTGAACCGATCTCCATAAAATGTGGCAGATATAGTTATACCCTAAACACTATATGTTATTATATATATAGATATTATAAGATTGAATAGAGCTCGACATATTGACAGAAGTCGCTGGCTCTACCAACGAAACGCAATTCCTTGGTTCGGTAATGCATTACTTGCTCGAAAAAACACGCGCCTGCGTATGCGGCTCTTGGGAACCACGACCGCCGAAGCGAGTGAAGTCCAGGACAACATCAAGATACGTGAGTGAATTCAGGAAGAAGAAAGATCGAGTTGACAAAAGCCGCTCAAGAGGACTCGGGTCAAGTCCAGTGAGTTGCCGAAGCCACTGAAGATAGGGACAAGGGATGCTGCTGGGAGTCCTCTTATCTCGAAGCCGGACGAATATCGGAGATCCATCTAAAAAGTCAGGTCGATATAAACAGAAAGATAATAAACAGATCTTTTTATACTCCCATCACTGACAGAAATAAATTTCTGTGACGAACTCTAGCCACCGCGAGCTAACCTCAGCAAACGGAGGAATCCGAGTCGTTACCTAATCTAGCTGAGTCTAGATATGTGTGTCCATCCATCGATCTGTCTTTGTTAATTTGTAATCGGGCAATTATGATCCCATACTTACGATCGTGTTCTGGGGTTGAAATGGACCAAAAACAGAAACATTTCCCAATTTTGCTTTGCTTTACAAGTCATAATTATAGAGCAATCAAAGCCGTATTTTTTCGTTAGATCGCGAATATATTTAATACCAGCCGTATTACAAAGACGTGTGGCTTCTGATCGGCAAGACATCGAATATATAGCAAAATGATTGTAATCTATATTAACATACATTTAGGTTAGGTTAAACGTTTATAACTCAATTAAGACTGACCTGATTTTTACAATTCTTACCAATTGAAAATAACTTCTTGTAAATATTTTTATGTTACATTTTGTAAAATTTTTTTTATATATTTATAGCATGATTTTTTCGATTAAATGGTACATTATGTAATTTTTTTACACACTGCAACTGTATCTGTTGGCTGTATTAAATACGGGTCTCAGTTATCGTCCGATCTCATGGGGGTTAGGTTCAGAATAGAAGCCTATTGTTTTTTTAAAGAAGATTGCAAAATATTTGGGGGTTGAAATATGCCAAAAACTGACAATTTTCCTGATTATGCCGACGTTCTACAGGTCACAATTAAAAAGCAATCCACATGAAATTTCACTTGTGGTTAGAGTTTAGAACAGAGCAGACACTTGGCTTTTTTAGTTGCCATTGGTCAATATGTAGCGTACATTAGCTTAAGTATAGGGCGAATGCCACCGGTCAAAAGCCAAAGGTAAATTGTTTGCAAGACTGTATTGGATTATTTCAAGAACGAAACCGACTAAAATGGGTTTGAATCTATGGGCCTTCCCAATATTCGCATTATCAGCCCTGCACGTTAATAGGCATTTTATACTGTTTTGAGTTATATCTAATATCTGGTACGAAATATCATTGTTGTTAATGCATATTACGAATGTGAGTGAATTAAACACCAAATCGGATGAAACATACATAAAGCTATATCTGAACCGATTTTCACTAACCTGTGAGGTGTTCAAACAATTTTTAGTATTTTACTCTACTAGTTTTGCAATATTGTACAATATCATAGAGGGAAAAACGTTTATCGTACTAAAAACATTTACGTTCTTTCAGTTTTCTCTATAAAAGTAATAAAAGCATTGCCAAATGCATAAATTTCGCCTCAATTTTTTCATTTTGTCCTCAGTAAAATGTATATTGATAACTCAATTAGAAACCGCAATTCTAATAAAATTTTTAATTAATTTCTCAAATAAATCAAAAAATTATGTTTTGTTGACAAATACGTTCACTCGTTCGATCGCTCGTTCACTTTATTAATTTCCAGCTATGGAAAAAATGTCCGTACTTGTCCAGTTTTGCATATTTTTAACCGGTTATAAATGAAATGTAATAACCTTTGATTGTATCCAATCAATGCAGTTCACATTTTTAATTTATACAAAACATAACAAATTTTATTATTCACTTCTAATCATAGAACTAATTGAAATTAGTTTATGTGTGGGCTCGACACGAAATCAACAGTTATTTACAGAAATTTATTCAAATCAAGGCATCGAATGTTTGAGGTAAACTTGAATTGATCAAACGGGCTGGACGTGTTACATACACAGGCAATGACTTGGAGTTTCTTTAAATTGGAAAGTACAGCTACATGGGAAGATATAACATAATAAGGTTTTTGATAAAAATTTTTACAAGGAAATTCAGCGCATTAATGTAATCCTTTAATGGGTTTCCAGAATAAATAGAATTTGTGGGACATAAGTAAATAGCTAGGAGTTAAAAACAATTTTTGATAATTTTCAAACGGATGAAGATAAGGGAATGAAATATATGGATATATTTTTGGGGAAATGGTTCTAAGTGTGCGGTACCGTTATCTGGGGGCTATATCAAACTATATGCATATATGCTAGTTTTCGTACCAATAAGAAATTGCAGAAAAGTTAGAGCTGTGCCTTCACTTCAAATAAGGCTACCATGGATAAAATCAACAAAATTATTTTTTTTTTTTTTCAGCCAGACCCTTTTCCATTACATTCAGTAAAACATTTGAAAATTCTTGAAAAAAAAACAAGTAAAAAGCTTGTAAATCCGGCCGGGCCAAATTTTGAATACCCTCCACCATTTGGAACGAATTTTGCCATTTTCCTTCCAAAAAATATAATCCGTTAAAAATTCTGTTAAAATCTTAAAAATACCGAATGTCGCTGTATGTACGCGATGACGTGGACCTGCATAGGCAACATTTGACATAAGTCATTACAATATTCAAATGCGAAACTTGAAAAAAATTCGGTGAATAATGTAGCTGAAATCATCAAAATACCGAATATAGCATTTTCAGATTAAATGAAACCTTTTGCAATTGAAATGAAACTTTTTGCAGCGGAAATGAAACCTTTTGCAGTGGAAATGAAACCTTTTGCAGTGAAAATGAAACCCTTTGCAGCGGAAATGAAACCTTTTTCAACCGAAAGAAACTTTTTGCAAATCAAATGAAACTTTTAGATTTATTGAAGGAAAAATTACAAAAAAAAAAATATTTTTAGTAAGTTTAAAATTAAATCAACTAATTATAACTGATATATAGTTAAAGAGGAATTTTTACTGATTATTAATATATATGTTTTTTTAATATTATTTCTTAAATTTTTGTAGATTCAGAACGATTAAAAAAAGTTTTTTCAAGGTCATTTCCCCAAAAGACCGGAATTAGCTATCTTTTTATAATTTCCCCCATGTAAAGGTGAGTATATTAAATTTGTCATTTTGTTTCAAAGTGTCAAATATTTGTATTTACTATCATGATCAAAGTTGACTTAATTATGTCCACCTGTGTGGCTATTGAAATCTCGATATTGAGGTGAAATTTGATGTATAGATTTCAAATTTGCACAACATTGTGAACATTGTGTGAACTTGAAATACCAAATTTGAAACAGTTCCGGTGAATAATGTCGCTAACGTCATCAAAATACCGAATATCAGGAGGCGCCGTTATATGGGGACTATACATAGGTGTGGACCTGCACGGACAGACGGACGGACATCGCTAAATCGACATATAATTTTATGCTAATGAAGAATATACTTTGTGGGGTCTAAAATGTATGTTTCGAAGTATTACAAACGGGATGACAAACTTAATATACCCTCCATACTATGGTGGAGGGTAAATTTTGAGATTGGGGACAATCCAGCAAGGTATAGACGGACGTCACGACAAATGTCATAAAAAAGATTTCAAATTTTTCTAAGGGCTGAGATTATGACTCGTTATCTCTGTAAGTGTTGAGATCTAAAATTCGTGATGTATATATTTTTTCTGTTATTAACAAAACTCCAAAAATTCAATTGAAAAATGTTCTTAAAATTGTCAAAATACTGAATATCAGGCGCTAGCGATGTATAATTCTTCATGGAAGCGTTGGCCTGTATAGACATAAGGTGTCGTCGGACTTGATGCCTTTTGCGAACTCCTAGTATCATCTTTAAAATTATTAATTTAAAATTGTAGATAAAATCATAAAAGTATCGGGGGTTACGGAGGCTGCACAAGCAAATTTATTTCATGGAAAATTTTGTTTGGAAATATGACTAAACTACCAAAAACGTCTTCAACCTGGCAATGGGATATAAGAAGACGTGTATCTGTAACGGCAATAATCTGTCATAGGAAGTATCAACAAAGGTACCTAGGCCTCAAACAGTTATATCGGTGGGGCACGTTTTGGTTGTATCAAATGATATATACCCTCTGAGTCATATAGATGAGAGTATAATAACTGAAACCCCCTGCAAATTTTGCGATCTTCTCGAAATTAAAACAAATAACAGGAAAAAATCAAAAAGAGCATGCCTGAAAAATACAAAAATTACGTATGGAACACTTAAGAATGACACTGACGAAATGTACTCCTGATTTTCTCGATATGATTAATTTCTGCGTAAAGTCAATATTTTCGTTCTATCTTATTGACAGTGGCCTTGCCCGTTTCCGTTTCCTTTAGAAAGTAACGACTCCCCAAAAAATCATTTAAATTTTTGGAGTCAATAGTACAAAGACTACCTATCCAATAAATTAACAATAATTTTACTTTCACATTGATCTTGGACCACTACTTGCTACCTTAAGTCATAATAAATTTGAGTTACATTTCTCGCTGAGTGACCTCAAAAAAAAATTCAAACTCAATTTTTTCCTAAGTTTTAACTTTTGCATTGTAATTTTAAATTTCTGAATTCCCTTCTAAAATAGTTAAATATTGAGTTATAAATGTAAAAAAAAGACTACCATACCTTTCTAATTCTGGAACATTTGTGGTTTGAAAGTTATCCATTTTGTTGAATTCGCCAGCTGATTATCCTTTAATATAAATTAGTATTTATGGAGTTATGCTGCACACTCTTACATTCACATGTTCACAGGTAAAATATTTTTGTGTATTCAAATTTAAGAAAACAACAGATTCACACCAACCGAATTAACACAAATTCACAGAAGTAATTTATCACTTTTTTTAAAATTTTTTTTGAAAATATTAAAAAATATTTCTCATTCAAAAATTTTTGCCACAGAAATTTATCTTTAATTCCATGATTTATAAATGAATGATTATGGGATTTATGATTTTACTTTTTTTTCGGAACAACCGAGATTGTCATTGAAGACAATCGCACGCTTTGTTGGAAATTATTTTTTATCACTTTTTTCTAATTTGTTTTATTTTATTACTATATTTTATGATTTCAATTCGGAATTTCCTTTTTAGTATGATTTTATTGCTGCTGTTGTTGTTGTTGTTTCGGTTGTATTACTGGTATTTTATTGACTGCTAGAGTATTTTTTTTTTTTTGGCTGCTGATCATTTAAATTATGTTGAACGATTTTTAATTATGATAGGCTTAGTGATTTAGTGATTAGCCACAAATCTAGTTGTTTTAACTGGTTGTTATTGTTGTTTCGATCTTATCCGTTGGATATTTATTCATTGTCGTGTTTAGGAGAGGTTTTATTGCCACTTTTGAATGGGAGTTTAAACGTTTAATTCGCTTTTTATTGCATTTTCATGGGGTACTTTTATTTATTCCTTTTTCTTTTTTTGGTTGGTCGCTCGGGCTGGCCGGTTGTTTCCTTGGCAAACGGTTCTCGTTAATGAGCGAAATATTTCTTTATTCGCTGTACTTGGTTATGGGCCAAGAAAAACGGCTGCAGCAGCAACAACAACGACCTCTCTGGAACGAAACTAACGATGTCTTGGGACACATTCACTCTCGAAAGTAAGAAACGCGCAAAAAACACGACAAGAACGTTGGTTGATAATTCTTGAGGCTTAAATTGCATAAAAAGCTATGCCACTGCCACAACTGCAATGGCAACAACATCAAGAACAAGAAATAGATAACTGCCAACGACAGCCTTCAAAGTATTCGGTTGTGATGCCGCAATTGCCACTGTGTTGGCCGGCTGTATT
This sequence comes from Musca domestica, assembly GCF_030504385.1. Lineage (NCBI taxonomy): Eukaryota > Metazoa > Arthropoda > Insecta > Diptera > Muscidae > Musca > Musca domestica. The sequence goes on along the minus strand of NW_026712230.1, from coordinate 2,940,358 downwards.
TCTTGTTGGTTTGCTACGGAGACGTACCGTCGGTCGATTGCACTTTTTCACGTATTTCTATAAGTGGACTTGTTGCTGCTATTGCTGTTGTTGTTGCGTTCGCGTAGTACTCGTACTTGTGTTGCAAGACACTTTAATGAAGCTCGGCTGCTGCTTATTAAGCAGTCTAGAAGGACTTTGGCTATCTTAACGTGGCTTGTTGTCGTCTTGGCCACAACGGACACACACATACAAAAAAACTTATATTAAAAACAAATGCCAAGTTGAAAACTTCACAAAAGAAAAAAGGCAACGAAAAAACTTTCAAGCATCGATCTATATTTACAGCGTCACGCAAACGCCAAGTAGTTTTTCCAAATTTATTTTTGTTACTTAGTTTTAGTACATTGTAGGCTTATTCAAACACACAAACAGACACAAACTCATTTCTATATTGTATTTTACAATATTTCACAGATCTCTCTGTGCAATTTATTAAAGTGGTAGGAAGGCAAGCTTCTTTTGATTCGCGTCAGACTACAATGACCGGACAATTGCATGGTAACGGTTTGCATTCTATTTCATTATGCTTGGCCATAATTCTTTTTATTTTGGCAAAATAACAATTTCACAGTTAACACTGGACCTGCAGGAAACACGCATAGGTTCCTGCCACCACACTACGGCAACAATAGAATTACACTTTCAAAAACATCGATCGTTAAAGGCCAAATGCAAAAAAAAATTCGACAATATTTTTACCCTCTTCCAAAAGACAAACAAGTCAAACAATTACACGCTCGCGCCGTCGTTATCCGCTTCTATTGTCAAGGGGTACTTTGTATCTTTAACAGTGAACACTGAAGACTGACATCAGCAACTTGGCAAAAGTCAAGACAGACACCCAAACAACAACTCAACACAAAATTTATCTGAAGTCAACGTCTGTTGTTACAACAACAGAAACAGCAGCAGCAACAACAGGCAATGTGCTCACTAAACATAAACAAACCGCTCTGCTAAACGCGATCGTATGGTTAACTCTTCAGATCGACATGCTCTCGAAGAACTCCCCACTTGAAGAAAAGAGTCATTTCAATTGCAAGATCTTCTCTTATTTTATCTATCTCTTCCTCTCTCCGGACTCCATTCGCGCTGAACAAAGCAAAAACTTGTAAAATACTGGTTCTTTAAATATTTATAGTCGTGTTTGCATTCAAAGCCAACGGCAGCCCAGTATTTTTTATTGTTATTTCAAAATGTGTATGTTTTGGGGTTTTTTGTTTACATTTGATCATTCCCCCGGTGGTATAGAACAACCATCTCCACGCAACATCAACAGAGAATTCAATCATCCAGTGCATACACATATCATTACCGATCAATGTTGATCGGCATACAGTGGCGGGCGAATGCAGTGGAACTATTTATGAGTAGTATGGTGCACATATGTTTTATTACTCCAAGATACAGCATGGAGTGTGTATTCAGTTTGTCCGGTTCCAACACAGTGAAATAATCCTTTTGAGACACAATAGAATCCTGCAGAAACTTTTAGCTGCATGACCTGAATAGAATACCAAGTAAAAAACATTAAGTTCGGCCGGGCCAAACTTTTAATACCCTTCACCTTAGGGTAAAAGAAACATTAGAAGAAATGTGGCAAAAACCATTAAAATGCCGAATATCGGGAGGTACCGTTATATGGGGGCTATACCAAAACGTGGACCTATAATTACAATTATGACCCACAAATACCAATTTTTAGACAAATCAGTGAAAAAATGTGGGAAAAACCATCAAAACACCGAATATCGGGAGGTACTGTTATATGGGGGCTATACCAAATCATGGACCCATACATGCAATGTTTCTCCACCGGAGCTGGAACCCATTATGACCAACAAACACCAATTTTCAGAAAAATTCGTGAAAAAATGTGGCAAAAAAAAAACTAAAATACCGAATATCGGGAGTTACCTTTATATGGAGGCTATACCACAACGTGGACCTTACATGCAATGTTTTGCTACACGCTCAGGGACTCGTTATGACCTACAAATACCAATTTTCAGACAAATCCGTGAAAAAATGTGGTATAAATCATCAAAATACCGAATATCGGGAGGTACCGTTATATGGGGACTATACTAGAACGTGGACCGATATATCTCATTTTCAATACCAACCATCCTAGACACAATGCAATTAGCTCTCTAAATTTTGGCAATAATGTGTGCTGTATCGTGATTTAAACAGACGGACAGACGGACAGACAGACAGACGGAATGACAAGGTTAATATACCCTCCTTTCCAAGGTGGAGGGTATAAAAATAGCAGTTGGAAGCAAAGAATAAAAAAAAAACAAGTAAAAAAGTTAAAAGTTTGGCCTGGCAGAACTTTGAATACACTCCACCATTTGGAATAAATTTGGCAATTAAAAAAAATAATAATAATAAATAAAATTCTGTTAAAATCTTAAAAATACTGAAGTTAGACGATATATTAGGGTCTATACGACCGCTTGGACCTGAATTCATATGCGAAACTTGAAAAAAGGCGGTGAATAATGTCACTAAAATCATCAAAGTACCGTTATATGGGGGCTATACGAAGACGTGGACCAGCACAGACAGTTTTCTGTGATAGGCTGCAGTATCCATTACGAACTTCAAATACCAAATTTTAAGCAATTCCGCTGAATAATGTCGCTCAAATCATCAAAATACCGAATATCGGAAGGCTCCGTTATATGAGGGCTATACGAAGACCTGCACTGACAATTTTCTGTCATAGGCTGCAGTATCTATTACGAACTTCAAATACCAAACTTGAAATAATACCGGCGAATAATGTCGCTAAAATCATCAAAATACCGAATATAGGCAGGTACCGTTGTATGGTGGGCTATACGAAGACGTGGACCAGCACAGACAATTTTCTGCATTGGGCTGCAGCATTCATTACGACCTCAAATACCAAATTTTAAACAATTCCGCTGAATAATGTCGCTTAAATCATCAAAATACCGAATATCGGAAGGCACCGTTATATGAGGGCTATACGAAGACCTGCACTGACAATTTTCTGTCATAGGCTGCAGTATCTATTACGAACTTCAAATACCAAACTTGAAATAATACCGGTGAATAATGTCGCTAAAATCATCAAAATACCGAATATAGGCAGGTACCATTATATGGGGGCTTTATATGGGGGTCTAAAATATGTATGTCGAGGCGGAATGACAAATTTAATATACCCTCCATACTATGCACTATGGGTCGAAGCCATGCTTGTGAGGCAACGAATCATATTTTGAAGTTTGTCGTTTGAATAACAAATTAATGGAATTATTACAAATATTACAATCTGGCCACAACTTACGACCTTATGCAGAGTTGTCAAAGATGTCATATTTTCTTTTTAAACTTAATCAAGCCGTATACCATTATTGGCGTCAAACAAATACTGTTTGCATTATATTAACAACAAAAAGTGGAAAACACGTGGAAAGAATGTAAATCAATTATTAAATATTGTTGACAAATATGAAACATAAGCATGAAAAAGCTAACTAATAACATACATGCACAAAATAACCTTAAGCGGCTCATTGGAAAGGAAGGTATATTAACTTTGTCATTCCGTTTGTAACATGCCTAAATATTCGTCGTAGACCCCATAAAGTATATAAATTCATCCACAACCTCTGGTACGTTTCGCTAACATTGATACTAGTTTAATAGTAAAATGTGAAGTTATTGCCGAATTTCCTCGCCTATATATTCCGGCTTCTCATAATAGTCCAAATTTGGAATGTTCATAATTCTCAAAATAAGTTATCGAACTTTGTTATATTAATACTACAATTTAATCAAATGCAAGACCTATTACGGGCCATTGTTGTGTATGGTCTCATATAGTCGGCCCTGCCCTACTCTATTTTTTTATATCCAACCTAGTACGAAGAGTATATTAAGTTTGTCATTCCTTTTGTATCTCCACGAAATAAACTTTTTAGACCCGATATAGTATATATATATATTCTTAATAAGATTCTATGTCGATTTAATATTGTCCACCAGTCTGTCTGTCCGTCTGCGGAAATCAATCTAGTTCCGGAGCGAAAAAAGATGAAGTTGCGCAAAATGTATAGTTTCGTACGTATTGAAATTGATCACATGGGCAGCGAACGAAAACAAACGAAACGAATAACGAACCGCTCACACGAAGTAACAATTTTTAATTTTTGTCAATCGTTTTTACTCCAAACAAAACATTTCAATGCCAGAAATACATGAACAATACGATTGCCTTAATGTACTTACTTTCGACAGGAAACGTTTCCGAAACGATGACTGGTACATTTGGAGTTGTCATTCTAAACATAGCTTTTTGTACCACTTTACATTGTATGATGGAGAAATAAATTAATAGAAAGGAATAAATTGATATTAATATTAGTTTGTAAATTACTTGTAATAAGTTAATATACCGGGAAACGTTTGCAATGCGTCATCCATCAGAGTACATTTCAGTTTTATAAAAATAAGAACCAGTAAGGAAAAGTCAAAAGTCGGATGGGGCCGACTATATGATAAACTACACAGAAATTTTGTTCACAAGAATACATGGGCGTGCCGACATGCTTAAATCGACTCAGGAAGTGATTCTATGAAGATCCTCAAAAGTAACTATAGGCCCATAGTTTTTTTTTCTTCTCCATGTTACAAACAAATGCACAAAGACATAATACCCTTACCACTATGTGGTGAAGAGTATAAACGAGTCTCGTTATCTTATTATCGGTTTTATTTAAGTACTTAAAGAAAATACAGGACGAAACGATCGCGGACGTTTCATATAGTTTATTTCATTTATTATCCCTCTTATAACTGTAGACATATGGTAGTTTGGGGTTTTTAATCACAATTTTAAACCGAATCTGCTGCAAATTGACAGTTTGTGCTCCAATTATGTAGAAAACGTCCTTGGAGAAAACTCCACATACATATCCAAGTTTTGATACAGACTACATACAGTGTGCTCCAGATATTCGGATTTTGATGATTTGTTTCACACTATCCACCAGTATGTTTTCAAATTTGACATTTAGAGTTCGTAATGGAATTATTTCAAATTTGTTGTTGACAATAGTTGCCACCTTCTCTGATAAAAAATATGTACTTGGTCCAGATTTTCGTATACCCAGATTTTCGTAACTGTACCTAACAAATTTAGGAATTTAAACAGTGTGGCTTGTTTGTTCGGGATACCGTAGTATTTTGTTGTTGCAAAATGGTCAGGCTTATCCCTTTATTGTTGTTTTTATAAAAACAACGTTTGTTTATTAGTGGAGAACGATGGTAATGTTTACCAGGGGGTAAGGCAGGGAATACCTAGGTTTCGGAAAGAGCCACCAATCCTCATCAGTTCCCTTGTTTTTTGTCTGGGATATTCTCCCCAGAAGTTATTTTAAAAAATAACTTCTATGACAAAAAACATTTTTTTTACCCAAGTGACGAGATCGTAAGCTCAATAGAAGAGGAACCAAAGAATTAAATAGAACTAAAATTCTTTTGGAAAGTCTTCTAAATCTTACAACCGCACTTATAAACATTTACATCTTTCTCCACTTGTTATGCTTTCGTTCAACCTGAACGAAGTAGCATAACCATGTAAGTTGGTTTTGTCTGTTACAACAAAAACCCCTTCGTCGACCGTGCCTTGTCTACAAATAGAACAGTGTGGCTTGTTTGTTCGGGATACCGTAGTATTTTGTTGTTGCAAAATGGTCAGGCTTATCCCTTTATTGTTGTTTTTATAAAAACAACGTTTGTTTATTAGTGGAGAACGATGGTAATGTTTACCAGGGGGTAAGGCAGGGAATACCTAGGTTTCGGAAAGAGCCACCAATCCTCATCAGTTCCCTTGTTTTTTGTCTGGGATATTCTCCCCAGAAGTTATTTTAAAAAATAACTTCTATGACAAAAAACATTTTTTACCCAAGTGACGAGATCGTAAGCTCAATAGAAGAGGAACCAAAGAATTAAATAGAACTAATAATAATTCTTTGGTTCCTCTTCTATTGAGCTTACGATCTCGTCACTTGGGTAAAAAATGTTTTTGTCATAGAAGTTATTTTTTAAAATAACTTCTGGGGAGAATATCCCAGACAAAAAACAAGGGAACTGATGAGGATTGGTGGCTCTTTCCGAAACCTAGGTATTCCCTGCCTTACCCCCTGGTAAATATTACCATCGTTCTCCACTAATAAACAAACGTTGTTTTTATAAAAACAACAATAAAGGGATAAGCCTGACCATTTTGCAACAAAAAATTTAGGAATTTATATTTCATTTTCTCAGAATTGTTTCAAAGTTGGTCCTTGGAATTCGTAATTCATATGCGAAAAATTTGCTGGACAGCTCCACATCTTCGTACATTCCCTATATAGTGGTACTTTCCAATTTTCGGTATTTTGTCGATTTTAGCCACATATTTTACTGCACAGAGAGATAAAGGATGATTCGATTTTTTTCAACCTTGCAAGTCCTAATATTTACATCAGGGTCAGGTTCGAAAATGGACAATATCGGTGCACTCCCTCAAGTAACTCCCTACTCTCTTAAAATATGATGCATTCATCACAATCTTTTTTTTAACCAAAGTTCTGGTATGAAGATGGAATTTATCGGTCCACTGCTTCTGGTACCTCTCCCACAAAGGGTCAAAATTTTGAATATCCATGAAGCTCATAGAAAGTTGGGTTAGGTTAAAGGATGCGCGGTTGCATTAACAACCACTCCACTCGGAGACCTTTTGGTCCATTGTGTTCATCCTAATTTAAGAAGATAGGAGAATAGAATAAAGAGAAGAGAAGGAAATGAATAGCGGATAGTGAAGAATTGATATCTATCAGAAGGTTTTGCATCCACGGTGTATCAGCGTGTCGTCCTTAGCCATTTTAGTCTTCTGGCTAACAGAAGAATGACTGCTGGCTCGATGTCGGAAAGGGAGCTCATAGAACGCGAAATTAACATTCGATTTCATTCAGACTTGGTACATCTCAATATTTCCATCAACACAAGATTTGTCACAAAGATAGTAGAGATCGTACTATTTCTTCTGGTACCTCCCCCACATAGGATTTAAGATTTTGAAAAACAAAACGCTCAAAGAAATCGAAATAAGCATCCAACACTCTTCAGATTTCGCGTATTAAAGTTGAGTACCAATGTTTGATTTTCTTGTATTTTTTCCCACACCAATATTTTTATGAATATTATATGAAGTAATGAAAGATGACATCACGCAGTGAAGGAAGTAACCGAAACCTGCCACGTCGCACTATCATCATATCATATTTATTTAGGTCCGATACGAAAAGGGCAATATTGACCAATCCCATCGGAACCTACTCCATAAGGGGTCAACAATTTGAATAATCATAAGAGAAGTCAAAATATATTTAAATAGTCGAAAATCAGCTGAGGGTATACATCTGTCGGCAAAACCGATTGATACCTTTTAACTTATTTTATTTTCCACCAACTGAATATTTGGCGGCCATGACTAAAAATCTATTCATGTCCGATTCCAAGCCTTTTGTAGAGTTTCGTGGTGAACGGTCCATACCGTAGTACAGAGTGTTGTGAAAGCGATATATGACTACACATGAATGTACTTTCTTTCAGAACATTTGTTTTTTTATTTCTCTTTTCACTGCATCTTTTTGCGGATATTTTCTCCCATTATTTCTGTCATTGTAATGTGTGCTCTTTATTGGGTCAAGACGGCTCGTAAATGCAAATTCAAAATGTAAATTGGGTTGTTGGATTCTCACATATCTCCAGTTTTCGACAGTCAACGATTGACATACAAAAACGACACATCCGCCAGCCCGTGTTTCGTGAAGAAGGAAAGTGTGCATCCAATTTAAAGTAGGTTCTACAGCGACGCCAACACCGAATGCATGTAGGAGAGTGTTTGTGTGAATGCGTTTGTTTTTGTTGTTGTTGTTGTTTTCTTAACCACTTGCCACTTGTTTTGGTCATTACAAAGTCTTTTAATGTTTAAATAGCTGCCTGCATTTAGTAGTTATGTCCATAAAGGAAATGCAATATTAATTTCTTGTAGTTATGGCATTTGAGACTGCGTGAGATGGCCAAATGTGTTGACAATTGCGGAGTGCAGTCAAGTCACGTCGGTGGGAGCCTCATTACCGAAACAAGGCGGATAATTGTGGAAATTTGTAGCTAGCGCTAATGTTGGATACCACAGCGATAGATGGCTAATGACAAGTTAATATGGTTTAATTATGAAGCCCCCTATGGGAAAGTTTTTGTGTAGCCCAGGCGAACATAGTTTCATATTTTTCCTATTCGCTTGAGGAAAAGTGGAAATTTATGATTTTAGACAGATTGTTGTTGAATTGTTGACTAGTTATTGTTGTAGAGTGTTAGTGTTGGCCATGTTTGAGTTTATTAATAACTAAATGTTCGATACTAAGTGAAAGAGTCTTGCAAAAAGCTTAATTTGGTAAACTTGCATAGCAGGGTGAAGGAGTAGGAGGTAACAGAAACGGCTGTTGATCATCATTTTCATTTTTCACATATAAGCAAGGAAGATTGAAGGTTTAAGACACTCTTGTTATATGTTCGACTCTTATCTTCCGCATTCTGGAATTAAAATTTAAATAGGAAAATTAGAGTGTACCAAAAATAAATTATATAAAAAAATTTAAACAGATGGGGGAAAATGTTAATTTTTTTTTTAAATAAACAAATCTTTTCAACAACATAATTTATAATATTTGTTTATAGTATATATTGAATATACAACTTCCGTTGTTTCCGAGAGATTAAGTGTAAAGGGAGATTTTGTCTCAGATTGGGTACGTGTTAAATTAACAATAAAAAAGCAAACTCGTAATTTTCACTTGTAGATCATAAATTTCGAATGTGATTTTCTTAAGAACTTTCGCACTCAGATATATAGTTTATTCTTAAAATACAATCAAATTTTATGTAGGATATTTCTTACGTTCTGTCTAAGAGGAAATTGTATGTTACCTTTAGGCTTCGATCAAAAAATTTGAAAAATTTGACTTTAGTGACTTATACTGAAATTTGATGAAGAATATATTTGTTTTTGACTTCATCCTTTTAAAATAATGCTTTGTAGGAGATTTTTGCATAGACTCAGCTTTAACCCTGACATATATTTTTACACAGACTTACACATTTGGTGTATGCTATTCCGATGTGTGTGTTGCACTCGATGTAAGTTTAAGCCTTTTCGAAGACATAACAAGCACTCTACAGCGTGAGATAAAAAAACAGCAGCCAATTTCAGATTGCTGTCACTTCTAAGCCACTGGTCCAACCGCTGTTAAAATTATTCCAGTGACATTTTATTTTATTATTTACAAGCGTACTAAAGCATTTTTGTGAGAATTTTCATCAAAAAAAAAAAAAGTTATTCGTGATGGAAGTCAAGCCTGATAGTGTGATTACTTTATATTTGACTGGAAAACCACAAGTGGCTATCGTTACAGCACTCCAGCATTTTAATGTGAATAAATCTTTTGCGTCTCGTACTATCGCTCGTTTCCGTGATACTTGTAGCGTAGCCCGATTTCAAGGAAGTGGACGGAAGAAACCAGCAACATCAGCAGAAATGGCTCGAAAAGTAAAGAAGAAGAAGTGGAGAACTGCCGTATTAGTTTTCACCGATGAGAAAACATTCGTTGTCCAGCAGTTTGTAAACAAACAAAAGGGTCGTGTTTGCTTGCCAAAGGGGTCAGCTGAAAATGTGCACTTTCGGTTGGCCACCAGAACTCAAGCGACGGCCATGGTGATGGTTTGGGCCGCCACACACACGCTCTCCGCTCGTAGTAATCCACCGTGGCATCAGAATAAATGCCGAATATTATCGCGAAAATATTTTGGAGGGTTTATTAAAGCCATTGGCACGCAAACATTTTGCCGCAGACCTTGGACATTCCAACAGGACTCAGTACGCGCCACCCAAGAATGGTTACAAAATAAGGGTCCTCACTTCATTTCCAGCGCATAATGATCACAAAAATCTCCGGACTATTGTGTCTGGAGTATTTTGGAAAAAATACCAAAGTGTCGATCACCTTAAGCAAGCGCTTCGCCGAGAATGAGCCAAAATACCACAGAGCAACATTCGGACAGCGTGTGACGGTTTCATTGACCGTTTGAAGGCCATAATTCATGCCAAAGGTGACCAATTCGAACAAATCCCAACGTATTCTAAAATTCGATGCTATTTCCGACAATTTTTAGATTTCACTCAATAAAATTTAAGAAAAAATATAAATATTATGGCTTTTGACTTTGTTACAGTTTTTTTTTATCTCACCCTGTATAGCAGTAATTAAAATATTTGAGGCACAAGCCCTGTGGTGCTGATAGGTATTCAAAATTTCACACGAAAGTTATGGTCCGTTTTACCCCCTAAATATAATCTAATGGTCATCTAAAATGCTAGGATTCTGTCCTGTCCTGTTTTAACTCTCTCCTAATGTAAGATTCAAGTCTGATCTGAAGAAAATTTGATTTTTTTTTTGTCAAATTGAAACAGTAGCCTTCAATTCTGACCCAAACCCTACACCCATGCATGAGGATTGGAGATGTAGAGCAACAGCAAAATCAGGAAAACTTTCTGTTTTTGGTCCATTCCAACCCCTGAATATTTTGCAATAATTTCCACAAACAATAGGCTTCTATTCTGGCCCTAACCCCACCTCCATGCTAAATTTTGGGAGGATCGGCCCATAAGTGCGAATTGTAGTGTGATTACAAATTAACATGAACAGACGGACGGATTGACATACATAACTAGATAGGTGGAACCATATATACATTCCCATGTGCAGTATTCACATATTTACATAATTGTTGGCCCAATCAAACTTATAATACCCACAACACATAGTGTTGTAGGGTATAAATACCTTCATATGTTGATTTCATCCGATTTCGACATATGCCACATAAATTCCTAATATTAACGTATGTTAGCGAAATCTGGAGTACTCCCTAATTTTGAATATAATTTAAATAATTCGATTGATCCCCTTGTAATTTAATTCAAATCTGTAAAATTATTACTTTTGCAAATATCTTTTTTGCAAAACCGATTATATTTTTTACAAATCTCTCAATCGAAAATTCTTCTTAATTTTTATTCTGTAAAAAGCAAAAATATCCCTTTTAATGCTAAAGCTAATCTTGTCGAATCTTAATATTCCACCAAATACCTATGCCATCATTATAACTATCCATTTTTATACGTTAAAACTACAATCACTTTGTCCTTCGAATCTTTCTGTTGTTACTTTTATTGCTTTTCTTGAAAATATTCCTTGCCTTAGAACTTTACAATATGTCCAGCAAAATAGACAGCAGTCTTGTCACGTATTATGAAAACAAAAGGATGATCGGCCACAAACGTCTTCGGATCCAGAGGCAATGACATTGGAACACCAACAGCCACTGTAAAGAGAGGCGATACCAGAAAACAGGCAGCAAACAAGAATGTGAAGAAATAGAAGAAGATTAATAACCCCACCACTCGTCACTTCTCAATATAAGGCCAAAACAACTTACCACTTGCCGCAGCTGCCTCACAGCCAATTTCATTGACGTCTATGAAAGCCTTGTGCTGCACCTTGGAGATGCGCATGCTGCCGGCACGATTATGGAACATGTTGGTAAAGTCGGCGGCATTCGAGAACATAGTGTTGATGCCAAGCTAAAACAAAACGAAGAAAAAAATAGCAAAGTGAAAAATTAGTAATTAAATGTAATTCCCCACCAAAAATGGCGGGGCTAATAAATGGCGAAATACCTTTTGCAGGACCGGCTTTAGATCAGTATCGAATTCAAAACCAAATTTAGGCAAATACACGCTCACACTCTTCCATTCCCAAAGATTCTCGAGGTCTTTGAAGTTGACTCCTTTGAGTTTTTGTTCCAAATCGTAGAGACCATCTCTTTTGTTGGGCAAAATGAACCACATGGTGAGATCAATGTTTTCAAAGAACAACTCCAGAGCCTTGGCATCTAAGTCCGGATAATCGGCATAGTAATACCAGTTATCGGCAAACATTGTCGGCACCTTAATCGATTCTGTGTTACTTAGCCAAAAATCTCTATCAGTAGTTTCATCATCCATAAATGGACGAGCCCACTTGGCCTTAAAGTAGATGGCATTCATCAGGGCGATATTTACGTCGGGATCAATGGAATCAATAACATGATCTATTTTACCATTTGATTTTTCCGACATCCACTGATTTATGGTGTTCACAGCAAAGGTCTCATTGGAGAAATCTAAAGGTTCTGCATCGGAATCAAAATAATCTTGGGCTATACGCCGGAACTCCGAGGCTATTTTCAATTTGTCATTGGTGTAAATCTTATTGGCTATTTCGAGTACAGTCTTCGATTTGATAAACGAATGCAACAAGGTATGATAGCCCTGGGCCAAGCCATCTTTGCTTTCATGGGCCGTGGCATGAAGACTCTTTTGCAGCTCCTTGGCTGTGTTACCATTGGCGCCATAGTAAAGTAGCCCCAAAGCTGTCTGCACTGCAACCGGTGATATAATGACATTTTTATCTTGACTTTGGCTAGCCACGGTTTGGAAGAGTTCAGTGGCAAAGAGATTTCGTTCTCGTACAGTATTGCACTCTATGACCACCAATAGCAGAGCCACTGGGATCAGAAAATCTATTCAAAAGAAATTTTCGTTGATTAATGATTCAAAAAATGTTTTTTTTTTTTTTAATATTTTGTTACTCACTAAGAACCCAATGCATTTTGTCAATAAAAATATTTGAATATCACTTTCTTTTTTGATATTGTTTTTTTATTTTTTGGGCGCACAATTTTCTTGGTTATTCCACCAAAACGTCCAGGTATTAACTGGCTATAATCCCAATGGGCACGCTCATTTATACCCCGGCCAGTTGTTGCGTCTGCCCATTTGAAACACACCCAAGAATCTTCATGAAAATACCTGTGGGGAATGGAGCTAACGACAAAGAAACTAATTTTGTGGAAAAATGGCTAGGAGTTGTAGTGTCAGATATGATATAAACTCTGTATTAAAAAAGGACAGGTGCTTGGTTTAAAAGGTATATGTGAGTATAAGAACGAATCCAAATTTCTTCTCTCTTAGAAGTAAAGGCATTCGACAAACAGATGAGCGAAGTTTATGTGAAATATAAGACTGAAGTTTTTTTTAAGATGCGAATTCGGGCCGACTATACATTCGTACAAACAACTCTAATAACACTAAAGAATTTCTCAGGAATATCTTCGGTAGATCGGTCCAAAATCGATACGAATGTCGGGAAATGTTTTTCCACACCGTTTTTTTACCGTTTATTTTTTACACTCTCCACCATACTATGCAGGGTATATTAACTTTGTCATTCCGTTTGTAACTCCTCGAAATACTCATGTCAGACCCAACAAAGTATATGTATATATTCTTGATCAACGTAAAATTCTAAGTCAGGTCGAGGTCTTCTTATAGGCTCCATTTATCAGCTCCTCCTTATATTCGGTATTTTGACGATTTTAGGTACAATACTCACCGAAATTGTTTTAGAGGTCGTATTTGAAGTTCGTTATGGATGCTACAGCCAATGACAGAAAATTGTCTATGCATGTCCAGGTCTTCGTATAGCTCCGATATAACGGTACCTCTCTATATACGGTATTTATTGATGATTTTAGCTCCATTATTAACCGTTCATTCCTACACGTCGTATGCACCCCAATATAACGGCATTTTTAAATTTTTAACAGAATTGAAATTGTGATTTTATTTTTTGAAATTTTCCAAATTCGTTCCAAATGGTGGAGGGTATTCAAAGTTCGGCCTGGCTGAACTTACTACTTTTTAACTTGTTAGTTATTTATTTTGGTTATTTGTTTATTATTTTGCCCGATAACATTTCTGCTTGAAATAAAAAACAAATGTTCCCATCAATACTTCAATAACTAATAACACTAGTCGCCTACCCAAACGGGTATAATCAATATTCTAGATTTACATACTCTCTCCACACCAAATGCAGTATTCAAGACATTTTCTTGCTGGACTTTTCTGTTGTGTTCTTTAATATTCATGATGTGATGCACATACAAAATCGCCTAGCCAACTCCAAAATATTCGAGTGACATGTTACTCTCTGGGCGACGAAAACTGGTTAACCACTTCCATGCTCATATGCTTCATGCAATACAATCTTTTAGAACTCATGGAAAGTGTCGGAGAGAGGAGAATTCGAAAGCGAAGACAAAAGTCATTATTTAATTCACTCAAGACTCTTTTGGAGAACTTCTCTCATGAAAAATATCAGTGTCTGCATTTTGTAAATCAAGCTTTGTACGAACAACTAGCAAGTGCATGCTACTTCGTCAGCGAAAAGGCCACCTTAATATTTCAGCTCGTGTAAGGCCTTTAGTAGGTATATTTTTTTCAGTTCGACAAAATCTTTTGATCAAAACTTCATACAACGTACTAAATTCTCAGAATTTCAAGATTTTATTTATTATTCAAGTTTTTCCTTTTTCGAGAAGAGCAATAGGAAAATGTTTTCCTTTTACATAAAGTCTTCAAAGTCATTCATTTTGAAGTTAACCTATGAGGATATTAGTAATACCAATGTAATACCATTTTCTGTCCAAAACTATCTCAAAATTTCCATATGTAAACCCTAGAAATCAAGAGTAACATCAAAATCAAATTTCAAGATTCAAGATCTATCCATTCCCTCAACACCCAATTTAGTACCAATTACTCCTTTTCGAACAATCATAGTACGCATTCCAAAATCCACTTTCTTCTCTCAAAACTATACAGGGTGATATGAAAAAACTGCAACCAACTTCAGACTGCTGCCCTTTCTAACCCAATCGTCCGACAGCTTTTAAAATTATTGCAGTGACAGCTCATTATATTTTTTACAAGCATTTTGGTGAGAATTTTCCAGCAAGAAAGTTATTCGTGATGGGATTCAAGCGTGATTTCTTTATATTTGGCTGGAAAACCACAAGTGGCTATCGTTAGAGCACTCCAGCATTGAAATGTGAATAAATCTTTTGTGTCTCGTACCATCGCTCGTTACCGTGATACTGGTAGCGTAGCCCGACGTCAGGGAAGTGGACGGAAGAAAACAGCAACATCAGCAGAAATGGTTCGAAACGTAAAGAAGCTACTTGATCGAAACCCGCGTCACAGTAGCCGAAAAATGGCTCATGAACTGAACATATTGCAATTTTCCATTTAGCAAATATTGGAAAATGATCTCGGGGTAAAGCCATTTAAATTCCAATAAGTGCAAGAACATACGCCACAAGAGAAAGAAAATAGACTCAAAAGAGCTAAATAGTTGCTTAGGCGAACTGCCGAATTTGTTTTTCTCCGATGAGAAAACATTCGTTGTCCAGCACTTTGTAAACAAACAAAATGATCGTGTTTACTTGCCTAAGAGGTCAGCTGAAAATGTGCACTTTCAGTTAGCCAGAACTCAAGCACCGACCATGTTGATGGTAAATTTAATGCTATTTCCGACATTTTTATACCCTCCACCATACTATGGAGGGTATATTAATTTTGTCATTCCGTTTGTAACTCCTCGAAATACTCATGTCAAACCCAACAAAGTATATATATTCTTGATCAGCGTAAAATTCTAAGACGATTTAGCCATGTCCGTCTGTCTGTCTGTGTGTCTGTCTGTCCGTCTGTCTGTTGTAATCACGCTATCTTTCGAACAAATTGAGATAGAAGGCTAAAATTTTGCACACATGTATATTTTGCCAGTAGGCAGGTTAATTTCGTAAATGGGCCATGTAGGTCCAAGTTATCATATAGCCCCCATATAACGGTACCTCCCGATATTCGGTATTTTGATGATTTTAGCGACATTATTCACCGGAATTGTTTCAAATTTGGCATTTGATGTTCTTAAGGGATACTACAGCGTAAGACAGAAAATTATCTGTGCAGGTCTACGTCTTCGTATAGCCCCCATATAACGATACCCCCCGATATTCGGTATTTTGATGATTTTAGCGACATTATTTAGCGGAAATGTTCCAAATTTGGTATTTGAAGTTCGTAATAGATACTGCAGCATAAAACAGAAAATGGGCCATGTAGGTCCAAGTTATCATATAGCCCCCATATAACGGTACCTCCCGATATTCGGTATTTTGATGATTTTAGCGACATTATTCACCGGAATAGTTTCAAATTTGGCATTTGATGTTCTCAAGGGATACTACAGCGTAAAACAGAAAATTATCTGTGCAGGTCTACGTCTTCGTGTAGCCCCCATATAACGATACCCCCCGATATTCGGTATTTTGATGATTTTAGCGACATTATTTAGCGGAAATGTTCCAAATTTGGTATTTGAAGTTCGTAATAGATACTGCAGCATAAAACAGAAAATGGGCCATGTAGGTCCAAGTTATCATATAGCCCCCATATAACGGTACCTCCCGATATTCGGTATTTTGATGATTTTAGCGACATTATTCACCGGAATTGTTTCAAATTTGGCATTTGATGTTCTTAAGTGATACTACAGTGTAAGACAGAAAATTATCTGTGCAGGTCTACGTCTTCGTGTAGCCCCCATATAACGGTACCCCCCGATATTCGGTATTTTGATGATTTTAGCGACATTATTCACCGGAATTGTTTCAAATTTGGCATTTGAAGTTCTTAAGGGATACTACAGCGTAAGACAGAAAATTATCTGTGAAGGTCTACGTCTTCATATAGCCCCCATATACCGTACCCCCCAATATTCGGCATTTTGATGATTTTAGCGACACTATTTACCGGGATTGTTTCAAATTTCGCATGTGAAGTTCGTAATGGATATTTCAGCCCATGCTAGAAAATTGTCTGTGCAGGTCCATGTCTACGTATAGCCCCCATATAACGGTACCCCCCATATTCGGAATTTTGATGATTTTAGCTACATTATAAACACATTTTTCTTCAAGTTTCGCATGTAAATATTGTAATAACTTATGAAAAAAGTTGCCAATGCAGGTCCACGTCGTCGTATAAGCATTCGGTATTTTTAAGGTTTTAACAGAATTCTTAACGGATTTTATTATTTTTTTTTTTTTTGGAAATTGCCAAATTTGTACCAAATGGTGGAGGGTATTAAAAGTTCGACCCGGCCGAACTTACAGCTTTTTTACTTGTTTACTTTCAATCAATAAAATTAAAAAAAAAATGTAAAAATATGGCGTTTGACTTTGTTGCAGCTTTTTATCTCACCCTGTAGACCATATAAAATTTCAGAATTCCAGCTTCTTTCTGAGACCCAATCCAAATTTTATTACTTTAATGTTCGTGCAGTTTTAACACGCATGTCCAAAACCACCTCCTTCTCTCCACCTAGACACGAACAGTTTCCCCGATTCCAAATTTCAGAATTCCTTCTCTATACTTACTATTTCTTCACACAATACCAAATTTAGTAACATTTAGAATTTTTCGTATAGTTTAGTACTAATTTGCCAACCTTTTCCATATTGCGATCATAGACACCAAAAGTTATCGCAATAAAAAATGTCACGGTTTCACCTCTATGCCATTATCCAATACCAAATTTTGTTTAATTTACTACTTTTCCAATAACTGTAGTACGATTTTCTACCTCCAAATCTCAAACTCTGATACCAAAGATTATCTAAATATAATTTTTTTCTTTTTTATCTCTATCCCTTCAACCACGACAAATTTAGTACCATTTTATATTTTTCGTGTACTTGTAGTACACGTTCGTAAAGCCAATTTTAATTCTTTAACCTTCCACAAATAGGCATTCCAATACCAAAATTGTAAAATATATTGCAGGAAAAACAAACGTCAATAAGGGTTTCACTGTTTTTTATACCCACCACCATACTTAGTATGGAGGGTATATTAAGTTCGTCATTCCGTTTGTAACTCATCGAAATAATCATTTTAGACCCAACAAAGTATATATATTCTTGATCAGCGTAAAATTCTAAGACGATTTAGCCCAGTCCGTCCGCCTGTCCGTCTGTCCGTCTGTTGTAATCACGCTACAGTCTAAACGAATTAATTGTCTTAAAATTTACAGAAGTAGTTCCTTGTGAATACTTTACCCCCTGAGAGAGAATTGTCTATATAGGTCCACGATATCGTATATCCCCCATATAAAGGTACCCTAAATATTCGGTATTTTGATAACTTTACCCACATTTTTCAACGGAATTGTCTGAAAATCCACACAAGGAGTTTCTTGTGGGTACTTTATACCTCGGCAGAGAATTATCTATATAGGTCCACGATATCTTATAGCCCCCATATAACGGAACCCCCCGGTATTCGGTATTTTGACGATTTTAGCCACATTTTTCAATGGAAGTGTCGGAAATTCCACAAAAGGAGTTCCATATGGTCACTTTATACCTCAGCACACATTCTACCCTCTGGAAAAGAATTGTCTATATAGGTCCACGATATCGTATATCCCCCATATAACGGTACCCCCGATATTCGGTATTTTGATAACTTTACCCACATTTTTCAACGGAATTGTCTGAAAATCCACACAAGGAGTTTCTTGTGGGTACTTTATACCTCAGCACAGAATTATCTATATAGGTCCACGATATCGTATATCCCCCATATAACTGTACCCCCCGATATTTGGTATTTTTCTGTATTCGGTATTTTGATGATTTTAGCCACATTTTTCAACGGAAATTGTACCTTAGCACTTTAGCACTTTACCCCCCGACAGAGAATTCTTTATATAGGTTAATGATATTGGGTATTTTGATGATTTTGGCCACATTTTCATATCGTATTGTCTGAGCACTTTAACCCCTGAAATAGAATTGTCTATATAGGTCCATAATATCGTATATAACGATACCCTCCGATATTCATTAGTTTGATGATTTTAGCCACTTTTTCCAATGGAATTATATGAAAATCCACACAATGAGTTCCTTTGCTTTTTTACTTATTGTATAAACGATTGTAGCCAAAACTTCTTACAGAATTTGAAATTTTTTAAAAAATGCCAACTTCTCAGGCAGAAAGTTATTTTTGTAGATCTACGTTGTCTATGGCCTCCATTTAACGAAACCTCCTGATATTTTGTATGTTGAAGTTTGAAGCTACATCTTCAACGAAATTAGTATTTAAAACTAGCAATAGATAACAACCTTTATGGCCGAAGTTGTCTATTTAGGACAACGTCTTCATAGAACGGTACCTTCCGATATTCATTTTTCCGAAGAATTATTTCACATTATTTTTAACGAATGTCATGCTGAGTATTACCTCTGTCGAGGTAATAGATATTCAAACAGTATATGAAAATTTAGATATTTAAACAGTATATGAATATTTAGATTCCTGTATGAGTATATTTAACATATCATAAGCGAATCCCCAAAAGG
The DNA here is from genome assembly GCF_030504385.1 of Musca domestica. NCBI lineage: Eukaryota > Metazoa > Arthropoda > Insecta > Diptera > Muscidae > Musca > Musca domestica. Next base: position 2,920,855 of record NW_026712230.1, on the reverse strand, counting down.
GACTGACGTCCTCTTTTGCCTATTGCAAATAAATATTCAAAGATCTTTACCTGTAGACTGTTAAAAAACGGTCATCCAGATATTAAAACGGATAAATGAAATTGAATTATGAACAATGCTGCCAAACTAACTATTAAAAATCATTGCATATCTTAAGGAGACTCGATAATTACCACATAAAAGTGTTACCTTCTTTCATTCATACAAATCGTTCATAATTGTTGTTACTATCAGGTTATAGAATATTAATATGAGTAATTAAATGAGTGTACTTCACCAGTGAGTCAACAAAATTATCTTATAATTATGCCTTGCTCATTTATTTAGCTATATTGTATGGTGCAAATTAAAAGTTTGTTTTATAACCTACGCCACACTGCAAAGTGGTTCCAAATCGTGAATAAAATTAAAAAAACCTGTACATAACAATTTTAAAATTTTGGCTCTAGCGCTCCAAAAATTCCCTTACAATATCCCATTTTAATATTCCAATAATATTTTTTGATATTAAAACCGCAACCCAAAGTAAAGAATATCGAATTATTATATATTAATAAATAATAATTAATATTTATTATATTATACCCTCCACCATTCTATGGAGGGTATATTAGCTTTGCGATTCCGTTTGTAACTCCTCGAAATATCCATAATAGACCCTACAAAGTATATATATTCTGGATCAGCGTAAAATTCTAAGACTATCTACTGATGTTCTCGACTGCCCGTCTGTTGTAATCACGATATCTTTCGAACGAATTGAGATAAAAGGCGAAAATTTTGAATACATGTATAGTTTACCAGTAGGCAGGTTAAGTTCGTAAGTGGTCCCCATATAACGGTACCTCCCGATATTCGGTATTTTCATCATTTTAGCCACACTATTTACCGGAATTATTTGTACTACTACATTATGGGTACTACATCCCATAACAAAAAATTTCGTATGCCGATTCACGTTTTCGTATATCCCCCACATAACGATACCTCTCGAAATTTTGATATTTTAATGATTCAAATTTCGTATTTGTAGTTCGTAATGGGTACTACAGCCTACGACAAACAATTTCGTAAGCAAGTCCACGTCTTCGTATAGTCCCCATATAACGGTTTTCATTTAGGTGGTAGTTTTTGGAATTTATTTGAAATTTTTCAAGTTCCTTTCAAATGGTGGAGGGTATTAAAATTTCGACCCGGTTGAACATAGCTGCTTTTTTACTTGTTTTTCTATGATTTTGGAAAAAGTTGAAGTACTGTTGCAGCATATTCAGTTCAAAAATGGCAGCTATTGCAGCTATACCCTTATATTCAATGTTGACAATTTTTGGCCCGTTAATTTGTTACCCTTTATCAAACTTTTCAGCAAAAATGGAAGCCATATCAAATTGTTGATCCATACACACAGGTTTTTGAAAGGACATTGTGTATACATTAAGAATACTAAGTGTAAGATTTCAGTCCATTTCAATCTTTCTAAAATCTTTCATTAAATCGGAAGAATTCCTCTTATGAATTTAAAAAATCAGATCGATTAGTTGAAGACAAACATTTTCGTGACACCTTCCGATACATGTGGAGCCACTGTGAATTGCCTGCGTAATCTTACCAGAATCAATTTGTGTATCGATTTATTCCTGACCATCTGTTGGTCCCTCTTCCAATACAAGAAGGTACAAACCGCATTTCTGGCCCAATTGAGATAGAATTCGGCACAGATATCCTGTTTGGTAAACCTTATTGAAATTGGCGGTAATCGGTTTAGAGGTGAATATATCTGTAATATAATTTAATTCAATTTTATATTTATTGTGCGGCAAATGTGTGATAACTTTCACAAAAACATAAATTTTATCACATAGAAGTGAATTAATGCTAGAAGTAAGTCCGAAACATTTGGAAAAATTGGTTCAGATAAATGTTTCACCCGATTTCAAATTTAAGCCTACCCAGCGACATAATAAACACTTCACAATAATGTTATTTGGTAAAAGATATTACCTACAACCTCTCGAAAAAATCGGTTCAGGTATAATTATTGTTCACATTCAGGGTGAGATAAAAAAACGGCAACAAAGTCAAACGCCATAAGTTTTACATTTTTTTTAATTTTTAATGAATGAAAGCAAAAAATGTCAGGAATAGCATCAAATTTTAGAATAAATTTAGATTTGTTATGGCCTTCAAACGGCCAATGAAACCGTCACACGCTGCCCGAATATTGCTCTGCGGTATTTTGTCCCATTCCCGGCGAAAAGCTTGCTTGAGGTGATCGACACTTTGGTATTTTTTAGTGCCTACCTTGCTTTCCAAAATACTCCAGACACAATATTCCAACGGATTGGTATCCGGAGATTTTGGTGACCTTTGTACGCTGGAAATGAAGCGAGGAACCTCATTTTGTAACCATTCTTAGGTGGCGCGTGCTGAGTTCGATGATGCAGAGTACTGTTGGAATGTCCAAGGCCTGCCTCCAAAATGTTTGCGTGCCCAAGGCTTTAATACACCCTCCAAAATATTTTCGCGATAATATTCGGATTTATTCTGATGCCACGGTCGATTAATATGAGCGGAGAGTGACCATCTGCTGTTATGACGGCCCACACCATCACCATGGCCTGCGCTTGAGTTCTGGTGGCCAATCGGAGGTGCACATTTTCAGCTGACCTCTTTGGCAAGTAAACACGATCATTTTGTTTGTTAAAAACTGCTGGACAGCGAAAAATTCGGCAGTTCCCCACTTTCGGCCAAGCGAAGCAACTCTTTAGCTCTTTTGAGTCTATTTTCTTTCTGTTGGGGTGTAAGTTCTTGCACTTTTTTGAATTTCAATGCATTTACCCCGTGCTCATTTTCCAATATTTGTCGAATGGAATATTGCGATATGTTCAGCTCACGAGCTAGTTTTCTTACACTGCGACACGGGTTTCGATCAAGTCGCTTCTTTACTTTTCGAACCATTTCTGCTGATGTTGCTGTTTTCTTCCGTCCAGTTCCTCGACGTCGGGCTACACTACCAGGAAGCCAAACTAAAGACTTAATACTCATTTAATCTCAATAATTGTTGGTATGATATACTTTGCATAAGTCTCCAAAACAATTGTTCGTTAAGAAAAAAAAAACACACATCGATAAAAAAAAATTGAATGTAATATAGCAAATAAGACCCTCCCTCATAAGATATACAAAGTCAAAATAAAGACCCATATCAATATTTTTTTTTTGTAAAGCAGTTAGATACCTATTCAAAATTCAAAACAAATACTTAATATATGGTGGTACCGATATATGGAAGGTATAGCACAATGTTGGATTATATAAACTGTTTTTTGCAAGGGAGGAGCCCGTAACAACCTCCAAATATCAAATTTCATGCAATTCCTGCGAAAAATGAGCAGAGAATCGTCGAAATTGAGGGAGGTCCATCATATGAAGGCTATACGAAAAAGTTGGCCGATATACTCGTAGCTCGCCTTCGAGGTTCTAAGCTCAGACCCAAAACTCATATGTTGCAAATTTTAGCACTGTCAATTCCTTCTGAAGATAGCGTGATTACAACAGATGGACTGACATGGCTAAATCGGATAAGAATTTTACCCTGATAATTAATATATATACTTTCTTGGATCTAAAACGATTAATTATGTTAATTACAAACTTAATATGGCTTTCATGTTATGGTGGAGACTTTAAAAAAAACTTCTAAAAATAGATCTATTTGGATAAATTTCTAACATTTAAAATAATTGAACTATTATTTGTGATTAGCAAATCATTATACAATTCGTCACGTTTGGTATAGTGCCAAATATTCCACAACTTAACACAGTTTTCAAATTAGTTTAATCGCATTTGTGGGTGCAATCGGAAAGCTTTTGTCATTGCCGGACCTCAGAAATAAAATGTTTTTCTCAATACATAATTTTAGTATTTGAATATGTTGGGCATGTAAAATGTTTCAACGTCTCTGTCGGTCATTGTACTTCAAATGTGGATGGACCGGTCTCTGACTTAAGGTTCTGTTGAATTTTACAAAAGGACAAAAAACATAAATCTTTAATTGTGTGGAAAATATGCATCTCCAATTAGTAATTATGTATATGTATAAATTGGACAAACATTAACTTGCAGTATTAAAAAAACACGCAAAGACTAAACATTGTACATTTATGTTCTCAAATATGAGACATAAAGTGCTCAAGTGCACATTTTCTGATACAACACTATTAAAATGCTCATGACGCAAAATAAGAATGGAGGAAAAGGAACCTATATTATGCATCTTTGTAAATTTTGGCTCTCAAAAGTCCATGGATCTTCTTACCAAATATATACTTTGTTTGCCCGACAAAAATCTTACATATACAGATACTCCAGATACAGAATTTTAGACAATTTGTTGAAAAATGTTGCTAAAATCTCTAAAATGCCGAATATTGGAGGTACCATTATATTGTGGTTATACGAAGAAAATGTTCTGTCTGTCCTTCTGTGGAAACCACTCTAGCTTACGAACAAAATTAAGTAGATTGAAAAAAAAAATTACTCAGATGTGTGGTAGGTCCGCGGGATTGTGTTATTGAAAATAGGTTTGTGCGCCCACGTTTTGGTATAGCCCCCATATAACTGTACCGACAGATTTAAGGGTTCTTGAGTGTTTTGCCACATTTTTAATCCGAATTTGGCAGCATGTATTCCTATTCTACAAGAAACATCCTTGCAAAGAACTGTCAAAATAACTCTAAGTTTTGATAAAGTCCCCATATAACTGTACCTCCACATATTCGGTATTTTAATGATTTGTGTCTCACTTTTCACCGGAAATGTTTCAAATTTAGAATTTGAAGTTCCTAACGAGTACTACATCACAGAAAATTTCTTATACAGGCGAACGTCTTCGTATATAACGATGCCTCTCAATATTCGATATATTCACAATTTTAGTGACATTATTCACCGGAATTGTATTAAATTCCGTATTTGAATATCGTAATGGCCTATGACAAAAATTGCATATAACTGTAATACCTGATACTCGGAATATTTAAAGTGGAATTTTCAACGGATTACTTTTTATACCCTCCACCATACTATGGAGGTACAATGAATACCCTACACCACATAGTGGTAAGAGTATTATGTCTTTGTGCATTTGTTTGTAACATGGAGAAGAAAGTGAGATGGACCAATAGTTACTTTTGAGGATTTCCATAGAATCACATTCTGGGTTGATTTATGGATGTCAGTCCGTCTGCCCATGTATTCTTGTGAACAAAATGCAGGTCGCATTTATTATCCGATTAAGATGAAATTTTGCACAAATCATTTGTTTGACCCAAGGACTAACCCTGTTGAAATTGGAGATAATCGGTAAAAATTTAGATATAGCTCCCATATATATCTTCGTCCGATTTGCCTTTTACTGTGCCAAACGTGTAATATCAGCCCGAATAGTATGGAATTTTGAACATACAACCAAATTAGGCCTGAAAATAAGTATGCCAAATTTGATCGGATCAGATATAGCTATAGCTCTCATATATATTGTTCATCCGATTTGTTATTTTTGTTCCCGCAGCCGTAATATGCACTCTGTAACAACAATATTTGGGGAAATATATCAAATGCAGCTCAGAAATACCTTTGCTAAATTTTATCGAGATCTGTTCAGATTTGGATATAGCTCCCATAAATAACTTCGTCCGAGTTGCTTTTTGGATGGAATTTGTCACATACGACCGAATTGAGTCTAGAAGGTAGTATGCCAAATTTGGTGAAGATCGGTTCAGATATAGCTATAGCTCCAATATATATTGTTCATCCAATTTGTTGTATTTGTTACCCACAGCCGTAATATGCACAACGATATTCAGGGAAATATATCAAATACACCTCAGAAATATCTTTGCCAAATTTTATCGGGATCGGTTCAGATTTGAATATAGCTCCCATATATATCTTTATTATACCCTACAACACTATGTGTTGGGGGTATTATAAGTTTGATTGGGCCAGAATTTATGTAACACCTCGAAATATTGGTTTCCCATATAGGAAAGTATATATGGATCTTCCTAGCTCGCCGAGCTGAGTCGATCTAGCTATGTATGTCCGTCCGTCCGTCTGTCCGTCTGTCCGTCTGTCCATGTTAATTTGTAATCACTCTACAGGTCGCAATTATGGCCCGATCTTCACGAAATTTAAAATGTAGGTGGGGTTAAGGTCAGAATAGAACCCTATTTCTTTTGGAGATGATCGCCAAATGTTTAGGGGTTGAAATGGACCAAATACTGAAAAAATGTCGGATTTTGCAGTAGCTATACAGGTCGCAATTATAGACCAATCGACGTGGAATTTCGCATGTAGCTAGAGTTTAGGGCGGGGAAGAAGCCTACCAATTTGGGTGGTCATCGGATAATATTTAGCGGCTAAAATAGACCATATCTTTTTTGTTGAAAAAATTCAAAATTTTTCATTAAACCGCGAATATTTTAAATCCCGGCGAAATCACAAAGCCATGACAAGGTTACTTCTGATCTTTACATTGATGTTAAGATCAAACAAATCGGATATATAGCAAAATATGTGCGATATGTATGTCTATCAAAGAAGATATGCTTGAAAGATCTCTTATATGTCGAGAACGGCTGAACTGATTTCGACAGTTCTTATTAATTCAGAATGGCCTCTTGGCAGGAAACAAAAAACGTCTAAAAAATCGCATAAAAATATCTCTCTAAAGATGAAAATATTGATTTTGTAAAATTTTCTCATATTTTTTCAATTTTGTCATATTTTTGGCATATTTTCATTTTGAATTAAACATTTGGTAATATTTCTACAGCTAACAAAACTAAGTAGTTAGGATATCAGGATATCATATACACATCGCATTTATGGCCCGATCCTTACGAAATTTTGCATGGGTATAAGATGAGGGTCAGAACAGAAGCCTACTCTTTTTGGAGATGATCGCAATATATTTAGGGGTTGAAATGGACCAAAAAACTGGAAAATTGTCAGCAGGTCGTAATTATCGCCCGATCCTCACGCACATTTGAATGAGGGTTACCGCACATTGCAAAAACCAAGCAGTTTTGGATGGCCATCCAAAAATATTCAATGTGTAAAGGAGTTTGCCAACTTTTGTAGACAAAATACGAAAATGTCCATTCCAGTGACTTTTTGGAGAATTCACAAATACAGGAAAGACGCACTTCCGACTATTTCGTTAACGCTGATTTCGTTGAAGAATGTAGTCAAATGGCTGTATCTCATATAGATGTGTTTCAGTCAAAAACCAATAATAAATGTTAATATTTTGCCACTTCTGAGAGATTATTGGTCTTTGGGAAATATTGGTTCCAGATCTAGGAACATCTACCAATAAATTGGAAATGAGCAAATTAGTTTAAGTTGCTATTATTCGAAAATTAGAGAACTAAATCTGATGGTTTTCTTTTATTATTTGTCACAATATCTTGTGGAATTCTTTCGAGTATCTCGCCTATATAAACTGTATCGTTTATTGTAGTGTTGTAGGGTATTCAACGGTCGGCCCCGCTCGACTGTAGCCTTTGCTTACTTGTCTGATTTCAAATTAATTTTGCAACAAATGGGTATACAAGTCCGAATTGAAAGGATACAAATGCTTCGGCATATTTAGTCCTTTGAACTTTAAATTATAATCATAGCGTGTATGATTGTATTCTCCCACAAAATCTTTTAATTGTTATGTGGAGCTCTTCAAAATTAGCAAAGTGGTGTAGAGTATAATACTGTCTGCCTCTTGTAATCACGCTATCTTTCGAACGAATTGAGATAGAAGGTTAAAATTTTGCACACATGTTTATTTTGTCAGTAGGCAGGTTAAGTTCGTAGATGGGCCATTTGGGTCCACGTTTTCATATAGCCCCCATATAACGGTACCTCCCGATATTCGGTATTTTGAGGATTTTAGCGTCATTATTCACCAGAATTATTTTAAATTTGGTGTTTGAAGTTCGAAATGGATACTACAGCCTAAGGTAGAAAATTGTCTATGCAGGTCCACGTCTTCGTATAGCCCCCATATAACGGTACCTCCCGATATTCGGTATTTTGAGGATTTTAGCGACATTATTCACCGGAATTGTTTCAAATTTGGCATTTGAAGTTCGAAATGGATTCTACAGCCTAGGAAACAGAAAATTGTCTGTGCAAGTCCACTTCTTCGTATAGCCCCCATATAACGGTACCTCCCGATATTCGGTATTTTGAGAATTTTAGAGACATTATTCACCGGAATTGTTTCAAATTTGGCGTTTGCAGTTCGAAATGGATACTGCAGCCTAGAAAACAGAAAATTGTATGTGCAAGTCCACTTCTTCGTATAGCCCCCATATAACGGCACCTACCTATATTCGATATTTTGAAGATTTTCAAATTTGGTGTTTGAAGTTCGAAATGGATACTACAGCCTGTGACAGAAAATTGTCTATGCAGGCCCAGGTCTTCGTATAGCTCCTATATAACGGTACCACCCTATGTATGGTATTTTGATGATTTTGGCTACATCATTCACCGTTTATTTCAAGTTTCGAATTTGAATATGGTAATGGCTTCTGACAAACAATGCCTATGTAGGTGCACGACTATATTCGGTATTTTTAAAATGTTAACAGAATTTTTGGCGATTATTATCTTTTTCGAAAATTTTCAAATTCGTACTAAATGGTGGAGTGTATTCAAAGTTCGGCCCGGCCGAACTTACTGCTTTTTTACTTGTTAATTATTCAAGTTTCTTCTAAATGGTGGGGGTATTAAACGTTCGGCCAGGGCCAACTTATCATATTTTTTACATGTTTATATTCCCAACCAATTTGCAAAAATATTTTTTTAATACGAAAATACCTGAATATAGGCTGTTAAAATTTTCTGAATACATAGGTAATGCATATTATTTTGTTGATAGTTTGATTTCAAATAAAATCGCTTTGTGACCATATTTTTTTTTAAATAAAAACATAAACATAATAAACTGGTTCCGTGATTCGAACCAAAGATATTTACATCATCAGCAGTGAGGAAATACAATGCAGATTCAAACCACATTGTGACTATTCTTTTGGCCAGCATGATCCTAAAAGAGTGCCCATATGGTTTCTCGCTTATCCATTGGCACAGTCCAAGGCCAAACCATCAAATTAAAAATAATAAAAATACAAAAGAAGTTCTGGTTACAAGAATACCACCATATGATGAAAGGAAGTTTGAACAGAACGCCAAACAATATCTGCAGGGAACAAACAAGTTTGGTTTTTTTTTTTTGTTCTTACGATACTGAAATGAAGAAGAGAAACGTATAAAACCGGACTTACATTTTCGTTTTTCCACCATAAAATGCGTACGTTAACATGATTTAAAGGCGAATAATATCAGTATAACACACTGGTTTAATGGATGACGTATAAAAAGGAATATAATAAAAATTTCAATTTTAAATAGCTAAAATGCATTTATGATATTGAATGAATGTGACTAGGATTATCAAAATACCGAATATCGGTAAACATTCATTCATTATAAACATTCAATGTACCGCCACCTGAGATAGAACCCATTGCGAACTATAAATACCAAATTTTAAAGAAATCCGTGAAAAAAAAATCTTTGTGAAAATCGTCAAAATACCGAATATAGGGAGGTATGGCGGATATACCAAAATGTGGACTGATATAGTCAAATAATGTTGGCTGTATCGTAATTTCAACAGATAGACGAAGATCGTTAAAGAATTTTATACTGATCATGAATGTGTACAGGGTGAAATAAAAAAACTGCAACCAACTTCAGACTGTTGTCATTTCTAATCCACTAGTCCGACAGTTGTTAAAATTATTCCAGTGATAGCTTACAAGCGTACAAAAGCATTTTGGTGAGAATTTTCCAGAAAAAAGTTATTCGTGATGAGATTCAACCGTGTTTGTGTGATTTCTTTATATTTGGCTAGAAAACCACAAGTGGCTATCGTTAGAGCACTCCAGTATTTAAATGTGAATAAATCGTTTGTGTCTCGTACCGTGATACTGGTAGTGTAGCCCGACGTCAAGGAAGTGGATGAAAGAAAACAACAACATCAGCAGAAATAGTTCGAAAAGTAAAGAAGCGACTAGATCGAAACCTGCGACGCACCTTCGGTTGATGGTGTGGGCCGCCATAGCAGGCGATGGTCGATACCAAATATTTATTACATCCGAAAATATTTTTTTACCTTCCATTATGGGAGGGATATGGAGGTTATATTAGCTTTGATATTCCGTTTGTAACTCCTCAAAATCATAATAGACCCTACAAAGCATATATATTGTGGATCAGCGTAAAATTCTAAGACGATGTAGTGATGTCCGTCTGTCTGTTGTAATCACACTATCTTTCGAACGAATTGAGATAGGCTAACATTTCGCAAACATGCATAGTATACCAGTAGGTTTAGTTCAGGTTAAGTTCGTAAATGGGCCATGTTCGTCCACGTTTTCGTATAGCCCCCATATAACGGTACCTCCCGATATTCTGTACTATCATGATTTTATTTTTATTTACCGAAATTATTTAAAATTTCGTATTTGAAGATTGTAATGGGTACTACAGGCTATAACAAAAATTTTCGTAAGCAGATCCACGTTTTGTATGGTTCCCATATAACAGTTTTCATTTAAGTGATAGTTTTCGGCACTTTTTATACCCTACAACACTTTGTGTTGGGGGTATTATAAGTTTGATTGGCCCAAAAATTATGTAACACCACGAAATATTGGTTTCCCACATAGGAAAGTATATATGGATCTTCCTAGCTCGCCGAGCTGAGTCGATCTAGCTATGTATGTCCGTCCGTCCGTCTGTCCGTCTGTCCATGTTAATTTGTAATCACTCTACAGGTCGCAATTATGGCCCGATCTTCACGAAATTTAGAATGGAGGTGGGGATAAGGTCAGAATAGAACTCTATTTCTTTTGGAGATGATCGACAATATTTAGGGGTCGAAATGGACCAAAAACTGAAAAAAAATCCTGATTTTGCAGTTGCTCTACAGGTCGCAATTATGGACCAATCGACGGAAATTAGCATGGGGCTAAAGCTTCGGGCTGGGCAGAAGCCTTCCGATTTTGATGGTCATCGGGTAATATTTAGTGGGTGAAAAAGACTATAACATTTGTGTTAAATAAAAGTCAAATTTCCATTATACCGCGAATATTTTTAGTCCCGGTGAAATCATAAATAGACGAACAGGTCAATTCTGATCGTTACGTAGATGCCGATAGTAAATATATCGGATATATATAGCGAAATATATACAATGCATATATACAAAGGAAGGGGATGTTAGCTAGAATGCTTATATTTCAAGAATGGCTGGTTTGACAAATTTTGTCAATTCAGAATGCCCTCTTGACATAAAAGTATAAAATCTAAAAAATCGCATAAAAATAAGTCAAAAATGATCTTAATATAGATTTTTTTGTATTTTGTGACATTTTTTTATTTTTTCATATTTTTTATCGCATGCGATTTTTCAATTTGACTTATAATATTAAGGTGTATGTTTTGTAATATTTTTCCACCTTACAACACAGGTTTGGGATATTATATACAGATTGCAATTATCGTCCGATCCTCACGAAGAGGGTAGGGTTAGGCTCAGAAGGACTTGGCCTATTGATTTTAAAGATGTCCGCAATATATTTAGGGGTTGAAATGGACCAACAACTAAAAATTTTCCTGATTTTGCAGCCGTTATAAAGGTCATAAATAGAAACCAAAGGACACGAAATCTCGCATGAAGTTAGAGTTTAGGACAGCGGGTAGAATGGACCACTACTTTTGTCTGAAAAATACCAACATTACTTACAGGCGATAGCCGAATTACACAAAATGCGAACTTCTGCCTTTTTTTGCTGATTTCGTTGACGAATATAGCCAATATCGTAGACAAGAAGATCGTATAGAAGAGTCTAAATTTGGAGATACAGAGGGGTCTCTTGCTTTTGGAGATGGTGGCAAAATACGACGGAGTGCGTAAATATTGAGCAAATGTCCCTGGTCAAAATGCTAAGGGTAATATCTGGGCAGTGCTCCATGATATAATTTCAAAAGCGAAATCTTCCAAAATGGATTTGGACATAAGGGGGCTTCTAATCTATTGTAGTGTTGTAGGGTATCACATGGTCGGCCCGCACGACTATAGCCTTTGCTTACTTGTTTTGAAATATTTTATGTTCCTTCAAATGGTGGAGGGTATTAAAAGCTTCTCTTTTACCTGTTTTCATTTACAATATAGTACTACTGGTGAAGAAATTAAATTTTTAAGCAAATATACGAAGTGAATGGCAGATTGTGATTAATAATTTGTTGAGTATTCATAGACGAAAACCAACAATTAGTATAATCTGACTCATGCTTCCATAATTTGGCAATCTATTTTCAATTCTAATCATTAGTGAAACATATGGAACGCTCTTATTTTAAGTGATTTTAATGAAGTAGTAATTATACGATTATTTATTAACACAATGTATTTGCAGTAGGTGTACAAAGTTATTTCTGTTGACTACAAAAACACTGTTTGAAATTAGAACTTTTCTTAAATGCATTCATGCATACATACATACGAGAGACTTTGCAAGAGAAAACTGGTTCAGATAGAACTGTACAAAGACGTCAGATCATTGGGATTTCCTGCGTTACAATTAAAGTAATCGACAACAAGCTTTTGTAAGCCCTGACACTGATTCTCGAAAGAAGTGTTCTTGTTGTCTTAAAGCTCTGTAACAATTTACCAACCAGTCGCTCAAGTACTCTAGGGCTTCCTCTGTCAATGAAATTAAAGAAAATGAAGACCAAATGTATTTTTATCGCTGCGTACTTTCGTACGCCAAAATACTTTTTTTTTGAACATTTCTGTTCCATGTTGGGAACTGATGCGGGGAATAATAGTTGAATTTTCTATTCTATCAATATCGATATTTAAAATTCTCAAACAAAATGGGGGCAACGTTTCAAAAAATATTTATGACAAATGCAAAAGCCAAAAATAGTAATAATGAGGCTAAGCCTGAATATTTTAATACATCCAATTTTCAGATGCTCTTTTTAATATTTCTTGCGGTATCTCACGAATAAACGCTTCAATGTAGTCTTCCAATTCTTCAATTGAAGTAGGCTCGTCTGCATAGACATGAGCTTTAAAATAGCCCACGATCTAGGCTGCCAATTAAATGCGATCCCGAACGTGAAATAAAACATTCACCGAATCCGACTCTCAAGAAGTTTTTGGTTACCAATGCTGTGTGGCATGGATATTATCTCAGAGTAGCGTTCACCATTCATAGTTACGTTACGATTCTTGGTAGAAGTACGGTCCAATGAGCCCATCAACCGCACCAAAATGTGATTTTTTTAAATTCAAATTTTTGGTACTGCTTTGTATTGAAAATTTTAGTACTGCTTTGTATTGAAAATGAGGTGTAAAGGTCCTCGCTTTCATAAAGCCCTCCCGATATTCGGTATTTTTATGATTTTAGCCATATTATTCCACGAGATTGTTTCATAGTTTTGGTATTTGAAACTCATAATAGATGACAACCTCTGCAGCGGAATAATTCTCTATGTAGGTTCATGCTTTGGAATAGCGTCTATGCAACTGTTGGATGAACTTATTGCAAAATATTTGTTAAATGTACCAAAAACAAAAGCTTTTTTATTTTGTAGTTGCTCTAGAGGTCAAAAGAATTTTGCATAGGGATAGAGTACCGAACTGGGCAGAAGCCTACCAATTTAGATGGTCATCGAATACAATTTAGCTTTTGAAATAGACCATATATTAGAAATACGGAAATTGCCATTAAATATTTTTAATCCCAGCGAATTCACAAATACATGAAAAGGTCACTCCTGACCGTTATTCACAACCAAGATTTCGCAAATATGTCAAAATATATATCTCATATATCAAAGGGAATGTTAGTTAGAACGCTTATAACTCAAGAACGGCTGGACTGATTTTTGTAATTCTAACAAATTCTGAATTAAACATAAAAACATGCTAATAAAAATGTGTAATATTTTGTAATTTTTGTGTCATATTTTTTATAGCATGACATTTGACTTACAATATTGAATCGTTCATTTTGTAATATTTTATAACTTCACAACTCTATGTGTTAAGATATTTTATTATATCGAATAGCCCCCATACAACCGAAACCCCCATTATTTGCTATTTTGAAGATTTCAGCGATTTTTTTACTGGCATTTTTACAAATTTCGTATTTAAATTCGTAATGGGTACTACAGCCTATGACAAGGTTTACGTCTTCGTATAGCCCTCATACAACGATGCCTCCCGATAATCGGCATTTTGATGATTTTAGGTGCATTATTCAACGGAGTTGTTTCATTTGGGTACTACAATCTATGACGGAAAATTGTTTGAAACATTTTTACCGGAATTGTTTCAAGTTTGGTATTTCCAGTTCGTAATGGGTATTACAGTCTATGACAAAAAATTGTATAAGTAGGACTGAAGGCCCCAATGTAACGGTTTTCCTTTGAGCTATATTTTTCGACGATATTTTTGGAAATTTTCAAGTTCCTTCAATATGGTGAAGTATAATATAAATTCGGCCCGACCAAAATTAATTTCTTTTTTACGTGTTTTAATATAGTCCTTCTCGAAGTTACACCATGCACAGGTCGCAATTATAGACCTATCGAACAATCGGAAGTTAGCATTGCGCTAGGGCTTAAGGCTGGGCAGAAGCCTTCTAATTTTGACGGTCATTAGGTAATATTTAGTGGGTGAAATAGACCATTACATTTGTGTTAAATAAAAGTAAAATTTTCCATTAAATCCGTCGAAATCACAAATAGTCGAAAGGGTCAATTCTGACCGTTACGTAGATGCCAATAGTAAATATATCGTATATATATAGCGAAATATGTGTATATACAAAAGGAGGGGATGTTAGCGAGAATGCTTATATCTCAAGAACGGCTCGACCGATTTTCAATTCAGAATGCCCTCTTGGCATGAAAATAAAATGTAAACCAGTAAAGAAAGTCTTAAAGTCGGGCGGGCCGTCTTTATGATACCCTACACCACTTTGCTTATTTAGTAGAGCTCCGCATAACAATTAAAAGTTCATACACGCTATGCTTATAATTTAAAGTTCAAAGGAATGAATATGCCGAAGCATTTGTATCTTTTAAATTTGGACTTGTATTACCCATTTGGTGGACAATTAACTTGAAATCGGACAAAGATATATATGGGAGCTATATCCAAATCGGAACCGATCTCGATGAAATTTGGCAAAGATATTTCTGAGCTGTATTTGACATATTTCCCTGAAAATCGTCGTTACGGAGTGCATATTACAGCTGTGGGTAATAAATATAACAAATCGGATGAATAGTATATAGGGGAGCTATAGCTATATCTGAACTGATCTTCAACAAATTTGACATACTAGCTTCTAGACTCAATTCGGTCGTAAGTGCCAAATTCCATCCCATTTGGACAAATATTAGACGTTTGGTGCACAATAAAAAGTAAATCGGACGAAGTTATATATGGGAGCTATATAAAAATCTGAATCGATCTCGATAAAATTTAGTAAAGGTATTTCTGAGCTGTATTTGATATATTGCCCCAAATATTGTTGTTACAGAGTGCATATTACGGCTGCGGAGGACAAAAATAACAAATCGGATGAACAATATATATGGGCGCTAGAGCTATATCTGAACCGATTTCGATAAATTTTGGCATACTTATTTTCAGGCCGAATCTGGTTGTATGTGCAAAATTCCATACCATTCGCACTGATATTACACGTTTGGTGCACAATAAAAGGGAGCTATATCTAAATTTTGACCGACTATCTCCAATTTCAATAGGGCTCGTCCTTGGGCCAAACAAATGATTTGTGAAAAATTTCATCTGGATAGGACAATTAATGCGAACTGTATTTGTTTACAAAAATACATGGACAGACGGACGGACGGACATGCATAAATCGACTCAGAATGTGATTCTATGCAGATCATGAAAAGGAACTATGGATCTATCTCGTTTCCTTTTGCCTGTTACAAAAAAATGCACAAATACATAATACCCTGACCACCTTGTGGTGTAGGGTATAAAAAATCGGTTCAGATATAGCTATAGCTCCAATATATATTGTTCATCCGATTTGTTATTTTAGTCCTCCGCAGCCGTAATATGCACCCCGTAACAACAATATTTGGGGAAATGTATCAAATACAGCTCAAAAATACCTTTGCCAAATTCTATAGAGGTCGGTTCGGATTTGGATATATATCCCACATATAACTTCGTCTGATTTACCTTTTATTGTGTACCAAACGTCTAATATTTGCCCAAATGGGGTGAAATTTGGCACTTACGACCGAATTGAGTATAGAAGCTAGTATGTCAAATTTAGTGAAAATCGGTTCAGATATAGCTATAGCTCCCATATATATTGTTCATCCGATTTGTTATATTTGTTACCCACAGCCGTAATATGCACTCCATAACAACGATATCCAGGGAAATATATGAAATACAGCTCAGTAATATCTTTGCCAATGTTTATCAAGATCGGTTAAGATTTGGATATAGCTGCCACATATATCAAATGGGCAATACAAGTCCGATTTTAAAAGATACAAAATTATAATTATAATCATAGCGTGTACGATTGAATTCTCCCATAAAAACTAAAAATATATTTAGGGGTTAAAATGGACAAAAAACTAAAAATGTTCCTGATTTTGAAGCCGTTATAAAGGTCACAAATAGAAACCATAGGACACGAATGCATGAAGTTAGAGTTTAGGACAGCGGGTAGAATGGACCACTACTTTTGTGTGAAAAAATACCAACATTACTTACAGGCGATATCCGAAATACACAAAAGACGAATTTTTTGGCTTTTTTATGCTGATTTCGTTGATGAATATAGTCAAATATCGTAGACGTATTATATAGATGAGTCTAAATTTGGAGATGATCGCAAAATATTAGGGGTTCAAATGAACCAAAAACAGAAAAAATTTCCTGATCACACAATTGAAGCCATTCCACACACCTGAGAAGAGCGTTAAGGACAGGAGTAAAATGTACCACAACAACTAACAGCACGACGGAGTGCGTAAATATTGGGCAAATGTCTTTTGTCAAAATGCAAAGGGTAATATCTGGGCAGAACTCCGTAACATCATTTCAGAAGCGAAATCTTCCAAAATGGATTTGGACATAAGAGGGTTTCTAACATGTTGTAGTGTTTTAGGGTATCACATGGTCGGTCCCGCACGACTGTAGCCTTTGTTTACTTGTTATGTAATAATCCAGAGTTTTCCAGATTATAGTCTAGTAGGCCATCAGGAAACCAGCAAGGAAAGGTCAAAAGTCGGGCGGGGCCGACTATTTGATACCCTACACCACTATGCGTATTTAGTAGAGCTCCCGCAAAAAAGTTTATATTGTTATTTCATGTAAAGTATACCAAAAAGTATACGAATTTATTTAAATGCGTATCATGGCTTTAGAGTAGTCACCAGAGTACACCACTATGCGTATTTAGTAGAGCTCCCGCAAAAAAGTTTATATTGGGATTTCATGCAAAGTATACCAAAAAGTATACGAATTTGGGAACTATATCCAACTCTGAATCGATTTGACGTAGGCATTTGTACCTCTAGTACCAATAACTTCATGCACCATAACATGATTTGACTTCGATAAAAATTAGATTAAAAAACCGAGTTTCACAAAAAACAGGTTGAATATGAAACAAGTAAAAAAAAAACATTAAGTTCGGCCGGGCCCTCCACCTTAGGGTAAAGGAAACATTAGAAGAAATGTGGCAAAGACCATTAAAATGCCGAATATCGGGAGGTACCGTTATATGGGGGCTCTACCAAATCGTGGACCTACACATGCAAGGTTCCGCCAATGGAGCTAGAACCCATTATGACCTACAAATACCAATTTTCAGACAAATCCGTGAAAAAATGTGGCATAAATCATCAAAATACCAAATATCGGGAGGTACCGTTATATGGGGACTATACCAGAACGTGGACCGATGTATGTCATTTTCAATACCAACCATCCTAGACACAATACCAAGTGCTCTGCTAAATTTTGGCGCTCTACGTCAAATAATGTGGGCTGTATCGTGATTTCAACAGACAGACAGACAGACGTACATCGTTAAATCGACTTAGAATTTTATGCTCCCTTTGAATATATATACTTTATGGGGTCTAAGACGAATATTTAAGGATGTTACAAACGGAATGACAAAGTTAATATACCCTCCTTTCCAAGGTGAAGGGTATACAAATCTAGCTATCTATCCGTAAAATCGGATGAAGATGTTTTTGGAAGGTAAACAAAAATCTGAACCTATCTTGATAAAATTAGGCAGAGGTATTTCTATACGATATATGGTACCATATATAATTGTTGTGGAGTGCATACTACGCGTGTGAGGGACTTTAACACCAAATCGGATGAAACATATATATATGGGGGATATAGCTATATCAGAACCGATTATTACCAAATGTTTGTATCTGCTTCTTGGCTGAATTCCGTCGAAAATGCCAAAATTCAGTCCATTTGGGTTGATGTAAAATAAACCTGAAATCTGATAGAGATATACCCGGGAGTTATATCCAAATCTGAACCGATCTTGACAAAATTTTATTTCTGAGCTGTATCTGATATCTGGTACCAAAGATCATTCTTGTGGAGTGCATATAGATACTTGTATAGAAATTTCCAAGTTTCAGTTCATTTAGGCTGATATAAGCCATTTGGTACACAATTAACCCGAAATCGCCTGTGGATATATGTGGGAGCCATATCTAAATTTGAACCGATTCTCACCAATTTTAATATGGTTCGTCCTTGGGCCAAACATATTTTGTTTGGAAATGTCATCTCAATCGGATAATAAATGCGACCTGCAGTTTGTTCACAAAAGTACATGGACGGAACGATGGACTGACAGACAGATGGACAGATAGAAAATGATTCTATGAAGGACCTCAAAAATAACTACGGGTCTATCTCGCTTTCATCTTCATGTTATAAACAAATGCACAAAGAAATAATACCCTTTGCCACTATGTGGTGTAGGGTATAAAATGTCAGTCTGGCTATATGGAAAAAAGTAACCTAAAATGCTCTATTGATGCAAGATAACCTCGATCAGTGACCAAAATGAGTGGTAACATAAGTGTTACGTTCTTATTCTTAGTTCCAGTTCTTATTCTAATTTTTGTGGTGACTTCTGATCGCTTGTATTTCCGTTTATATTATCAACAAAAGAAGTATTCAATCAACACCCAATTCCCATTAACAAAAACAAAGTTACATTTTACATTCATTGTTTTATTTATTTTCAATTTGCCATTCTAAATAAAACTTGCAGCGATTTACTGTCAATGGCATCGACAATTGTCATTTCAGTCATAGTTCCTTCCCTCTTACAACGATACAACATGGCCAGCAAACAGAACGTTGTGCTTGTTGCGGATGACGAAAGCAAATGGATGATCAGCATAGAAGGGAATGTAGGTTTTGGTTTCTACGAAGAAAAAGGAAAGCATTCGAATCACTGGCGAAAATAAAAGTCAAGTTTCAACTCACCATCGAGAACCAAATCGGAGGCATCACTTTCATGAATTTCAATCATTGCTGCATGTTGTACTTCCGAAATTGGCATATGGCCATGACCATGTTCAAGCATGTCACTGAAGTCAGCTGAATGGGTAAACATTTCGTAGATGCCAAGCTGAAAACGACAACATTACATTTATATATGGACTTAGGGACCAAATATGTTGGCCTTACCTTCTGTAGAGCAACTTTAAGTGGAATACTGGAACTAATTTTGAATTTGGGCACGTAGACATCCATTTGTTCCATTTTCCAGTGATCGTTAATATCGTCGAAATCGAATGACTTGAGTTTCTCTTCCAATTCATAGAGGCCGTTTTTCTTATTTGGCAAAATGATGATCATCGAGAGATCGCTCTGTTCGAATGGTGCCTCCAAAAGCTGAGCATCCAAAATGGAACTTTCGGCATAGTGGAACAAGTCCTTTGCATGGATTGTGGGGACCTTAATGCACTTTTCTTTGTCCAAGCAGAAGTCACGTTTGACGGTGAACTCCTTGCAGAAGGGACGAGCCCATCCTCCCTTGAGGTATGCCGCACTGACCATCTCAGCAATGGTGTGCTCATCGATCGAACTGCAAATTTGACGGATATTTCTCTTGGTTCTCTTCGATATCCATTGATTGATAATGTCCATGGACTTCTCTACTTCATTGAAATCAAGGGACTCGAATTCCGAATGGAAAGGCGTCTCAGCATGCAATCTATATTTGTCGGATAGTTTAATATCATGATTGTAGAAAAGTTTGTTGGTAAAGTCCAGAATTGTACGATTCAGTGAATCCGATGTCATTTTGGCATGTTTGATCAGATCGTCTTTGTTCTTCGTAATATGGAGGGCCAGTCTTATTTCTTCCGCAGTGTAGCCATAGGCACCACAATAGAGCATTTCCATGGCATATTTAATGGCCAGTGGAGACATGACGACATTTTCCTTCGATCTCTGCAAAAGTACTTTACTCAACACTTCCATCTCAAAGTCGCGATACTTCTCCACTACAGGATTGGCGTTGCTCAATGCCAACAACGATAGGCATATGGCCATAAGTTCTGAAATGGAAAATGATTTTAGGAACCACATTTCTTGTATTTCTGTTTTTCGTTTGGCCCACACTTACTTAAACACAACTTCATTGCTGCAAATATTCTTTAGAATCGTAGATGCTCTGATTGGCAACTGATTCTGACAGCAGTTGTGAGCCGTATTTATATCGTGGAAAACCAATAGAGCTTGCCCAACTCTCTCACTCTCTTTCGGTGTTAATATCTTCCTTGAAATTTAAATTTAACGCGCTTGGGAAAGATATATGACTTCTTGCATCCAGTTGGGTTTTACCAACAGCAAGAACACACATTCATTCGCACACTTAAGCTCATTTCAAAAGCGATTGGCGATTTAGTTTCTTTGTTCTTACCTCAAAACCGGTGTTCAATTCTACAACTGCCGAAGGGTGGGTTTCTTTCATATTCGTGGAATATTCTCTTTAGAACAATTGTTGGAAAATCGAAAGAGTGTTGCTGTATTCTGGCCAAAGTGTTGCCGTTTTAATGTTTTAAAAAGCAAAATGGTTACAAATTAAAGAAGTACAATAAAGTATATTCTCTTTAATGCCATAAAATTTTATAATGATTTTAGCGTATGACTCCACATTAAAGCTATTCATGTTACAGAACGTCCAACTGTAAAGGATATCAGTAAGATAATCGGGTCACAAATCGCAGGACAAGGACTACATTATAAATACTGCATATTTTAAAGAATGGAGATAATCTTTAGAAATATTTGCAGGCAACTCAAATGCTATTGAAAAAATTTTTGAATATTTTTGGTCTTTTTTTACATATGGTTAAAAATTCCATTAAACGGGATAGCAGCAAGTCAAAATATTCTATAAACTGATTTGTCATAAAATTCTATTATAGGTCTAGAAGACGTCAAAAGTCTAAATCTTACCTGAACACCTGGAATTCATATATATTAAAAACTCATTTAGTTTGTGCAAAAATCTGAAAAAAAATGTTTCCATCAATATTCCTAAACAAACCAAAAATATTCCATAATTTCCTAGGACTTTTTACAGTCGACGCCTGAAAGCCGTCACTGAAAATGAATTTCAAAATTTACGTACTTAAAGTGAAAAGTATGTCTTCGGTTTTTATACCCTAGAACACTATGTGTTGGGGGTATTATAAGTCAATTCAATTCGGAATGGTCTCTAGCCAGAAAATGATAAACAAAGAAAATCGTGAAAAAATAAGTGAATATTTTATTTTTTTTCATGTTTTTTACCGCATGCGATTTTTTTAATTTGACTTACAATTTTGAATTGAACATTTTGTAAAGTTTTTTACACCCCGTAACACTATGTCTTAGGATATTCTATAAAGGTCGCAATTATTGTTCTGATTTTGCACGGGGTCAGAATTAAAGCCTATTTTTTTGAAAATGTACATTTAGGGGTTCAAGTAGACCAAAAAATTTAAATTTTTCCAATTTTGCAGTCGCTTTACAGGTAACAATTGAAAAGCAATCCACACGAAATTTAGCATGGGAAGAGACTTAAGAAAGGAAGAAGTATGGACCACAATTTTCGCGTGAAATTGTTTTGAATGCCTAACAACATGAAGGAGTTTGTAAACATTGGCCAAAAGCCTCGATCAAAAAGTTAAGGGTAACATCTGGGCAGGGCTCAATGACATAATTTCAAAACCCAAATCTTCCAAATGGATTTGGACATAAGAGGGATTCCAAAATATTGTAGTGTTGTAGGGTATCACATGGTCGGCCCCGCACGCTTTGCTTAGTTGTTTAATGTTATTTTACATAGCAGTTAAAAATTAGAACTTTTTCCCAATTCGCTGTACATGTTCTTTTAATTTGACCGTGCAATAGGCAGTCTGGGTTCTAGAAAACGACAAGTGGACTCGCTAATTCTCGTTTATAGATCAAACCCCCAAAAGAAATCCTGGATTCTCTGGCCAAATGTTGTTAATGCCTTTATGTAATTGTGACTATAAGCAAAGGGACCCTCAGATGATTTGAGATATGTTTCGCTAGACTTAGGATAGAGCTTTGAAATTAACCGGAGATCTTAGAGTAAAATAGTTCTTCTTTGTTATCATTTGCCTAAAAAGACATTTTATGTTACATTTAGTCGTCAAAAATTCAGAGAAAAAATTGCTGAAAAAACTTTTTGGGAACATTAAGGCAAATATTTTTTGATATTTAGTGGAAATAGAGATCTCTTTTCTTTTGTGTCTCATAGTGAACTTTATTTTGAGTGTTTCTGAATACCGGTTCAGGTTTCTGTACAGCACTTCCATGCAGGGTGATATGAAAAAACTGCAACCAACTTCAGATTGCTGTCATTTCTAAGGTACTCGTCCGACAGCTGTCAAAAATATTCCAGTGACAGATCATTATCATGTTTACAAGAGTACAAAAGCATTTAGGTGAGAATTTTCCAGAAAAATAGTTATTCGTGATGGAATTCAAGTGTGATAGTGTGATTTCTTTATATTTGGCTGG
This sequence comes from Musca domestica, assembly GCF_030504385.1. NCBI lineage: Eukaryota > Metazoa > Arthropoda > Insecta > Diptera > Muscidae > Musca > Musca domestica. The sequence continues at coordinate 2,897,598 of NW_026712230.1, read as the reverse complement.
AAAACCACAAGTGGCTATCGTTAGAGTACTCCAGTATTTAAATATGAATAAATCGTTTCTGTCTCGTACCATCGTTCGTTACCGTGATACTTGTAGCGTAGCCCGTCGTCAAGGATGTGGACGGAAGAAAAAGAGCTCAGTGTAAAGCCATTGATATTCCAAAAAGGGCAATAATTTACACCCCAACAGAAAGAAAATAGACTCAAAAGGGCTAAAGAGTTGGTTCGCTTGGCGAAAAGTGGTGAACTGTCGAATTTGGTTTTCTCCGTTGAGAAAACATTCGTTGTCCAGCAGTTTGTAAACAAACAAAATTTTCGTGTTTACTTGCCAAAGAGGTCAGCTGAAAATGTGCCCTTCGGTTGGCCACCAGAACTCAAGCGCAGGCCATGGTGATGGTCTGGGCCGCGATAACAGCCGATGGTCGCTCACCGCTCGTATTATTCGACCGTGGCATCAGAATAAATGCAGAATACTATCTCGAACATATTCTGGAGTATGTATTAAAGCCTTGGGCACGCAAATATTTTGGCAGACCTTGGACATTCCAACAGGACTCAGCACGCGCCACCCAAGAATAAAGTTCCTCGCCTCATTTTCAGCGCACAATGGCCACCAAAATCTCCAGATACCAAACCGTTGGACTATTTTTCAGTTATATGGGGGCTATACGATATCGTAGACCTATATAGATAATTCTCTTCCAAGGGATAAAGTGCTCACAAAGAACTCCTTGTGTGGAATTTCAGACAACTCCATTGAAAAATGTGGCTAAATGCATCAAAATACCGAATATCGGGGGCACCGCTCTATGGGGGCTATACGATGTCGTGAACCGATATAGCCCATCTTCGAACTTGACCTGCCTGCACACAAAAGGGAGATGTGTGCAAAATTTTAGTTTCCTATCTTAATTCGTTTTGACTGTAGTGTGATAACAACAGACGGACAGACGGATGAACAGGGCTAAATCGTCTTAGAATTTTACGCTGATCAAGAATATATATACTTTGTTGGGTCTAAAATGATTATTTTGATGTGTTACAAACGAAATGACGAACTTAATATACCCTCCATACTATGGAGGGTATAAAAATGTAACAATTATGGCGTTTGACTTGGTTGCAGTTTTTTATCTCTGCCTGTGAGGACATCTTTTGATTTTCAGATTTTTTTAGGTTTGAACAATATTTTCCAAACAAATCTACTGTAAATTCACATTTTGAGTTGTTACATACCCCTTATAGCAGGTTTGGCTGAATTTGGTATGTAGGGTTTTTTGTGGATAGAATCTCTTCTTACAAAATGCTTTCATAACGTTTTCCCGATTTTTGGAAATGTGATTTTCGCCACAATATCCAACGGTGGAGGATTTAGTTTGCAATTAAGGGTTCTTACTGGTTAACACTAAGTTCCACTATTTATAATTTCCCCTTATAATGATAACTGAAGATATTCTGTATTTTTATTGTTTCAATCATGGTAGATTTGTGCAATTGAAGGAAGGATGGTAATTAAGTTTGATCAGCATAAAATTCTACATCAATTTAGCAATTTCCGTCCGTCTGTCCATTTTCCTGTCTGTGGAAGTCGCTCTAGTTTCCGAACGAAATGAAGTATGTTGATAAAATTATACTCAAATGTGTTCTAGGTCTGCAGGACCTTTGGTATATAAAATGGGATATATAGGTCCACGTTTTTGTGTAGACTCCATATAACGGTACGTCCCTATGTTCCGTATTCTAATGGATTTAGAGATATTATTCACTGGAATTGTTTCAAAGTTCGTATTGTAAATTAGTAATGAAAGCTACAGCCTGTGACAGAAAATTGCCTACACAAAACCTCGTCTTCGGTACTCATAGGGGGGTTATGCGACATTATGTCGGAATTGTTTCTCATTTTTCGGGTTTTTAATATTGTAATGCCTGTGTAGACCTCAATATAAAGGTAACACCCTATAAAAGATATGTACTGTATTAGGCAATATAATCTAGAAAATGATATAAAACCTTGAACAAAACCTTATCGGCAGCTCATATGGGTGCTATGCTCCATAGTCAACAAAAATTTAAAGACTATTCCGGAAAAGAGTATTCTATATTGAAAACCTTATATGTTAAATTAGGGCAAATTTAGTCAAAGAATGTTAAGCGATGCCATTATAAGAGAGCTATACCTAAATGAGGACCGATATACACCATTTTTAATAGCAATCGTACTTCGAATAACATTTAAAACAGTTATATTTTAACAGTAAGTGTTTATTTCTATTTAAAAAATTAATACCGATGTTCTCCATTCTTTAGAAGTATTGACCTTGAAAGATTTATAGCATTTGTCACATTTTATTGCTGAAGGTTATAGCACGGTGTTTCGTTTTCCAATTTCAGACTTGGGAGAATTTCCATTTAATTAAATTATCACCAGACCTATTTAAAATTTGCTACAAATCTTAAAAAGCGACCACTTTTCCCAGTATGTGAGTAAAAATCTATCAATGACAACACTGTTCGATAAAGCTTTTGCTGACCCTAACCAAGTTGCAGCAGCATTTCCAATTTCTTTGCACCAGATACTTGTGGTGCAGAGGACAAGGTAAATCATTTAAAAACCAGTTTAAAAGAGGCTCAAAACTAATGTATCAGACATGCATGAATGCACACGTGTCATTGGCGTATCTTGTTTATATTTCGAAGGGGTGGCCAGTACATTTCGATAATGGGAAATGGGAAATAACCGAGAGACCTTTAAAAAATTCAAGCTCATTGCTGGAATTATATAGTTTTTCTACGCCATTGGAAAAATTGCAATAATATTGAAGTCAGTGGCGGTAATTACATTTTAAATAAATGCACTATTCGGACAGATCAAACATATTAAATTATTCGATCATAGCCATTGTGATCGCAGACAAGTTTAGACAATAGAAAAATAATAATTCATCACGTTTTAAATTAAAATAAAGGCGACAAAAGTGGTTGCAAATGCAATGTTAGGATAGGTTCACTTCAAGCAAAATACAGTTATCTTAATCTTCGGCTTATTTCACGTTCTATAAAAGTAAACTTATATACATACCAATAATTTCAAATGAAATGAACATATTTTTTCAGCATTCGCTACTACTTTTTCCACAAGATAATTTCAGTGCAAAAATAACAACTCCTTGGGCATAATTTCTGGCACGGCATGCTGGATATTTTCATTGATTGCTGCGTCAAACTAAATCTATAGTTTTAGAGCAAAATGTAAACGAGCATCCTAAGTCCACCAAATGATATGTGATTTTGACGATGTATGGATATCTAAATGGGCCTTCCATATGATTTTTATGATTGGGCTTATCGTATTGCAATATATCAATTTTTCATCCTCGATTACAAAATGCTTATTATAGCCGAAGTTATGTTTTTAAATACTTGACTGTTTATCGAAACTATTTTTAGGGGTATTTACAGGGTGAGATGAAAAAATTGCAACCAACTTCAGACAGCTGTCATATCTAAGTCACTCGTCCGATAGCTGTTAAAATTATTCCAGTGACACTGGTTGCGTAGCCCGACGTCAAGGAAGTGAACGAAAGAAAACAACAACATCAGCAGAAATGATTCGAAAAGTAAAGAAGCAACTGGATCGAGACCCGCGACGCAGTGGCCGAAAAATGGCTCTTGAGCTGAACATATCGCAATATTCCATTCGGCAAATATTGAAAAATGAGCTCGGGGTAAAGGCATTGAAATTCCAAAAAGTGCAAGAACTTACACCGCAACAGAAAATAGACTCAAAAAAGCTAAAGAGTTGTTTCGCTTGGCCGATAGTAGTGAACTGTCGAATTTGGTTTTCTCCGATGAGAAAACATGTTGCCCAGTAGTTTGTAAACAAACTAAATTATCGTGTATATTTGTCAAAGAGGTCAGCTGAAAATGTGCACCTTCGGTTGGCCACCAGAACACAAACGCTGGCCATGGTGATGGTCTGGGTCGCCATAACAGCCGATGGTCGCTGCCACGGTATCAGAATAAATGTCGAATATTATCGCAAAAATATTCCGAAGGCGTATTAAAGCCTTGGGCACGGAAAACATTTTGGCCGTAGATCTTGGACATTCCAACAGGACTCAGCACCATCGCACTCAGCACGCGCCACCATAATTCGTGCCAAAGGTGACCAAATCGAACAAATCTAATTATATTCTAAAAGTTGATGCTATTTCCGACATTTTTGCTTTCACTCAATAACATTAAAAAAAAATTTAAAAATTATGGAGTTTGACTTTATTGCAGTTTTTTCATCTCAACCTCCGACTCAATAATACAAAACCTCAAAACATTCATGATCAGCAGAAGCGAAATTATTTAATGGAGATCTCTGAATTTTGCCAGAAAGGAATGTGTTTCGTATACGAATACTGATATTGCAAATGAGATAACCGAATGTTTAACGGCTACTGACTTTCAATATTTCTTTCAACACAGTTCAGTTTTTTACGTTTTTCAGCGAGAGAAATTTGTATCAACAAATTTCAATAAATGTGAAATATTTTTTGTAGCTCCTTCATACCCCACCCCTCAGGAATCTTTGAAAACATATCTAGTATTCACAATAGCAGCTGATTGTTGAAGCTGAGCTGAAGCTGGAGAACTGAGATTCGAGAGAGCTGAGATTTGAGATTTATAGCACCAAGCGATATTGTACACATTGTGTATAGAGGGTCTCTTAGAATCGCAAGAAAATGATTTGGACAGTTTTTGTTGAGCATTTTAGGATCTACAACTTTTATTTGAGCAAATGTGTGATAAAACCTAACGTTTTCCAAGAAAATCAAAATAATGACATTTGACCCTGAATATTTTTTGCACACTTTTGAGTCCTATATATCAATACCGTTCAATTTCTTGGGACCACAGCTTCGGTACTCCCCCATATTGGGCTTCACTACATTAAAACAAGTAAAAAAGGCAAGTCAAGTTTGGCTGGGCCGAACTTTTGATACCGAAATTCCAATATTCGAGGGGTATGCGTCACTTCTGTTATTAGGAACACCTCATACAAATTTCAAACAATTCGGTAAAAAAAATTTGGCTACAATCATCAAAATACCGAATATCTGGAGGATAGGGGCTATAGAAAAATGTTGACTTTTTTGGAAATTGTTCTACATAAGCAGACACATTTTAAGTGGTTCCGTGAGAAAATGTTGCTTAGATCGCCAAAATACAGAATATCGGGTAGTGCCTCTATATCAGGGCTACCAGAAAACGTGGACCTTTAAAAACAATGTTCCGGCACAAGTGGAAGAACCCACTGAGAACTCTATGAACCAAATTTTAGACAACTCCGTTAGAAAATGTGGATACAATCATAAAAATACAGAGTATCGACATGTGCCGTAATATGGGGTCTATAGGAAAACGTTGTTCTATATAGACAATATTCTGCCACATGAAATAGTTACGGATTCTAAAAATAAAAAATAAAATATTGGAAAATGTGGCTAGAATCGTTAAAATTCCGAATATCGGGATGTAAAATTAAATCGGGACTATACGAAAACGTAGACTTGTATTGACAATGTTCTGCTACAGAAGATAGAACCCATTATAAACTCCAAATGCTAGATTTTAAGCTATTCCGCTAGAAACTGAGGCTACAATCAACGAAATACCGAATATGGGAAGGTATAATTAAATGGGGGCTAAATAAAAAGGTAGGACTATGTTAACAATGTTCTTCATATGTTGTAGATCACATTTCAAACTTTAAATACCAAATTTTTAATTATGCCGTAGGAAAATATGTCTAAAATCGTCAAAATTCTGAATATGGGGAGGAACATTATATGGGGGCTATACGAAAAAGTGTATCTATATAGACAGAGTTCTGCCACAGTATTTAGATCCCATTACAAATTCTTAATACCGAATGTTACACTATTCTGTTGAAAGTGTGGCTAAAATCGTCAAAACACCGAATATGGGGAGGGATAATTTTGGGGGCTATACGAAAACCTTAACCAATACGGCTTATATTAGAATATGACCTGACTTCTGACAAAAGACAACTCTATGCTACATCTTTGCTTCCTTTTACATGTGGTTTGGACTCTAGCGTGATTACTATAGACGGGCGGTCGGACGGGCATGGCTAAATCGACTTAAGGTGTAAGTACATAAGAAGCTTGAGGTCATGGCTAGGCATATTTTGTGTGTTCATAAATGGATTAGAGAGCCGCACTAAAATCCTGCCGTCGTTTCCCATTATAATTTGATATTTATGTGTCTAGCCATGACTTTAGGCTTTTTATGTACATGCACCTTTAGAATTTTACGCTGATAAAAATTATGCTGTGTCTTAAATGATTATTCCGATGAGTTACAAACGGAATGACAAGCTTAATATACCCTCCATACTTTGTATGTGGAGGGTACAAAATAATGATTAGTAGTGCCTGGTTTGTTATATTGTCCCTCTAGTGGAAACCCAAAATTGTAGTCATTCTAAACCCCTTGGTCACATTAAAAGCTTGGGCTAACTCATAGTTGAGGGCACAAAACATTCTGTCAATTTTTTACGTAACTCTTGCCTGTTTTCCTTTTTTCTTTTTGGTTTCGCCGCATGTAGAAAAAGTATTTCCACTTTGCAATTGGGAAGGTCATTTGAATTTACTCGCATCTCTACGCCACTGACACATGCATACATTTTTTGGTCGCTTATTTACTGAGAAAAGTAAATGGAAATCCCAATGTTTGTGGCAACTTCTTGGGGTTTTTCCAAAGATTCTGATTATGTTCAATTTTTTTAACTTTCTATTTTTGTTGAAAATGGTTAACATAAATTTTTATCTGAATTAAAATTTTTTCACTACAATGAGAATCGGTAAATAGCAACCTGAAAATAGTCAGCTTAAACCTTTAAAACTTAATAAAAATTTACCATTTTAGTCTAAATATATATGCAAAATGTTTGATCCTAATAATTTTAAAGGCCATTAGTCATAACCAATGTCCTTCTGTCAATGAAAAGCAATAATGGTCTGCTGACCAAGTCTCAGTGGAAGCTGCTTTATTAAATTTTAACAGTTTTTTTCATTTAGTTTTCGTTAAATTGTATAAATAAGAACGCCTCAATCACTCCATATTAATAATATTTTAATTATATGTATGGTTCAATAAATTAGCGCCACTCTCTTCCATATTTCGCTTGAATTCTTTTTACAGTGATTGCAATCGATTTTTGTCTCACATCCAATACATTTACTTAAATTATGTAAAACATTTTCCCGCAGTGTGATCGCGTGCCAGTTTCGTGTAAAACCATTTATTTTTAAATAAAAGTAATTTCATTGGTATTACGACATTCTTGGAACCAACTACTGTTTCACCGAATTCTTAACGTGAGTCGGTCATATATTTTTGTTTAAAAAAACGCAGTATTGTTGCCTTTGGTAAAATGACCGACCATTCCCTGCATCAACAGTTGAAGATATTGGTTTAAACAGTAACTATACATGACTTTTGTTTTATGATGAAACTCTTTAGGCATTTGAATGCTTTGGGTACGAATAAATTCTCACTGTCCTTCTACTCAGAAAAATTCACAAATATGAAGTCTGATATATTTGATATTCCACGTGTTCTGACAATTCATGGTACAATAATTAAAACGTAGATCATACAAACCTCTGAATTAAAATAGTTCCTTTAATTGTTTTAGAAGGCCGCTATCACACACTCACCATCATGTGACACGTTCTGTCATTGCCCAGCAATAACTTGGGTGCTGTATGAACCAATAGCTTTAATATATAAGTTTCATCCGATTTGGGGTTTAAAGTCCCGTCCCTCACATGCGAATATGCACTTCACAACAACAATCATTACAGCTTAGAAATAAGTCCCTAAAATTCTCTCAAGATCGGTTTAGATTTGTATATAGCTCCCATATATATTTATCCGATTTTAGGTTTATGGCTAATTTCGCCCAAATAGAGTGAATCAAAACGTGGGTGGTGTCGTTATATGGACGCATTGCCAAAACGTGACCCCATGAAGACATTATTCTACTACAAGAATTGTTATCTTTGCGGGTCTTAAATACATAATGTATAACAATTCCGTGTGAAAATGTGACTGGAACTATCAATACTTCGAATATCGGGCGGTACCGTTAAGAATCCGGGGAACAATATGGACAATGTTCTGACACCGAGAGTAGACCCCATTATGAACTAAAAATACCGAATTTGAAACAAATCCGATAGAAATCCAAGATACCGAATATCTGGAGGTACAGTTTTATGTGGGCTGCAGGGAAAAAGGACCTACAAATTCTAAATACCAAATTTAAAAAATTTCGTGGAAAAATGTTGAAGCACATTCTAATCATTCTATACATATCCTATTGTCCATGTATTTTGTAGACACGGTATAGGTCCCATTATATCTTCGATTAGATTGAAATTTTGCTTAGCTAAACGAAGGAACTAGGACGAACCATACTGAAATTGATAATGATTGGTTCAAATTTAGATATAGTTTCTGTATATATCCTCGTGCGATTTCAATTTTATTGTACTATAGACCTGCCTGGAAGCAAAGACGATATATGAACTTTACAAGAATGATAATTGGCACCAAATTTCAAGAAAAATCGTCAATTTTTTAGAGAAAATCGGCATTTATATTTGTGAAAATCGGCAACATATATTTCATTAAATCTAAATAACAGAAAATGCATACGCAAAACTATGCATTTCAATAAAAATAGGATAACAAATTTAGTTTAGTGAAAAAATAACAGAATAAAAACCATTGTGCAATAAAAAGGTAAGGTAGAGTTACCAGCTGGTTACAATTTTTAAGTGTGCCCGACTTCTGCCAATTTTGTGTATGTATTTATTGGCTTAAAAAACAAAAGCCAAAAATTTTAAAATCAATGATTGGATAACACGTACATTGCAGGACACATATTAATGGTAATAACCATTTTTGCCATGGAATTGGCAGGTCGATCAATGTAGATCATATTTTTGAATAAAAATCCAGGCATTTCATTTATCTTTCGCGCCTTATAAGCAATATTTAAAATAATGAAAAATGTTAAATTAATTAGAACCACCTGCTGCATCTACTTTTGAATAATTCTGACAGAAAGCGGGAGTAGCCCCAGGGGTGTATTTCTGTACTTTTACGGAGCTGTTCTACCTCCTTATTGTACCATGATAAAAACATAAATATTAATCTTAACGAATACTATCAATAATGAGATCTTCAAGATTTGCGTATAACAGAGTCTATTTAATAAGGCCATGGAATAATAATCCAATCCAATCATATCAGATTTGGATGTAGCTCCCATATATCTTCAACCGATTTCAGGTTAATTGTGCACCAAATGGCCAATATACGTCCAAATGACCTGCATTTTGGTACATCCGACAGATATAGCATATACATGTTTCATCCGATTTGGGGGTTCAAGTCCCTCATATTCGAAATATACACTGATAATTGGTACGGGATATCTTATAGAGCTCAGAAGAACTTTTGCCAAATTTTTTCGAGAACGGCTTAGATTTGGGTATACCTTCCATACATATCCTTAATCCGATTTCAGGTTTATTGTGCAAAAAATGACAAATATCCGCCCAAATAGAGTGAATTTCGGGATGTACAGGGTTGTCCATATTCGACGGACCCATCTGGCAACGCCATAACTTTTGACAGAGATGTCACATCGCTTAATGACGTACCGCGTTTGAAGCGTCAGTCCAAGCAGATTTTTACCATGAACCAATACACGCCACGCGAGCGCTCTGAAACAGTTGAAATTTACATTCAACAGAAGAAGTCAATTGTGAAAACTCAACGTGCTTTTAAAACATTAAAACATGTGAGAAGAGCGCTTTCTAAGAACATCGTTAAGCGTTTATATGAAAAATTTTCGACTAGTAAGGCTCTTTCTAATCCGAAGAGGCCATATAAAAGTCGACCAAGGCGATCGGCCGAGAATATCGCTGCCGTACGACCAAGTGTTGAGAGGTCCCCAAGAACATCCCAAAAACGCCGTTCTCAGCAGTTGGGCATGGCTCGGTCCACTTTACAACGGATTATTTGCATTAATATGCATAGTGGTGTAGGGTATAATATGGTCGGACCCTCCCAACTTTTGACTTTTCCTTACTGGTTTCTACTGAACTCTAATTAAGTTACAATTAGTACATATTTTTATTGTATATTTTGAGTTAGGTATTGTGCCTGAACTCAGGTAGTAAATATTGTCATTCTTTTTATACCCTACAACACTATGTGTTGAGGGTATTATAAGTTTGATTGGGCCAGAATTTATGTAACACCTCGAAATATTTGTTTCCCACATAGGAAAGTACATATGGATCTTCCTAGCTGGCCGAGCTGAATCGATCTAGCTATGTATGTCCGTCCGTCCGTCTGTCCATGTTAATTTGTAATCACGCTACAGGTCGCAATTATGGCCCGATCCTAACGAAATTTTGCACGAAGGTGGGGTTAGGGCGAGAATAGAAGCCTATTTCTTTTGGAGATGATCGCCAAATGTTTAGGGGTTGAAATGGACCAAATACTGAAAAAATGTCGGATTTTGCAGTAGCTATACAGGTCGCAATTATAGACCAATCGACGCGAAATTTCGCATGTAGCTAGAGTTTAGGGAGGCAGAAGCCTACCAATTTGGGTGGTCATCGGATAATATTTAGCGGGTAAAATATACCATATCTTTTATGTTGAAATAATTCAAAAATTTTCATTAAACAGCGCATATTTTAAATCCCCGCGAAATCACAAAGCCATGACAAGGTTACTCCCGATCTTTACATTGATGTTAACATCCAACAAATCGGACATATAGCAAAATATGTGCGATATATATGTCTTTCAAAGAAGATATGCTTCAAAGATCTCTAATATGTCGAGAACGGCTGAACTGATTTCGACAGTTCTCATTAATTCAGAATGGCCTCTTGTCAGGAAAGAAAAAACGTCTAAAAAAATCGAATAAAAATATATCTCTAAAGATGAAAATATCGATTTTGTAAAATTTTCTCATATTTTTTCAATTTTGTCATATTTTTGGCATATTTTCATTTTGAATTAAACATTTGGTAATATTTCTACAGCTAACAAAACTAAGTAGTTAGGATTTCAGGATATCATATACAGATCGCATTTATGGCCCGATCCTTACGAAATTTTGCATGGGGATAAGATGAGGGTCAGAATAGAAGCCTACTCTTTTTGGAGATGATCGCCATATATTTAGGGGTTGAAATGGAAACAAAAAACTGCAAAATTGTCAGCAGGTCGTAATTATCGCTCGATCCTCACGCACATTTGAATGGGGGTTACTGGACATTGCAAAAGCCAAGCAGTTTTGGATGCCCATCCAAAAATATTCAATGTGCGAAATAGTTTGCCAACTTTTGTAGACAAAATACGAAAATGTCCATTCCAGTGACTTTTTGTAGAATTCACAAATACAGGAAAGACGCACTTCTGACTATTTCGTTGAAGAATATAGTCAAATATCTGTATCTCATATAGATGCGTTTTAGTCAAAAACCAATAATAAATGTTAATCTTTTGCCACTTCTGAGAGATTAAAGGTCTTTGGGAAATATTGGTTCCAGATCTAGGAAGACCATTTACGTGCAACATCTACCAATAAATTGGAAATGAGCAAATTAGTTTAAGTTGCTATTATTCGAAAATTAGAGAACGAAACCTGATGGTTTTCTTTTATTATTTGTCACAATATCTTGTGGAATTCTTTCGAGTATCTCGCCTATATAAACTGTATCGTTTATTATAGTGTTGTATGGTGTTCAACGGTCGGCCTCGCTCGACTGTAGCCTCTGCTTACTTGTTAGAAAATAAAAGTGGGTAAATTTAAAAAAATATATATATGTTTAACAAAAAATTATTATCTTTCTATGTTGCCATTGTAAAATTAAGAAGATATAGTAATTTCAAATAAGCATTTATCTTGTCAAATTTCGCTGCATACAAAATAGGATCCCATCTCTGTATACAATGGATTTATAAATACAAAATTTTAACAATGAGATGTTGTCAAACGAATATTTAAAAAAAAATTGTAAACACATGATTACATGACTTTACCTCCTTATCCCACCATGTATTTTACTCTTTTAGGGTCAGTAATTTTTAAACATTTAAATGAATTTGAATTAAAATCAAAGAGTCTCCATATTAGATTTGCAAGTTCATTAAATATTTACGAAGTTTTGTTCAGGAAACGCCATAAACCAAAATATACTTCAACATATTCAAAAAAAATGTTGTCTATAAAATCAATTTTATGAATATTATCTCTTATTAAGTCCTTCATTTCGTTAAGTAAATGAGTTTCGATTGTTTTTTTTTTTTAATAATTTGCAAGTGCTATTAATAAAATTGAGAATATACTTCAAAAAAGATATACTTTTTATTTCGTTCAGATGTTCAAAAATAATTTGGCAACGTTTAATGCCGCTTTAAGTTAAAATTTGAGACAATTTGCGTCGATCATTAAAGTATCGTCAATTTTGAGTCAAAAATCGGCATTTTCCATTGTTAGGGTAAAATATCGTCAAAATCGGCAAAAATGGCAGCCCTGCATCAGATGCAGACAGACAGTTCTAGGCAGGTATGTTTCCTATATAGTGGAAACACAAACTGCCAATTTACAGAAAATTGGAGTTAAAATTGTGACTAGACCAACCAAAAGATCATAAATCCTATATAGCCCTGAGACGGAAGGACATCGCTAAATCAACATAGAATTTTACGCTGATTAAGAAAATATATACTTTGTAGGGTCTAAAATGTAAATGTACAGAATGACAAATTTAGTGTACCCTCCATACATTGTGATTAAAAATTTACAATGTTATTTAAAATCCCTTCCTTCGCCAATTTTGCAAAAAAAAAAAAAATATACGAGGAGTTAACAATGGGGTATTTTTGATCCCTTTTTAAAAATATGGTTAAAAAAACTCACTTTAAAACGGATTGTAACAAATTAAAATATTCTAAAAAAATATTTGTCATAAAATTCTACTATACGTCCTAGATGTCAAGGGTCTAAATCTTACTTACTAAATTTAATATGTATTTGTGTTTGCTTATAATTTAAACAACTCCGTTGTATTATTTTGCCTTTGGTTTTCGTAATTCTGAATTTAACGATATACCATTTTTTTAATATTTTTAGGAATAAATTCCACTTTCATATAATTTGACTAGTTCTTTCTTCAAATCCTTCGCGTGAACAGTGGGCGATATAAAACAGGACAACCTATAGCAGTAAACGAAATATGAGCGTTTTGAAACCCTTCAACTGGACGAGAATTAAAAGACTAGCTGATAAAGTTCTTCCCGCAATCTCTGGATCTCATATAAATGTATATTATTTCTTTCAGTGTTTCATATTTTAATGAAAGTGAATTTTTTGTCGTTCTAAATTGAATCAATTTCGTTGTCATGGCCACACGAAAATTGTTTCTATATGTACTTGTGCCGATGAGCCTGCTTCGCACACCCCCTTCCATAGTTAAAAATACATTCAATGAAGTTCAACAAATGCCGACGCATAAATGAAGAAAAAACAGAAAAACTACACACACACACCGACACTCGTACATACCACCACACATGGTTCAATTATGATGAAAATTCACTTCGTCCATGGGCGGTGTGAGACAACGCATAACGCCAGATAGTCAGTCAGCTGTTGTCTTGGCGTGTCACTCATCGAATGTAAGGCGGGTAGCGACGTCGTTGCAGGGAATCCAAATAAATATGAAGAAGCGGACGCGGCCATATGCTTCGTAAACATGCGACATGGGGGTTTCTATGGCATCGTCACTGAAACAAACATTCAGTTCATTTCAGCTGGAAATCAGCGAGGGTGTCTCTTGTGGTTCGCTAGATTGTAGTGTAGCTGGTGTTCACAGCATCCGAATAGCAAGAAAGAGCATAACGTAACAGGAAAAATGCCAAATTTTTCAAAATTGACACAAATGCGAGGTGAGAAAACCAAGGCGACGAAACAATATTCATATTTTTTCTCAACATTGCATAATATTCTTTGCGTATTCAAATTAAATCGAATATATTTATTTTTACAATACTTCCATAGGTTTGCAAGTGTATCTCTTAAGGGGATCGTTGCACCGCTCATACTCCTCGTCGCCAGCCAATGCACAATTTCGTGAAATAATCTCAGAGCAAATCAAATCAATCAAAGAGGCTGGCACATTTAAATCGGAACGCATTATCACTTCGTCCCAGAGCACTCAGATTACAGTGGAGGGCAGCAACAAGAACATTTTGAACTTTTGTGCCAATAACTATTTGGGCTTGGCTGTAAGTATTGACTGGCGTTGAATTAATTAGCTGTGTAATTGCAATGATAGAAAAAATCTGAATTGATTGAGAACATTTCGTAGAGAAAATCTAGTTCTATTTAAGTATTGGAAAGAACTAATGCCTTTTCGTCCACTTATTTTCTTTTCAGAACAACCCCGAAGTAATTAAATATTCCAATGAAATCCTTTCCAAATATGGCGCTGGTCTAAGTTCGGTACGTTTCATTTGCGGAACCCAAGACATTCATAAGAATTTGGAAAAGAAAATCGCCCAATTCCATGGACGCGAAGATACTATCCTCTATGCTTCGTGTTTTGATGCCAATGCTGGTCTCTTCGAGGCTATTTTGACTCCTGAAGATGCTGTTTTTTCGGATGAACTCAATCATGCTTCCATCATTGATGGCATTCGTTTGTGCAAAGCTCAAAAGAATCGTTACAAGCACCGTGATTTGAATGGTAAGTACGACAATTCCAATTTAACTCAAAAAAATAAAACAAGGTAAAAAGTATCAGTCGGTTTTGCCGGCAGATGTATACCCTCAGTCAATGTTCGATTATTTAAATATATTTGACTTCAGTTATGATTATTCAAACTGTTGACCCTCTTTGGAGTAGGTTCCAAAGGAATGGGCCAATATTGTCCATTTCGTAAATAAACAAATATGATGTAAATGTTGCGACGTGCCAGGTTTGGACTATGTTAGTTACTTTCTTCACTTTATATGAGATATGTCATAATTTTTAGAAAATATTAAAATGTGTGTGATGTACTAGATATAGTCAATCGAAGTCTTCCGTGTACTTCAAATAAAAATATTGGTATAGGCAAAAATTGCACGAAAATCGAACATTTCAGTGTGTATTTTGGCCATATTTTTGGCCCGGCGAAGCGATTTCTTGAGGTAATCGACACTTTAGTATTTCTTAGTACCAACCTTGCTTTCCAAAAAACTCCAGACACAATAGTCCAACGGATTGGTATCCGGAGATTTTGGTGGTCATTGCGCGCTGGAAATGAAGCGAGGAACCTCATTTTGTAACCATTCTTGGGTGGCGCTCGCTCAGTGCGATGGTGTTGAGTCCTGTTGGAATGTCCATGGTCCGCGGCCAGAATATTTTCGCGATAATATTCGGCATTTATTCTGCCACGGTCGATTAATACGAACATAGAGCGACCATGAGCTGTTATGGCGGTCCACACCATCACCATGGCCGACGCTTGAGTTCTGGTGACCAACCGAATATGCACGTTTTCAGCTGACCTCTTTGGCAAGTAAACGTCATAAATTTGTTTGCTTACAAACTGCTAGACAACGAATGTTTTCTTCCGTCCACTTTCTTGACGTCGGGCTACGCCACCAGTATCACGGTAACGAGCGAAGGTACGAGACACACAAGATTTATTCACATTTAAATGCTGGAGTGCTTTAACGATAGCCACTTATGGCTTTCCAGCCAAATATAAATAAATAACCCTCACTCTTGAGTATGGTACTCGATATTTTTTCGGGAAAATTCTCACCTAAATGCTTTTTTACGCTTGTAAACAATATATTGAGCTGTCACTGGAATAATTTTAACAGCCGTCGGACGAGTGGCTTATAAATGACAGCAGTTGGTTGCAGTTTTTTCATCTCACCCTGTATAAGGATGTTTCCTACACCAACTGTCAATTCGGCTTAAAATTGTGACTAACACAACCAAAGGTTCTCAAATCGGCGGGTACATTTATATTCTAAAACGTGGACTTATATTGGCCATTTTCAATACCTCTCAATCCTACAGACCTAACCCACATCTGAGTAAAATTTTATGAACTTCATTTCGTTCGAGGACTGAAGTGATTTCCACAGACGGACGGACATCACCAAATCGGCATAAAATTAAGTAGAAATTTGTGGGGTGAAGGTGTCTCAGAAGGAATGACAAACTTAAGATATCCTCAATACTATGGTCGAGAGCATAAAAATTGGTAAAATAACGAATTATGCTACACCGTTTATTATTTTGTTTTGAGATATCATCTGATTGCTTGCAAGTTTTTGCATGGATTCCTTCAGTTTACGTTCCACAGTTTTCTTGCGAAAGATAATTCCTTGAGGAAAAGTAACCATATAGACCTAATATTAGCTGTTTCAGAGTTTAGCTTGGGTCAGTATCCGGCAATCTATTTTCTTACTTTATTAGTGTCGTCATTAGAATGCTTGATTGTCCAAAGCCCTCAAACTTGACCAGAAAAACAAAGGGACCTTGACTGTATGCCTTGAGTGTTGTATTATAGGGTCTTTAGTGTTGATGTTAGAGATCAACATACACAGAAGGGATGTCAAATATTCGCCTCATGGATCCAGCGATCAATGGCATTCTATCTTAGGATACGTTCCATATGTTTAGTGTTCATTTTAAAACTATAACAGCTTAAAAGTTGAATTGCACATAAATATTTTGTGACTATAAACTTCTATTTAATTCTAAACTCTTTTTTGTAAACATTTAACTCTTATTACAGATTTGGAAAATCAATTGAAATCATCGACTGCTCGCATGAAGTTGATTGTTACCGATGGTGTCTTCTCCATGGATGGTAATATTGCACCACTCAAGGAAATCGTTTCGTTGGCCAAGAAATACAACGCCTTAACATTCATTGATGAGTGTCATGCCACCGGTTTCTTGGGTAAAACTGGACGCGGTACCGAAGAGTATTGCGAAGTTATGGGCAGTGTAGATATCATCAACTCTACTTTGGGCAAAGCCTTGGGTGGTGCTGCTGGTGGTTATACAACTGGTCCAAAGGAACTCATTACATTCTTGAGGCAAAAATCTCGTCCCTATCTGTTCTCCAATACCCTACCACCAGCTGTTGTTGCCACAGGCACCAAAGTCCTGGATATGCTCTTGAAGTCAAGCGAATTAACCGAAAAAGTTCAAACAAACACCAAACATTTCCGTGATGCCATGACCAAGGCCGGTTTCACCATTGCCGGTGAAAATCACCCCATTTGTCCAGTTATGTTGGGCGATGCTCGTCTCGCTTCCATTTTTGCCGATGAAATGTTGAGTAAGTGTCGAAAGTATAACTCTTTAGTGGTTTTATGAGATACTTAATGTTTGTTTTTTTTTTTTTTTTCAGAACGTGGCATTTATGTCATCGGTTTCAGTTACCCTGTAGTTCCCAAGGGCAAGGCTCGCATCCGTGTTCAAATTTCTGCTGCCCACACTAAGGATGATATTGATCATGCCATTGCTGCCTTCACCGAAGTTGGAAAGTCACTCAAAGTGATCCAGTAAAATGAGACATGAAATGTCGTTAGAATATTATTCCGGTCAAAATGTGCATTTATTTTCTGTAGTAATAATAAATATTCTATTATTTTAATCTTTTACAATTGTTTTACTTCATATATGATTTGTTTAGCCTACGCCACGCTCTGGTACAGGATATTATGTCATCTATACGAGTATTAATAAAATTAACAGACTGACTCCTCGATTTATCAACGCCCACACAAAACGTCTGAATCTAGAAATTTTGGATGGGGGTCACTCTTGGTCCGAAGGTGTCAGATAAGACTGGGTTTTTGGAAACTCGTACTAAAACAGTACGAAAAGCACCAAAAGTTATCAATTATGGTACCCTTTGTATTTTACTTACCAGCTTGATATATGACGTTTGGTTATGTAGCAACTTTTGGAAATTCGTACTTCGCCATAATTTTTACATTTTTTTTTTAATTTTATTGAATGAAAGCAAAAAATTTCGGAAATGGTATCAAATTTTAGAACAAGTTTAGATTTGTTCGAATTGGTCATCTTTGGCACGAATTATGGCCTTCAAACGGCCAATGGAACCGTCTAACACTGCCCGAATGTTGCTCTGCGTTATTTTGGACCCTTCCCGGCGAAGCGCTTGCTTGAGGTGATCGACACTTTGCTATATTTGGTGCCAAGCTTCCTTTCCAAAATACTCCAGACACAATGGTCCAACGGTCTGCGGCAAAAATGTTTGCGTGCCCAAGGCTTTAATACACTTTCCAGAATATTTTCGCTATAATATTCGGCATTTATTCCGATGCCACGGTCGATTAATACGAGCGGAGAGCGACCACCACCTGTTATGGCGGCCCACACCAACACCATGGCTGGCGCTTGAGTTCTGGTGGCCAATCGAAAGTGCACATTTCAGCTGACCTCCTTGGCAAGTAAACACAAACATTTTGTTTTTTTTTTTTAAACTGCTGGGCAACGTATGTTTTCTCATCGGAGAAAACCAAATTCAGCAGTTCACCTCTTTCGGCCAAGCGAAGCAACTCTTTGAGTTTATTTTCTTTCTGTTGCGTTGTAAGTTCTTACACTTTTTGGAATTTGAATGGCTTTACCCCGAGCACGAAAATTATCAAATGGTACTAATTTTAGCTGTTGGTGTCTAATGTGGAGAGAATCGTAGGGAAGGTGGTTTTGAAAATGTGTGCTATAGTTATTCGAAATGTACTACATTGAACTCAGTTGGTATTGGGTGAATATGCAAATGAGTACTAAAATTTTACGAAATGGAAATGGATAAATGGATAGAGTTGAAACCCCGAAAATTGATATTGATATCTCTTTTGGTATCTGGTTTGAGATCTGGTGGTGCTTTTGCAAATGCCTACTATAATTGTACGAAAATCACTGAACGGTACTAATTTTGGATCTGTTGGTGTCTAGGATGAAGAGATGTAGATTGTTTTGGATATGCGTACTTAATGTAACTAAATTTATTATTGGGTGAAGGTATAGAACTGAAATTTAATATTGAGATCACCGTTGGTTCCTAGGGTTTACATGTTGAGACGTTGAAATAGTTTTCGACAACAAATTGGATGTGGCTCCATTGTGCAATGGTTTCACTAATATCCTCCTCGGTAAACTTCATAATGGAAGATTTTGAATAATTTGTGGTGTAAAAGGTAAACATTTTTCTGTTATTTTTTTCGAAAAAGGAAAGATTTGAACAATATATACAAACTTGAAATTCTGAGAATTTAGTACATTGTATGATGTTTTCATCAACATTTACTTTTTCAAACTGAAAAAATGTGTGTTTTGAGTACTAAGGCCTAACACGAACTTTTGGAAAGAATCTGAAATTTTATGGTGGAATTTTCGCTGACGAAATAGCAGGTAGCATGTCAAAGGAAACGAAATATATGCATAGTTTTTTTGCTGATCTCTTTCACTACCTCAGTCCGTCGGTCCATGTATTTTTGTAAACAAAGTATCGGTCGCATTTATTGTCTGATTAATTTAAATACGAACATACGGACGAATTTAGCTTGAAAGTAAGTATGACAGATTTGGTGAAAATCGGTTCAGATATAGCTGTAACTCCCATATTTAATTCTTCCGATGTGATACCTAAGTCCGCCAAATGACGCAATTTAAAGCGTGAGATAAAAAAATGCAACAAAGTCAGACGCCATAATTTTTACATTTTTTTAATTAACCTCTTAAATTGACCTCTTTGGCAAGTAAATACGATCATTTTATTTGTTTACAAACTGCTGGACAACGAATGTTTTCTCATTGGAGAAAACCAAATTCGGCAGTTCACCACTTTCGGCCACGCGGAGCAACTCTTTAGCTCTTTTGAGTGTATTTTCTTTCTGCTGCGGTGTAAGTTCTTGCACTTTTTGCAATTTCAATGGAATATTGCAATATGATCACCTCACGAACCATTTTTCGTCACCGCGACGCGGGTTTCTATCAAGTCGCTTCTTTACTTTTCGAACCATTGACTAATGTTGCTCTTTTCTTCCGTCCACTTCCTTGACGTCGGGCTACACTACCAGTATCACAGTAACGAGTGATTATACGAGACACAAAAGATAGCCACTTGTGGTTTTCCAGCCAAATAAAAAGATAAAATATAGAGATAGACTATCACGCGTGAATTCCATAACGAATAACTTTTTTTGTGGAAAACTCTTACCAAAATGATTTCGTAAGCTAGTAAACAAGGATTGGAATAATTTTAAAAGCTGTCGGACGAGTGGCTTAAAAATGACAGCAGTCTGAAGTTGGTTGTAGTTTTTTCACTCACCCTGTACACTCTGTACCGATGGTATTTGGTATATGATATCAGATAAGACATAGAAATATATTTGTCAATGTTTTTAAATCGGTGCATATTTCGAAGGACCTTCAAGTATGTAGTATCAGCCCATAGTGGATGAGAAATGAATTGCAGACGTTGCTTCTGCCGACTACCATTTGATACTATCCACGCAGGACGCACTCCGTGAAATGCTCTTTAAATAAGAGCGCAGAAAGTAGGTTGAGTTATTCTTTGCCTCAAAATCGCAGGAGTTCTTACGGTACTGAATAGATGACTTCGTTGATCCACCATTTTTCGATGTTTCGGTTTTATGGTGTTTTTTTTTTATACCCTCCACCATACTATGGAGGGTATATTAATTTTGTCATTCCGTTTGTAACTCCTCGAAATACTCATGTCAGACCCACCAAATTATATTTATTCTTGATCAGCGTAAAATTCTAAGACGATTTAGCCATGTCCGCCTGTCTGTCTGTCTGTCTGTCTGTCTGTCTGTCTGTCCGTCTGTCTGTCTGTCTGTCCGTCTGTCTGTCTGTCTGTCCGTCTGTCTGTCTGTTGTAATCACGCTATCTTTCGAACAAATTGAGATAGAAGGCTAAAATTTTGCACACATGTATATTTTGCCAGTAGGCAGGTTAAGTTCGTAAATGGGCCATGTAGGCCCATGTTATCATATAGCCCCCATATAACGGTACCTCCCGATATTCGGTATTTTGATGATTTTAGCGACATTATTCACCGGAATTGTTTCAAATTTGGCATTTGAAGTTCGCAATGGATACTACAGCCTAAGACAGAAAAAAATCTGTGTAGGTCCACGTCTTCGTATAGCCCCCATATATAACGGAACCCTCCGATATTCGGTATTTTTGATGATTTTAGCGACATTATTTAACGGAATCGTTCCAAATTTGGTATTTGAAGTTCGTAATAGATACTGCAGCATAAAACAGAAAATGGGTCATGTAGGTCCACGTCTTCGTTTAGCCCCCATATACCATACCCCCCGATATTCGGTATTTTGATGATTTTAGCGACTTTATTTACCGGAATCGGTTTAAAGTTGGTATTTGAAGTTCGTAATAGATGCTGCAGCGTAAAACAGAAAATGGGCCATGAAGGTCCACGTCTTCGTATAGCCCCCATATACCTACCCCCCGATATTCGGTATTTTGATGATTTTAGCGACATTATTTACCGGTATTGTTTCAAATTTCGCATGTGAAGTTCGTAATGGATACTTCAGCCCATGTCATCAAATTGTCTGTGCAGGCCCACGTCTTCGTATAGCGCCCATATAACGGTACCCCCTATATTCGGTGTTTTGATGATTTTAGCTACATTATAAACAGATTTTTCTTCAAGTTTCGCATTTAAATATTAGATTTTAACAGAATTTTTAACGGATTTTATTTTTTTTTTTTTAATTGTCAAATTTGTACCAAATAGTGGAGGGTATTAAAGGATCGGCCCGGCCGAACTTACAGCTTTTTTACTTGTTTTTTTTTTTTGGTGAACTGTAAGACGTTCATTAAGAAGTAGAATTTTGATAATGCACATGCGAGTACACACTTATTGGATTTTCTCATTCCAGCAATGATCTTTTATACCAAAGTTCGTTTTTTTGTATATTGATGAACTTCCATATCATTTTCATTTTGAGTTCCTCCTTATGTAATATTAAAAACAAATATTCAGCTACGAATGAAGATGTATTTGTTTTGTTTTCGATTTTTTGCAATACGCCGAAATTCAATGTAGAAAGTGCTTGCATTTGGAGAAAACCAAATAAAAAGTAACAAACCAGAAATCCCAAAATGTTTGACATCTTACCGCCACAACATTTGCGTAAAATTGTTTGGATACATATCAGTACGACATAGAGTTAAATATAAGGAAAATGTCTCCGGTAAAAAACCAAAAGTAACGTTTGTGCATTATTTGAAATAATCAACTAACATGTGTGTGGATCTAAGGAGGTTTTCCAATATATTATAGTGTTGTAGGGTATCACATGGTCGGTCCCGCACGGCTATAGCATTTACTTGTATATGTTTATAAACTTTCATACCATTTTCATTTTGAATGAAAATGGTATGAAAGTTTATAAACATATACAAGTAAATGCTATAGCCGTGCGGGACCGACCATGTGATACTTATATAATATTAAATCTCAATTGTTATGGACGTTTTAGTCGAATTATGGGACAAATATTCAGCTACGAATGAAGATATACTTACACCGAAATTCAATGTAGAAAGTGCTTGCATTTGGAGAAAACCAAATAAAAAGTAACAAACCAGAAATCCCAAAATGTTTGACATCTTACCGCTACCACAGCTGGGATGTCAGCGGTTGTTGTGCTGTTGATAGGTGCTGATCGATGGATGTTCCTATTGACAGATGAATTTGCATAACCATAGATCGTCGTCAGATGTGGTGTACAACTTCTGGGCATGGCAAGTATGTCACATCCGTTGCTATTGTTTTTGGCTCAGATGAAATTGTCAGACTTGTGCCACAACATGTTGCATACGTGAAGAATGTGGAAACTTGTGCCGGTATGGAGGATACCTTTAGCCAAGATTTTATGCAACTTGTTTTATTTTTTGTGACAATGCAACGAACCTCAGCAATATTTTCGTTTCATTCAATAGGTGCTTTACCTTTAAGCGTTCTGTTTTTGCTTCAATGAATGGATAAAAAATTTGCATTGCAAAGCGTTTGAAATAAATTTGAGACAAGAAGAAATATGTAAATATCCACAACCAGATCGGAGAAACATGACAGCAGCAGCCACTACCGATCAATGAAACAGTTGTAAAAATAAAATTGTAGCTGTAAACATATTGAAGGTTAATATGCACATGTGTATGTACACTGGGCTACACCGGGGCGGAAATATTGGGATATGAGATTTAATCTGACATTAAAAGACATGTTTATACATGAGAAATGTACAAATATCTAAAGAGATGAAAGCCAAGTTCGCGAGAGCAGAAGTTTCTTTTGTTATGCATTAGGTCGGAGAAGAACAAAATCGGAAAGATATTATATAATAGAGCACTAATAATTCGATGGAATGACTCATTTTAACTTTGTTAAAATTTGAATGTAGTCTAAAATGTGTAGTTTTATTACCAACTAAAACAAATAACCAAATAATGCAGAAATACTTTTGTCTTACAGATTAAAGGCAACTATGAGAAATTGGCTTCATCTTTAAAATTGGTAGTTGTTCATGTTTGAAGCAGATGTATACCATATTTGAACTCATAATTCGTCATACCCTATTGTCTCAAATACGCAGAGATCAATTTAAATGCTTGCATTTCAAGTTGGACATAGTAATTTTTAGAAATGTAACAATAACTATTGTTTATTAATTGGTTGGGCGAAAACTCTAGGTTATTAATCGGATTTGTTGATTTCAGTCAAGGAGAGCAAGCGTGTTTTTTTTTTTTTCAAAAGTAAGAAATACATTCTCATAGTTCATTGTTCTTTAATAATGGATATTTTTTAGTTTCTTCAACATTATGCATAAATAAGTTTTCAGAATAATCATTAATCGTCAATGAGCAGTGAGTTAAAACAAAGGATGGATTTCCCGTAAATAATAGACACGGAAAATGGATTATTTCAATATAAAATCTTGGTAACTAAACAGATAATTACGATTATTTATAATAATTTTCAATAACACAAAAGTCCGGTAATTGAGAGCGACTGAAGAGAGCAATTTTTAAAAATTGTCTCAGTAAGAATTTCTGGCACAGTCAGCTGTTTTGTAGCAGATGTCAAAAGTTTAAAAATGTTAAACAATATTTTACAAATTTTCAGATAAGAAATAAAGGGTGTTTTTTCAGCTAGATAGAACTCTAAATTGTAAAAAGTATAAGATACAGCTGGTGCAGGAATTGAAGCCACGAGACCATTATATGCGTTGTTCTTTCGCCGATTGGGCTCTAGAGCAGTTGGCAAATGACCCGTTGTCTTATCGCAGAATTGTGTTCAGTGAAGAGGCGCATTTTTGGCTTAACGGGTTTGCTAATAACCAAAATTGCCGCATATGGAGTGAGACCAATCCACAAGAGACCCACAGACTCCATTACATCCAGAAAAATGCACCGTATGGTGCGGTTTTCACGCTGGTGGCATCATTGGACCTTATTTTTTTTCAAAAGTGAGGACGGAGCCCGCGATCGTTGGAGACCGTTGCCGCACCATGATCAATGATTTTTTGTTGTGGATGACATTGATCCGGAGGAGATGTGGTTTCAACAGGATTTGACACCTCTCGATTAATTCCTGTGGGGCTACGTGAAGTCACGGGTTTACGCTGATAAAACAGCAACAATTGACGCCTTGGAAGCCAGCATTGTTCACATTATTCGTAACATACGGCCAGCAGTGCTCGAAAAAGGGGCAAAAAATTGACGTCCAGAATGCACTTCGTCAAGAACAGCCGCGGTGTTCATATGCCCGAAATCATTTTCAAATGTTAATGTCAGGTATTGGTCTTTTGAATAAAAAAAAAATATATTAAAATTTAATTTAATTTTTTGTGTTATTTTTTACAATTTCAAGTTCTATCGGCCTTAAAAAAACACCCTGTATTTAACGTTGAATTACAACAGTAGTGTTTTTACTGGAAAAGCTATCATACAGACCAATTTATATGGTGAGGATAATAGATTTTCCATCCATTTGCATCGGTCCACGTTTTCGTATGAAACCCACATAAAGGTACCTCACTGTATATGGGTTCTAAACAATTTAGCAACAAATTTCCATGAAATTGTTCCAAATTTAGAATTAAGATGAAACCGTCACACGCTGCCCGAATGTTGCTTTGCGGTATTTTGGCCCATTCCCGGCGAAGCGATTGCTTGAGGTGACCGACACTTTGGTATTTTTTAGTGCCAACCTTGCTTTCCAAAATACTCCAGAATATTTTTGCGATAATGTTCGGCATTTATTCTGATGCCGTGGTCGATTAATACGAGCGGAGAGCAACCATCGGCTGTTATGGCGGCCCACACCATCATCATGTCCGGCGTAGTCAACCGAAGGTGCACATTTCTAGCTGACCTCCTTGGCAAGTAAATACAATTATTTTGTTTGTCTTCTCATCGACGAAAACCAAATTTGGCAGTTCACCACTTTCGGCCAAGCGAAGCAAATCTTTAGCTCTTTTGAGTCTATTTTCTTTCTGTTGCGGTGTAAGTTCTTGCACTTTTTGAAATTTCAATGGCTTTACCCCGGGCTCATTTTTCAATATTTGCCTAAAGGAATATTGCGATATGTTCATCTCGTGAGCCATTTTTCGGCCACTGCGACGCGGGTTCCGATCAAGTCGCTTCTTTACTTTTCGAACCATTTTTGCAGATGTTTCTGTTTTCTTCCGTCCGTTGTATTCATGATCAGCATTAAATTCTATGTGGAATTAGCGATGTCCGTCCATCTGTCTAGCTTCCGATCGAAAAGAAGTAGATTGTACTCAGATGGGTTAGGTCTGTGGGACTTTTGTTATTGAAAATGGGCAATATAAGTCGAGGTTTTGCTATAGCTCTCATTTTACTATACCGGCAGATTTAAGGTTTTTTAAGTGTTTTAGTCACAATTTTAACCTGAAGTTGCTGTAAATTGGCAGCATGTGTTCCCTTGCAGTCAATATAGATCGAAGTTTTTCAATGATTTTTCATGATTTCAGCGACATTATCCACCGGAATTATTTCAAATTTCGTATTTTAAGTTGGTAGTGGATGCTACAGCGTATGACAAATTGTTGCTCATGCAGGCCCCCTACATGCTGGTTTTCATATAGCCCCCCATATAACGGTACCTCCCTATATTCGGTATTGTGGTGATTTTTGCGTCAAAATTCGCCGGAGTCGTTTCAAATTTCTTTCCTAAAGGGTACTTCAGTTTATGATGGAATATTGCATATGTAGGTTCAGGTCTTCGTATGACCCCAACATAACGACAACTCTCTTTTTTCGGGGTTTTTTTTATCATTTTATTTTTTCAACGTGGTAAGTAATTAACTTTCTATTCGTGGTTCGACCCTTAATGATGAAATATCCTGATTCCTGTTTTTTTTATGAACGAACAAAAATGTTTGTACTTTGTTTAATAAAAATCACTCCCAGAATTGTGACGGCAAAAGTCGTGCCTCAATTTTACCTCACCATAATATGTTTTTTATTGAAATTTTCCTTGTTCTATTTATTTTTGGAGTTGTATTTATTAATGTAATATAATGAATTATGATAATTTAAAGTAAATAATAATTTTTATAAGAGTTATTTTTTTGATTATTATTATAATAGTACAGTTGTGCTTAACATTTTTTATATGAAGATGTGAACATGATCCCGTTAATCCTGTACAATTCACGTGGTCGACTCAGAAGCAGAGGTTCGATGTCGGGAAGGCCATTGCCTGGATTTCTTTGCCGAGGGCATAAAAGACTTGGGATCAGTTTGTGGTGAGCCGGCGAGGAAGGTGCAAAGGGCGAGTGCTATAATAACCTAAAAAATATTACCAGGTGAACGGAAAAAAATAGAATACAATCCTTAGTGTACCGGCGTGGGTCACAGAAAACATTATGTAAACGAGAATTTGGCGTCGAAATTCAAGAGCCGTTATGGGCCTAGGATATAAAAAAGGAAGGAACTCGGAATTTAAGTGAAAACCAAGTGCTGTTATGGGCCTTAAAACTTTAAAATTAAGAAATCCAAGTGTCGTCGTGGAATCTTCAATATAAGCAGTGAAAAAGTTGAAACCGAATTACAGCGAAGCGAGAAAACATAAGCCTACGCCCCTTTCAAAGAGCCGTCATGGGTCTTTGACTAAAATAGGTACAAATCGAATCGTCCAAGAGCCTCCGTTGGCCTGAATCTGACCCTACACTTCCTCCCACCTGCACTCCTCCGATATATCTCAGCCACCTGCACTCCTCCGATATATCTCAGCGACCGAAGGAAACTCGTCGTTACAGAACTGCATTGAAATATTTGCCATTCCTATCAAACGAGAGAATTTATCAAAAATAAAGCATCACATTTTAAAGTTCCAAAAAAAAAAATAATAAATTTGTCAGAAAAATGTCAGCAAAAGTAATTTTGACAGACTAAACTTGAAATTATAAAAATTTAATTAAAACAACAAGATATTCAGAAAAAAACATGAATAAAAATATGGAACTAATTATACAATAATTCTAAAAAAAGACATTTATTTCTTCTGATTATATTAGCGCATATTAATGTTTAAAATGTTTAACGCTTATAACCGGAAGGTTTACACTGGCAACGCTTTAATGAAGAAGGTATTAGGTTGTGGGCTTAACTAAAAAGTAATTATATTTTACATCCCTAAAGTATGCACCATTTTAAATTGAGTTTT
This sequence comes from Musca domestica, assembly GCF_030504385.1. NCBI lineage: Eukaryota > Metazoa > Arthropoda > Insecta > Diptera > Muscidae > Musca > Musca domestica. The sequence goes on along the minus strand of NW_026712230.1, from coordinate 2,869,681 downwards.
AAAAATTAAGAAACATAAATGATTTATAAAGAATATTTCAATTTAGTTAAAAAGGCTTAAGAACGTATTTGGTTAAGTATTTTAGATCATTGGATAAGAAGAAGTATCACTTCCTTCCATGTTAAGTAGAACCAGATTGAGATGCCGCTCTTTGAAATGTGTATTACATTTGCAAAAATAAATATCGACAGATTTTATAATATTAAAGCCATTCTGCTACTGAATTTCATTGCTCATAATTATTTAAAGTTCATTCAAGTAAACGTTTTCAAACAATTTCGTCTTGTAAATTCTTAAAGTTTTTAAACGAAAATTTCATAGCCATGCTCTATGTCTAGAAGCATCAATCATTCCGTTATTCAGTGGTTACACCTAAGGGAAAACTCCAAAAAGCAACATCGACAGCATCAGAGACATGGTGAGAAAAGTGACAAGACACAATTTTCCAGGCAGACAGCTCAAAGCAACTCCAACTTGCCGTTAAAAATGATTTCTTTGTTTGAACCACAAAGCATACAGTTTGCATATCATCAACAACCGCATCAAACAAAGCTTGGGAGCATCATACAGAAATGTTCCGAAATAACAGTGTTGTACGAAGGTATACGCCAGTTAACATAGAAAGTTAGCAGTCTTGCCACACTGTATTATGTATTTGTGTAAATAATCGTGTAAAGGTATATTTGGTGCGAGTAGTTCTGCATAATATGTATCGTGAGTAGAGCTACCCGTTACAAATAAACGTTCATACTGGAAATTAATGTGAATTGGACCGTACCAACTATTAATAATTTTTAATTGCGTACTATAACATTTATAATTTGAAACCAGAGGGAACTAATAATTGGGATGTACATCCAACTCTGAATCAATTTCCACCAAATTTGACGGAGGCATTTGTAACTCTCGTATCAAATAACGTGCATAATATGACTTCGGGAGGTTTTACTAAAATCTATATATCGGATATCGGATAGATATATGGGAACCAAGTTTCGCCAAATGTCGAATTAGCTACCAGGATAAATTCAATTGAATGTGCAACACCCCATCCACATATTTGGCAGTGGTATTTCTGAGCTGTATCTGACATCTGGTACATTGTTGTAAAGTGCATATTACGAGTTTGAGGAACATAAACACCAAATCGGAAGAAACATATATATAGGAGCTATTTTTCCCAACTTTGAAGTATTTGCTTTTTGCTGAATTTGGTCGTTTGTTCAAAAATCAAATAACAAATAACAATTTGGTGCACAAATCGGGAGGTATATCCAGATCTGAACCGATCTTGATAAAATTTGGCAAAGATATTTCCGAGGTTTATCTTATATCTGATTCGGAATATCATTGCTGGGGTATGCATTAAACCACAAATCGGTTGAAACATATTTGGGAGTTATAGCTACAAACTTAATATACCCTTCATACTATGGTGGAGGTCATGAAAGGGTACAAATAATAGTAAATTATACGAATAAATGAGATGTAGACCCTAAATTTGCTAAATACGATCAAAATCTGAATGTTGATTGGATGGCATTGGAATTAAATTTTTATTGAATTGAGAACTTTATTTATTTAAAAATCGACTACTATTCGCATCCTCTTCTAATATGGACATTGTTAGTGTGTAATATAAGCGTAACCAGAGTTTAAATACGAATTTCCGAACACTTGACAAAGACTATCCTGCTTTTTAAATTTCTTTACGAACGTTCTTACATTATCTTTGGTCATTACATATATAAAGTAATTTTTCTAGCATGAATTTTGAATCATTCTGTTTTTATTGTATATTGAATTCAGTGATACCAACATTTCAAGTTTTTAAAATTTCCGAATCCTAATTCACATTTTTTGTACCCTCCACCATACTATGGTAGGTATATTAATATTCATGTTCGACCCAATAAAGTATAATTGATCAGAGTAAAATTCTAAGTTGATTTAGCAAAGTCCGTCGGTCTGTCCGTCTGTCGGTGGAAAGTATTGAGATAGAATGCTAAAATATTGCACATATAGCGCCTCCCGACATTCGATATTTTGACGACTGTGTATATAAGTTCACGTTTTTATATAACTCAATAAAACGGTACCTCTCCCCCGAAATTCGGTACTTAGGATTGGTAATGGGTTCTAACTCGTGTGGCTGATTATTGCCTAATAGGTTCACATTTTGCTATAGCTCCTCATGTTCCAGTAATCCCTATTTAGGGGGAATCGTTTAATATTTGGTATGTTGACTTTTTAATGGACTGGTTTTAAATTTCGTTTTTATACCCTACACCACAAGGTGGTCAGGGTATTATGTCTTTGTGCATTTGTTTGTAACAGACAAAAGGAGACGAGATAGACCCATAGTTACTTTTGATGATCTGCATAGAATCACATTCTGAGTCAATTTATGCATGTCCGTCCATCCGTCTGTCCGTCCGTCTGTCCATGTATTTTTGTAAACAAAGTACAGGTCGCATTTATTGCCCGATCCAGATGAAATTTTGCACAGATCATTTGTTTGGCCCAAGGACGAACCCTATTGAAATTGGAGATAATCGGTTCAGATTTGGATATAGCTCCCATATATAACTTCGTCCGATTTACCTTTTATTGTGCACCAAACGTCTAATATTTGTCCAAATGGGATGGAATTTGGCACTTACGACCGAATTGAGTCTAGAAGCTAGTATGTCAAATTTGGTGAAGATCGGTTCAGATATAGCTATAGCTTCCATATATATTATTCATCCGATTTGTTATATTTGTTACCCACAACCGTAATATGCACTCCGTAACAACGATATTCAGGGAAATATATCAAATACAGCTCAGAAATATCATTGCCAAATTTTATCGAGATCGGTTCAGATTTGGATATAGCTCCCATATATATCTTTATCCGATTTCAAGTTAATTGTGCACCAAATGGGCAATACAATTCCGAATTTAAAAGATACAAATGCTTCGGCATATTGAGTCCTTCGAACTTTAAATTATAATTATAATCATAGCATGTATGATTGAATTCTACCGTAAAAACTTTTAATTGTTATGTGGTGCTCTACTAAATTAGCAAAGTGGTGTAGGGTATCATAAAGTCGGCCCCGCCCGACTTTAAGACTTTTTTTACTGGTTTAAGTTACAAAACATGACAAATGCAGGACCACGTCTTCGTATGGCCCCATATAACGGTTTTCATTTTTCGAAGGACTTTTTTTAATTTTCCAATATCTTTCCAGATGGTAGAGGTTATAAAAAGTTCTCAACTGCTTTTTTAATTTGGTGTTTGATATTTTGACTACCACTTTGGCAGATATCAATATGGAAGCAGCCCGATTCTCATGGTGAAGGGTATTAAAATACATTTTCATACCTATGAAACTTGACAAAGTGTCTTTAGTAGCCTCTTCCTTATTTTGCACATGAGTCCCAAATTATTTTCTCCGCGGTCTCGATTCTTATTATGAGTCACTTTTTTCAAATTGAAAATTTTCAATGTACAGGAATTATTGTCGCAGATAAGAAAATACTTTTTGTATGCACACTTTGTTCGAGCACTGTATATTGTCTAAGCATGTGTACATAAAAACATTAGTTATAGGGATCTCATTTACACTTTGGGGAATTTCGACATCACAAAGCGCAGAAGAACAACGTCGGTTTGGCTGATTCAGACCGCCCGCCTGTCTGTCTGTCGGTCTGCCTTAAAGTATTTTCAGCATTAAAGATGACAATGATGTCGTCGTTAGTGGCCCACTTTACTCATCGCCTGCGAACTTTTTGTTTATTCAGGGGGCATACAAACGTACAAACATATTTTTGAATAGGAATGAAAATAGCGTTTGCAAATGATGAAAGACGAAACTGAACCCGCAAAGAGGAACTTTCATTTGTTCGTAACTCTCAAATCTCTCTAACATTGTAGAGTTGGCAACTCCAACAACAATGTTCGTGGCGTTGTTTATGACAACGCCTAATTATATGCTCTTGAAAATAATGAAATTGATGTCACATTGAAGAATAGACGAACAGATGCTTCATATTCGTGGCAGTCTTTATTCAGTACGCATAATGAATGGAAATATTCTTTGTAGGAGAAAGCATATTGAAGTTGTCCTGTGTGTTATCAAATTAATATATGTCATATTCTTTGTTTTCGATTAGGTATTTTTTCTGCAAAAGTCGGATTACATATCATGTTAGAGCCGTAGCAAAGTGACTGATTTTACATTTATCTTTAACATTTGAGATTGTGTACATTTTAGAGCAGCAGTTTTGCTCACTAGGCTAGCCCTAAATTATTTGTAAGTTTTTTTATTAAAAAAGGTTTCTACATATCTACGCCAAAATAAATTACACCAATTTAATATGTCAATCCGCTAGCTTTAAGAGTTTTCGTTTATAAAAGCTGTGGTGTGGACGATCTACCCTACACCCCAACGAAATTTCGAAAAAATATAACCTATGTTACTTTTAGACACTCCTCTAGCATACTGTGAAAATTTGGATAATGTACCGTTCAATTGATTTTTATACCCTCCAACATAGTATGGAGTATTGTATACAAAACGTGTCATTCCGTTTGTTACACCTAGAAGTATACATTTTAGACCCCACAAGGTAAATATGTTCTTGATCGGAATAAAATTTAGCGATATCTGTCCGTCGGTGGAAATCACTCTAACTTCCGAATGTTTTAGGTCTGCAGAACTTTGGAGAATTCCGTTTGTAATTCGAATTACTCCAACTGACATTGCAGAATTTTATTTGTAATCCATTTGCACAATTCGAATGACAAATGGAATAATTCCAAGCGCAATTGATATAATTTGAACTTCAAATTAAATGTTATGAACTACAACTGAAAAGGGTGTATTGTGAAGATAGAATACGTAGGTCCAAACCTTAAGGACCGTCTCCATAATGGATATTAATAAATGCTGTTCATCGGAACATTAACTGAAACTTTCTAAAATGTTTCATAAAATTTTGTGGTATTTCATAGAATAATTTAGCATTTAATTGTCATATTTAATTTTTATTTATTGCCGTACAGATTGAAAATGGATCCTACTGGTCCCCGCCTTAATGTATACCACATACACGTGGTATATATGTATTAATAGCAAGTTATAGAACCGAAATGTCAAATTACATTATATTAAGTTAAGTTGACTAAAACCTTAAAAGTACTTCTAATAAAACTCTATTTTTGATGAATCCATATTAAAAACCAGTATGAAACAAGTAAAAAAGCTGGAAGTTCAGCCGGGCCGAACTTCGAATTCCCCACCACCATTTGCTTCGAATTTGGCAATTTTCAAAAAAATAAAATCCGTTAAAAATTCTGTTAATTAGGGTCTAAACGACGACGTGGAACTGCATGGGCAACATTTGTCATAAGCCAATAAAATATTCAAATGCGAAACTTGAAAGAAAAATTCGGTGAATATTATAGCTAAAATCATCAATGTAGAGAGGTACTATTATATGGGGCTATACTAAAATGTGGACCTGCACAGACAATTTCTCTGCCTTAGGCTGCAGTATTCATTACGAACTTCAAATACCAAATTTGAAACAATTCCGGTGTATGATGTCGCTAAAAGCATCAAAGTACCGAATATCGGGAGGTGCCGTTATACGGGGGCTATACAAAAACATGGGCCTACATGACCCATTTCAATACCATGGGTATAAAAATAACACAACTAGGTAGTACATGAATTGAAAGACACTCTTTATCTTCAATTTTCTCTCCATTAATCGTGTTTCGTTTTGATTATCCAATATTTATGTACGCCTATATCTGACTTCCTCCTGTTTCGACTCATATTTAACAGTAAAAAATCACGATTTTAAAATGCTTGTCTTTAAAAAATGAACTCTTGATATATTAGCTGCGCATAAAAGTGTTAAAAGTGTTAAGACACCTCCACCATCTGGCCCACTCGCCTCTGAATCATTCATAAACATACTTCCACATTTGTGACATGTGTTTCTTATTGTCCTCTGCATAATGGCTTACAAAGTGAAAGAATCGCCTGCCCCCAAAAAAAGTGTGACGACAATGTAAATATAATAGATGATGTTTGACGAGGTCTGGAAGGAGTAATGGTATCTTAAGAAATTTCACATTCCCAATCGTTCTTCTCTGCCTTGGCAATGAAAAGTTTGTAACTGTCACTTTCATATGCAATGCGACGTATGCTACGCCAAAACAAAAAAAAAAAATCAAGACAGACAAACAAACATTTATTTTAAATATTTTTCCTTGAACGAAAAAAAAAAAAAACAAACGAAAAGAATTCAACTGCTGCCATTTTGCTATTCAAAAGCTGCGAATACTCTGATGTGCGGCATCACATTCAGATGTGATGAAACAATTTGTCATTTGTAGCCAAGATGGAAAAAGGGGTGCGGAAACCCAGCAACCTCGGGGGTAAGACTTGAAGATATTTCCAAAATTTATTTATCATCATCATCGTCATTTTCTTTTCTTCAGCTCGCAGCACCCCAAAGATGTTTCAGCATCTTTGTCAATGTCTTTGTCTAGCTGGCTGGCAACCACCCTCCTCCCTCCTAGCCATCATCGGCAAGGATATATCGTTCGTGCTCAGGGGATCATGTGATGAAACCAGACGCTCTATTAAGGTGCACATATGTTTGGTAAGGATGCATGATTATTGTTATAATACCGTGTCGCATATAGCACTTGTAGCCATAAACAGAAACGGAATCATGTGCATTCCTTGACACACCTTCATCATTCATCATTGTTATCCTGCGTCATATGTGTCTAGGGTTTAAATTCAAATTTTATACTTTAACACTTTTTTGGAAAAAAGTGAATAGTTTCCAGCGAGTTTGGGCTCCAACCATAATCTGCATGTTCTCGCCGCCATAAAAATGGATTTCATGTATACCTCGGGTCGACATTGTATTGTGGCTTTCGGAAACCGGAAATACGGTTTTAAAGCTTAACACACACAACCAACGTAAAGCCAATGACCAACAAAATGGAAAACTCCGCGAAAAAAAGGACTGCAAAATTTCCATATTTAACAACAATGACATCGAAATAAATGGCATGTTTTTACATTTTGTGCACAAAAACAAAAAAAAAAAAAAAAAAAAAGCTCCGTGTATTTAAACAACATTCAGACCGTACCCAACATACCAAAAATACAATACAGCTTGAGAACAATATTATAAAAATATAATTTTTCAACAATGCTTGAGAAACACTTATGTTCCACAAACATTTCTCAAATCTGTCCTTTGTTGACAAATTACTTTTAATTTTTTGTGAAAATTGTCAGCAAGAAATTGTTTTCTTTGATAAAAAAAAAACAAAATCACGCGAATTTAGGACCCATTTCTGAACCGAACCCTTAAGGTATGGATGAATACTAAATCCGGGAATCTTTCACATAAATTATTCCAATCCCATTTCAGATTGGAAGCATCAAAAAAGTTGCAGGAATTCAGTAGATGTGTAGTCTTAGTGGAAGAGATGCAGAAGTTCAAATAAGGGAGAAGAAAGCGTCAGGGTATCAAGGCCACATGAGGCAGTGATTACTGGGATGTCCATCAAGAAAAAAATGTGAAAAATGATTAAAAGTTAAAAAAATAATATTTTATACTATTACAAAAATAAGCTTATTTTAATATTATTTTTGTAAGCTTATTCTACAATTTCAAGTATAAGCTTATAAATAAGGGTTCCGTTTCGATTATTCTATACTTGTTACACAAACATTTTTCAATGTTTTCTCAAGATTTTCTCAAGCTTAAGGCTTATGTTCATAAGCTTATTGTAATATTATTCTCAAGCCATTTTGGTATGTTGGGTAATATTTACATTCACACATTTACAACGCCGCTTCCTTTGGCCGCACGTACCCAACATACCAAATTGACTTGAGAATAATATTTTAATAAGCTTACAAACATAAGCCTAAAGCTTGAGAAAATCTTGAGAATGTATTGAGAAATGTTTGTTTAACAATTATAGAATAATCGAAAAGGAACCCTTATTCATAAGCTTATTCTTGTAATTGCAGAATAAGCTTACGAAAGTAATATTTTATAAAGCTTATTTTTTCAATGGTAAAAAATATTTATTTATTCATTTTTTAATTATTTTACACATTTCATTCATTGATTGCCATCCCAGCTGTCACTGCATCCTGTTGCCTTGATACCTAGATGCTTTCTTTCCCCTTATTTGAGCTTCTGTATCTCCTCCACTTATTCTTCACTTCTGTTGAATTCCTGCAACTTTTTGACGCCTCCATTCTGAAATGAGATTGAAATAATTTATACTACAGATTCCCAGATTTATTATTCATCATTACCTTAGAGTTTCGTCCGGAAATGGGTCCTAAATTCGCGTGATTTTGATTTTAACCAAAGAAAATAATTTTTTGTTGACAATTTTCACAAAAAAAATCAAAACAAATTTGTCAACAAAGGACAGATTTGAGAAAAGTTTGTGCAAAAAAGTGTTTCTCAAGCATTGTTGAAAAATTCTTATGATAAACTATTTTCATAATATTATTCTCAAGCTGTATTGTATTTTTGGTATGTTGGGTATTTACTGCTTGACATTTTACAGTAGGAGACAAAAGTGTTTTAAATTAGGGGGATCATAATTTATTATTCAGGTAAGAATGTACTTAGACCAGGTCTCCATAAGGACCCACTGATCCTATAAAATAAGAAGAATATATTTTTCCCATTCCTCGGTTAATCAGATGTTTTATTAAGAGGGTGGACAATCACCAGCTATGATGTAGCGATATCGGGTTGTTAACGATTGGTACTCGAGTGAGAGATGTGAAGTGTGATTAGCCGACGATTCGAAGGTGATGGGATGACAGTCTGATGTTGACAAGTGAGAAAGACCAGGAATTACGATGTTTGTGTTCGGTGTGTCTCTAGCGTTCGGGATGGTGACGACTTCAAGGTATTCGGGAACTTGTGGATGTTCGCCAGGTGTCGATTGGTGCTGAAGACCAGGTCGATTTGGAAGGTAATCGGAACTTTGCTTGTCGACGGGTTTAATGTTATCAGGAATAGGAATGATGATGTCGGCGTAAGGGTTCTTGACGATTTGAAGGTAATCGGGAACTTCAATGAATGGTCGTCGATAGATACCAATGTCGTCAACCTTAACTTTATTTTTGGGTTTCAAAGTTACAGATTTTTGTCGGTAACTTAAAAACAGATTTATAGAATCGCTCTTCAGGGTTAACGATGTAGTTGGGATGTCTTCTGAGACGCGTTGGAGTAATCTGAAACTTGTGAATAGTCGCTGGATGTTGACTGGTACTGGAGATCAGGAATTAGAAAGTTTGTAGGAAGTTGACAATTTGAAGGTAATTAGAATATTGGTTTATGGTCGTCGACGTTTTGAATGTAATCAGGAATAACGATGTTTGATGGTTTTGAAGGATAGAATATATTTGGCCTTCTAAAATAGATCGGGCTCGTTCGGGCTCGGCAGCTCACCCTGGCTATGTTCGGGAGCAGATGTCCAGGCCTTCTAAGATGGATAGGTGTCTGTTCGAGTTCGACACTTAATTTGTTCCGTGTTGGCAGCTCATTGTGATTATGTTCGGGCTTAGCACTTTTCGTCGTTCTGCAAATACAAGGGAAGGATTCTTGCTTGCACTACGGTTATGACTACCTCTAATTAACAACCAATGTGTGCTACTGCAGTGGGCTTCCCTAAGGGTAGTTAATGATTTTCTGAATCATTTCCTGTTCTTCGACTAACAGAATTGTATGCTAGGAAAACTTTGAATTTGTTTTACAAATTGGTCTCGGATTTTTGACAGCAACATTTCCGAAGACGCTGCACATCTAAAATGCCGAGATTACCAGAAAGTACGTTTGAATAATAACCTTTCAAACTCCTATATATATTTCTAACATTTTTAGATTTTTTCTCATAATCAATTCGGTTTTGTTTGCAAGTATTCTTTGTGTCACATAGTAGTATTAATATTAACAACATAATCCTATAAATAATTATTCGTATTATTTGGGCAATAACCATCACAAAATGTCTTGGTATTTGCAATTTAATTTATCCTCGACTTATTTTTCACTTAGCGTTTTCAGTTTTACTTGCCACTGTGCAAAAAATATAAATATTCTCTGTTTTATGGTGTTATGGCAAAAGTTAAATAGATCCACTTTTGAATAAATGCGGGCGGCCACTAGCATATGATCCCTACAAGCTTATGAATAATTGTCCCCATACAGGGGAATGATTTCTTTCATTTTTCAATTTAATAACATTTAAGTGGTATAATTTTTTTCTGCTCCAACTCGCTGTGAATTACGAGCTAGACAGAGAGGACAATTAATTTTATTGCATGGCTAGCAAACAAAAGCGTCGAGCAGCCACTGCCACAGCCATAACCACATCCCCAGCAGCAATGGCAGTAGCACGTGACATCCGCTTTCGCTAATGGCTCCTTTTATGCCACAGGACAATCAAATATTTCTCTCCCGTTCTTTTTTAGGTCGCTGGTTATTAAATTTCTTCCATTTCTTTTTGCCATGCTTATCAAACTGTGAAAATCACTGTTGGATAGAGTCAAGTTGTGCTCTGTAGAGAAATACAATAGACTTCCATAAATTCATAATGTCCACAACAAATAGGCGATACGAATGAGGGCAAATAAATTTCGTAAAAAAATCATTAACTTCGAATGGGTATGTAATATTTTTTTTTTAAATAGTGAAAAATTTGTAAAACCGAGCTTTTGTGTAAATGAAAAGTAAATACTCGTTTGTTATATCATCAAAAGTTTTAATTAATTTTTGGCTGTATTGATTTTATTGACATAAATGAATTTTAAACACTTCCATTAGAAAATGTCGTTTAATGTGGTAAAACCCGAATATTTGGAGATACCCTGATATGAAGGATATTCAAAAACGTGGACCGACATGTTTATTTCAAAGAGTTACAAACTGAATGACCACGTAAATACAGGGTGAGATAAAAAAGCTGCAACAAATTCAAACGTCATAATTTGTATACTTTTTTTATACCCTACACCAAATAGTGGTAAGGGTATTATGTCTTTGTGCATTTGTTTGTAACATGGAGAAAGTAGCGAGATAGACCCATTGTTACTTTTGAGGATCACCATAGAATCACTTTCTGAGTTGATTTATGCATGTCAGTCCGTCTGTCCGTCCGTCAGTCCATGTATTCTTGTGAACAATATGCAGGTCGCATTTATTATCCGATTGAGATGAAATTTTCCAAACAACATTTGCTTGGCCCAAGGACGAACCCTATTGAATTTGGAGATATATATAGATATATATCTTCGTCCGAGTTGCCTTTTTTCACCAAACGTGTAATATCAGCCCGAATAGTATGGAATTTTGCACATACAACCAAATTAGGCCTGAAAATAAGTATGCCAAATTTGATCGAAATCGGTTCAGATATAGCTATAGCTCCCATATATATTGTTCATCAGATTTGTTATTTTTGTCCTCCCCAGCCGTAATATGCACTCTGTAACAACAATATTTGGGGTAATATATCAAATGTAGCTCAGAAATACCTTTGCTAAATTTTATCAGATCGGTTCAGATTTGGATATAGCTTTCACATATATATACAGCCTGTGTCAAAATATTGTACATATTAATCCACGGTTTCCATATAATAATACCGACCGATATTCGTTATTTTAATGATGATAGCCACATTTTTCTTCAGCGTTATTTCAAATTGGGTATTGGGAAGGGAATTGCCTATATAGGTTTCATGTAGGTTAGTTAGTCAGTAGGTAGTTTCCTTACCTCACTGGAATTTGCAATTTTTACAGACTGGCCGTACTCAAATTTTGTATACTTATTTAACATTACATATTAATGGGTTGGTTATTCGTCTCATAAAGCTCCGAACATTTTTGTTACATATGTTAAATGTCTAATGTCAAAATATGTACTCTTTTATAATGATATTTAGTGCGAAAGATTACATACATATACTCCATCCGATTAAGCATCATTAAAGCCGTAATACGCATGGTACAACAAAAATGTAAGATAGAGCTAATATCTGATTAAATATTTTTTCTAAGTGCTGCCAATTTTGTGTATGCATTATTGTGTATGTAAAATTAATGATTGGAAGAAACATGCATTGTGTGACGCGCATTGAAGATATTCACCAATTTTGCCATGGATTTGAAATATCAAACTGTTTAGATCATATTTTTGAGAGAAAATCAAGACATTTAATTCATTTTTCGCACCATTTTACTCATTTGAAAAATGTGCAAAAATCTCAAATAAATGGAAAAAACTTGTTGCATGCAAATTTGACAGGGAGCGGGCATGGCCTCAGGGATGTATTTTTGTAGTTTTGCCAAGCTGTTCTACCTCCTTATTGTACCATAGTAATACGCACTCTATAACAATAATAGCTGGTGTGCTTTTCTCCACTTAAATGAATGTATATTTCTTACGGGTAGCGCTATGAATAGGCCTCCAACATTGGTGTTTTTCGGTAAATAAAGTACGACAAGAAATTAAATATCCATCTCCAAAAACAAAAAAAAATCTACATTTTATGGATATTTTATACTTTTTGAAACTGGCTACATATCTGAGGCCTCACATAAATATCACTCCATTCTCAATGACAACTTATTTGCCGCATAAACATATTTTTGGCTCGATTTATTATCATTCTTCACAAAAACGCGTTGAAAGTCCAACAAAGTTCTTTTTTTGGAATTCCTATAACGATTTTATTTTGTGTTAACTGGCATTTGGATTAGAACTGTGTACAGCATTCTCTAAATCGACATTTTTTAGATCGACCTGTCTGTCTTAACAACCTCTACCACCATTTGGATGGGGAAAAGCTTTTAGAAATGAAAAAATGGAAAACAAAGAAAAAAAAGTATGCATGTTAGTGATTTGGCGAAAATGTTTTCTTTCCTTTGTTATGTTTGCTTTGATAAAACATAAAATTTAAAGGAAATAAAAACAAAACTAAGAACATAATAAGCTCCTTTTACCCCATGCCAGCAGGCATTTTTAACGTCTGTTGTTTCCCCAACAGATTACTGGGCTTTTTCTTATTTTGTGTGTGTGTGTGTTTTCAACAAGCGAGTCATTGCAGGGGCAGGATTTTTGTTGTTTCAAAACAAAGTTTTTATTTTTGTTAAGATTTTTGTCAAGATTTACAATGACTTTTCACAGTAAATATTTCGATATAAAATTGGAGTTGTAGGGATGGGGGATGTTCGCCCCGCCCCCTTCGAAAATAAGGCAACTACTGCAAAATCCACTCAAATAACGAATCAATGCTTCTTGATAATGATGTCTAACACGCGTACAATTGCTTTAGGGTAAAACAGAAATCTCTCCCTCTTTCCTTGGTAGAAGAACTTTTCCTTTTCATTCTTTGTTTTAGCAGGAAAGATGTTATCTTTTAGTATCTCTGTTTGTTTAAAGTCCCACAAACACACACTTGCACGTTTATAGAGAAATGTATTTGTTCTTTAATATTGAAATTGCTTTTAAGTTTATTTGAATGTTGTTTAGTGAAATGAAATTTGTGTTTTAAATTAAATTACCTAACGATTTTTTAGTTTTATAAAGAGACTTGTTTTTACTTGGATGTTTGGAGGCGGGAAATGTGTAATAACACACCACCACCTTTGTTATCACCTCCTTCACGTAAATATAAATTTGCCATTCCATTTATAAAAACTCAAAATAATCATTTTGGACCCAATAAGGGTGCTTGTTTTGTTCAGCAAAAAACACTACACCATATAAATATATTTAAAGTCCATAGAATTTTTGAAAAATAAGGAGGATAAGTCCATTTGCTTTGTAAGATTTTAAGAAATGAGATATTAATACCAACCTACTAGTTGGTATAGGTAACCTTTCTATGGCAACCATACAACTCAATGTTTTTACGGTGCAATATGACATTTCGAAATCTCCCTACACTAATTATATCGCAGGTCCATTACTTGGCATAAACTTCATGGGCAGATACCAAACCCTTTTTTAAGACCCATTATTTCAGTACCTCTTGATTTTTGATCATTCAAAGTTTTAGGCAGAATCTCAAAACGAAGTGGATGTAACTTATCATAGAATAAAAAATCTTAAAAAGTCTTATAACAATCATTTAATATAAGTCATCTTACCTACCAGAATTCTTCATCGAAAATGGAGGTGATTCAATTTTTGGAAATCTTAATGTAAGTCCAGTCTTTGAAAGTACTAGCAACACTTTTTAAATGCGTTGAAGTTTGGGATCATATTGGGTAAAAGAAGACTAGCTCTCAATGATATTTACTGCAAAACTGCAAAAAAGTCAAAAGCCATAATTTTTAGATTTTTTTTAAATTTTATTGAATGAAAGCAAAAAATATCGGAAATAGCATTAAATTTTAGAAAAAGTTTAAATTTGTTCAAATTGGTCACCTTTGGCACGAATTATAGCCTTCAAACGGCCAACGGTGCCCGAATGTTGCTCTGCGGTATTTTGGCTCATTCCCTGCGAAGCGCTTGCTTGAGGTGATCGATACTTTGGTATTTTTTGGTGCCAACCTTGCTTTTCAAAACACTCCAGACACAATAGTCCAACGAATTGGTGTCCGGAGATTTTGGTGGCCATTGTGCACTGGAAATGAAGTGAGGAACCTCGTTTTGTAACCATTCTTCGGTGGCGCGTGCTGAGTCCTGTTGGAATGTCCAATATCTGCGCCCAAAATGTTTGCATGCCCAAGGCTTTAATACATCCTCCAGAATATTTTCGCTAAAATATTCGGCATTTATTCTGATACCACGGTCGATTAATACAACGCACAGCGACCATGGGCTGTTATGGCGGCCCACACCATCACCATGGCAGGCGGTTGTGTTCTGGTGGCCAACCGAAGGTGCACATTTTTAGCTGACCTCTGGGGCAAGTAAGCACGATCATTTTGTTTGTTTACAAACTGCTGGACAACGAATGTTTTCTCATCGGAGAAAATCTAATTCGACAGTTCACCACTTTCGACCAAGCGAAGCAACTCTTTAGCTCTTTTGAGTCTAATTGATTTCTGTTGCGGTGTAAGTTCTTAAACTTTTTTGAATTACAGTGACTTTACCCCGAGCTCATTTTTCAATATTTGCCGAATGGAATATTGCGATATGTTCAGCTCACAAGTCATTTTTCGGCTACTGCGACGAGGGTTTCGATCAAGACGCTTCTTTACTACGAACCATTTCTGCTGATGTTGCTGTTATCTTCCGTCCACTTCCTTGACGTCGGGCTACGCTACCAGTATCACGGTAACGAGCGATGGTACGAGACACAAAATATTTATTGACATTTAAATGCTCTAACGATAGCCACTTGTCAAACTATTACGCTTGAATTCCTTCACCAATAACTTATTTTGTGAAAAATTCTCACCAAAATGCTTTTGCACGCTTGTAAACAAATATAATGAGCTGTCACTGGAATAATTTTAACAGCTGTCTGAGGAGTGGCTTAGAAATGACAATAGTCTGAAGTTGGTTGCAGTTTTTCATCTCACCCTGCATATTTTTAGATTTTGAAAAATGTTTATGTTTTGAAGCTGAGATGAACAGATAGTTTATAAAGTTGGAAAAAGTGGTAATAACGAATTCTTTATAGAATCGGATTGCTTGACATATTGACCAGATATCCTCCACAAGTGATATCAGAATATATAATATAAAATACACATAAGAAAAAATATTAGCTCCTTTAGACTCTTATAGTCGATATTTATAGATTGTTGATATGGTGGAAACTCTAAACTTGTCATATTGTGAAAGGTAGCGCCGTTTCCACCCTTACATATTTTAATGTTATATTTTAGTAGGAAATAATATAAAAATTCCAATGGATTTTTGAAATTGCACATAATTGATAGTATCCGATTACCAGGCAGTTCATCAGATTGACTACTGCATGCCCTGTGCATTCCTAGTATGCTTACTACTCACTCTCTTACGATGTAATGAGTAACGGAAGACCAGAGGGAGCATGTTCTACTACAAAGCCTAAGTTCGTTGGTTCGAATCTGCATATTGCCAAACAAATAAGAGAATAGTAATAGTTTGTAGAAGAAAATAACCTGCAAATAATCTCACTCATAGAGAGTGCAAAATAAGGCCAACAAATTATTGAAGCGTGAAAACAGTATATAAGAGGCGTATTATTCGAGAGTGGTTCTCCAAATTCGTCGTACAAAATCATGAAAACTTAATATTATAAAGATTATAAAGAAGGTTGGGAGGTGCCTTTATATGGGACTATACGAAAACGTGGACCGATATATCCTGTTGTCAATCCGATAAAAATTAAGATGTAATATGCATAGCAATTTTATCAATCGATTCCACAGACGGACTTAATATACTCTCCCTACTCCATACTATGTATGGTATAGTGTATAAAAACTATTCAAAACTCGGTGTGGAAACTTAGCCAAACATATAACCCCTGACGTATTCCAGGTATTGGAGCATGTCCCTTTCTCTCTCTAAGAATATTTCCTTGTAAAAGGTTGTCAGTGGTAAAATTCTATCTTTCTCAACAAGCTCTGTTTATACCAATATCCGTACACCCTCTTCTATACTACTATTTAATTCTAGAAAGGTACTTGTTTTGTCTTTTTTTGGCACACCTTTTGGATTATTTTTTTTTTTTTTGGAAATACCGTATGTTCTCCTTCTCTTTTGGGCGTTCTTTGCCAAACATTAAACTGTTGTCGTGATGTCTTTAAGAGGCTAGATTTGTGTCTCTTAAAACTCTGGCTTTATTGCCAATGACTATTTGTTACCTCTAATCCCTATATCGACACCAGGTCATGTCTCGATATAATGCGTTCTGATTCATGCTGAGAGTAGTTTTTATTCGTCCTTTCGTAGTTAATCATATTTATTGATTTTACTTTAATAACGAGTTCGTTGTCCGGTAGTTGGTATTACGTTAGTACTTAAACAGTTTAAAGTCACTATAATTGCTTTGATTTTCTGCTGGAAATCTGTGTTTTGGTCTCCAAAAAGAGTTCTGGCCTCGTTTTTCCCTAACTTTGAGCCGTTCATAAAGCAAAGAGATTTCTGTTTCCAGATTCTCCATAAAGAGGTCTGGCCTCGTTTTTTTCGCTAACTTTGAGCCGTTCATAAAGCAGCAGTTTCCATTTAGCATACTCTTTGGTCCACGAGTCTATGTGAAGAATTAGTATTTTGCACCATGCAACTGATTTTTTTCGGTATTTAATGGGATATAGTCTCCTCTATTCAAGTTACATGTTCAGACTTCACGCCAAACGAAACTTCAGATATCGTCACTTAAAAATTTTCCAAAACCCGTGTGGGTTAAAAGTTATTTTAAGTCCTTAGTTTTCAAAACTTCTTATAAAAATTGTTGCAAATTTAGTTCAAGCCACTTTAAGAGAAGGAAATTCCAGCACAATAG
Source organism: Musca domestica (assembly GCF_030504385.1). NCBI lineage: Eukaryota > Metazoa > Arthropoda > Insecta > Diptera > Muscidae > Musca > Musca domestica. The sequence continues at coordinate 2,852,166 of NW_026712230.1, read as the reverse complement.
AGAGTTTTATTAATTTTGACTAAAATTGATTTAAATTACAGATTACACGCATTTTCACAGTAAATCAACAATTCCATTAGCTGGTGGTTTTCTCTTTCCGTCATGTCGCTGTGTGTGTTTTTTTTTTTTTTTTTGCTCCAAATTTCAGCACACCCAGCTGGAATGTAGTATTTGCTGACCATTAAGGGCGGTCATTTGAAAGGTCTTAGAACTTAATACTCGCCAACCACTCTATCCCACACCAATCAGTGTCTTTGGCTGGACTTGATGTTCATGTTAAGGACTCATTATGTTTTAATTAACTGACCACAACTAACAAAGTCTTCGTTGTTGTTGTTCGCGGCTACTTGAAGGTTCTGACAAAAATCCCAATGGTTTTCCGGCCACTGAAATAAGAGAATGCGTACTTTAGTGTTTATTTTTTGTATTTAATTTGGGCAACTTTTATTTGAATTACGGACTTCAGTGAAGACCATGCGTATGTGTGTGCGTAGGTGAAATGATATTAAAGTTAAATTTTCCAAAAAATGTGGCTTTTACTATTTTTTTAGTCAAGTTCTCGGTGCGTGATACGAGTAGAATGTGTGTGTGTGTGTGTGCTTGAACTGCCGTTGGCAGCATGTGGTTAAATGGCCTTTTGGGTTTCATCAATTATACTCAATGGCGCATAATTATGCCATTATTGTTATCTTAATGTGAGTTTTATTTATTCATTTTTATACGTTTACTCAACAAAAAGAAAATAATGCAAATTGAAGTATTTTAATGAATGAAAAAGGACTCTTCGCAAATCCGTATGAAGACACCTTTTCACACGTTAGTATTTTAAATGGAATGAAGTAATATTTAATCCTTTGTCTGACAAATGATGAAAAATGTACGGTGTGTTGGATGTCGGATGTTGTAATTTTTTTATCATTATTTTCGAACATCAAGTACATTTGAATAGAGAAAGCATTTCAAGAAAATGAAAGGAACAACTAGAAAACCTTGATGTTACCCTTGGAGGAAAATTCTCGTAAATTTTATAAATTTAAAATTTGCAATCTATACGTTGTATGTTTTGTTGGACTTGCAAATGATTTTGTGGTTATGACTAAATTATATTCCAAGGTCAAAGTAAGAAAAACAATATAAACTCGCCTAATTTATTGGCATTATGTTTTCATAGTTAAACAAGTAAGGAAACACAAAAGTTGGGAACTGCCAACTTTATGATATCAAATAAAAGTTAATATCCGCAATTTAGGTACTAATTGTGTATTAAGGCTTTAAAGCGGCTTAAATTTGAAATAGGATAAAACTAATCTATAAAATCTATATCTTAACCGATTTCCACTAAACTTGACTGAGGTGTTTTTATGTTGTATGCGACCTCTCGTTATCTATGTATGATTTACATCAAATTAGAGGTAAATACATGGGAGATATATTCATATATGAACCAATCTCGACAAATCTTGGCAGAGGTATTTTTAGGATGTATCTAATATCTTGAACACATTTGGCGAACAATATCATCATATATATGGGAGGTATATCCAAATCCGAACCGATCTCGATTCTGAATTAGGTTGATGTATTTCGGGGCTGTATCCAATATCTTGTACAAAATATTATTTTTGTCGAGTGTATATTACCAATGTGAAGGACTTAAACTCCAAATCGGATAAAAAATTCATCATATTTGATACAGACTGACTTAGGTCGTATATGCCAAAACATGGAACCGGATAAAGATATTTATATGGAAGTTATAACCAAATCTGAACAAATCTCCAATAAATTTGGTAGGTGTATTTCTGAGCTGCTGTTCCTGATATCTGATACCAAATATAATTGTTGTGGAGAGCATATTATAAATGTGGGAGACTTAAACACCAAATGGGATGAAACATGCATATGGGAGCTATAGCTACATCTGAACCGATTTTCACCAAATTTAATACACAAACTAATAGACAAAATTTGGTCTTATGAAATCGGGCGAACATATATATGGAAGCTGTATCTAAATCTGGACCGATTATCACCAATTTTAATAGCGTTCGTCCTTGGGCAAGACGAATTATCTGCGCACAATTTCATCATAAATAAAGCAATAAATGCCACCTGTATTTTTTTCACGATAGTACATGGACAGACAGATGGAAGGACTTGCATAAATCGATTCAGAATGTGATTTTTAAAGATCACCAAAAGACACTCTGGTCTATCGGTTTTTTTTTGTCGGCCTCGAAAAAACCCTCGGGGCAATTTTAAGAAAATCGGTCATTGGAGTAGGATCAGAATAATCGTTCATTCTCACATGTCACTTTAGCCTAATGTTAACGTTACTCTGTGCGACAAATTTCAATTTTTTCAATAGTTACGGGGCAAAACCAGACGATTAAGAAAGTAGAGCTAACAAGACACATGTATCTTCTTTCTTAAAGGTTACATCGAAAACTAACCAAAATTTAGGGGGTGGATTAAGATTCCCCGCAATCCGTGCATTTTAGGAATTTAGTGTATTGCAGATAAAAATACGAATGTGCAAGGTTTGAAGACAACCAGACTCCCGTTTCACATTTTATAAGAGCTCCTGTTATTAAAACCAGTAAGGGAAAGTCAAAAGTCGGGCGAGGCCGACTATATGACACCCTACGCCACTATGCATATTTAGTAGAGCTCCCATAACAAAACAATTTATTTGAAACAGATCTAACCACCTATCAACATTTGGCTTTAGGGCAGTTATAGTTTGATTTCAGAATGAACCAATGTATAGGAGGCATATCCAATTCTGAGCCGATTTTCACTAAATTTGACGGAGATATTTTAATATTTTATATCAAATAACATTCCTATAGAGTGCATGATATCACTTCGAGAAGGATTATATTAAAAAAAATATACACGGAGCCGAGTTCCACAAAATGGAAACGTACGTCACGATATTCGCTCCATTTGGCTGATTTTAGCGATTATTTCTGTATTTCTGCGATCTATCTGACATTTGGTACAAAGTATCATTGTTTTGGAGTGCATATTACGCATGTGAGGGACTTATAACTCCAAATCGGATGAAACATATATAAGGAAGCTATAGCTGTATCTGAATTGATTTTCTCCAAATTTGCTTTACTTGCTTCTAGACGGAATTCGGTCAGATGTACCAAAATTAAGGCCATTAGGATTGATATTCTCTATTTGGTGCACAATTAACCAGAAATCGGTTGAAGATAATTACGAGCTATATCTAAACCCGATCCGATTATCACTAATTCCAATAGGGTTCGTCCTTGGGCCAAACAAGTATTGTTTGCAAATTTTCATCTTAATCGGATACTAAATACGACCTGCATTTTGTTCAGAAGTATATTGACATGCATACATCATGGATCGACATGCCTACATTCTATGAATATACTCAGAAGTAACTATGGGTCTATCTCGCTTCTTTCTCCCTGTTACAAACAAATGCGTAAAGACATAATACCCTTACCACTATGTGGTGTGGGGTATAAATATGAACCTTTTATGGGAGAAGACAAAAACAGAAACAAGTATTTCAAATTTGGTGAAAATCAAATATATTGTTCATCCGATTTTTTTAAATTTGCCTTCCATAGCCGTAATATGTACTCCGTTATAACGATTATCGGGGAAATATACCGAAAACAGCTCAAAAATACATGTGCCAAATTTTATCGAGATCGGTACAGATTTGGATTTCAATTTTATTGTTCACCAAATGGTTAATATAATCCTAAATTGAGTGGGTTTTGGCACATATACGAATTCAGGTTGTAAGAAAGTGTATCAAATTTGATGAAAATCGTTTGATATTCCGATTTTGTATTTAAGTCCCCAAACGCGTCAAATCCCCTCTACAAAAACGATATTTGATGCCAGCTATCAGGTACAGTATAGAAATAATTTTACTAAATTGTAAGAGATCTGTTCAGATTTGGATATAGCTACCATATAAATCTTCACCCGATTTCACGTTTATTGCGTCCAAAAAGATAAATATCAATTCAAATAGTATGGATTTTGATGAATATCGGTTAAGACTTAAATGCCTTCGTAAAATTTAATAGAAATCGAGGAGCATTTATCTCCTTATTATAATAATTCCTTTCGACTTTAAATTCTAACTGCCTTAAAGTCATAATACGCATTCAAAAACTATTATATTTTTTATGATTTAATTCCCATAAATTCCTAATAAAAATGTTTATTTCTTCTGGTTAGCTATATTAAATTGGCAATGTGGTGTAGGGTATCATAAAGTGGGCCCATCCTACTTTTGGCATTTCTTTACTGGTTTTTCTTCTTCGCCTTTTGTGGCTGAGGTACCTGAAGGAGTGGACCAATGTGCGCATCTCCGAACTCGATGTACCAATTTTTACGATGTACCTAGTTTTGACCAAATTGGATACTCTCTTCTCAAATTATCGCAGACGGATTGACTGACAGACACCCCTAGATCGACTCCAAATATCCTGAAACGAATTTCGTTTAAAGAGGTCTAGGGTATTTCGATGAGACACATTTTGAAAGTATCAAATGACGGTTGAGAATATAACAATAATGACAAAAATGTTTGTGATTGGGACGATAGTGCAGCGGCTATATAACTTTCATTTTACTTCTCTTGTTTTCCCATATTTTGAACAAATGTTCGTCTGCTGTTCAACATTACCTGCCAAAGTGGCTCAGACGGATGTGTAAGTTCAAAACTCTTTAAATTACCATCACTCTAAGTAGTTTTCTCCACTTATTCCACACATCATAAATTCTCCCCCACCAAGCTATTGTGAACAGAATCAATTCACTTTGTTCGAGGTGTCGTCAGTCAGTGGTTGTTAATGGAGGGAAAAAAGGAACATATCCAGGAAGAAATCAATTCTTTTCATATACACCAGCATTACCTTTGTGTTAGATTTTTGTTACTCTTCGTCGCTAGCGTCTCTACAGCTCCAGCTTTGTTTATGGGTTCATAATGTGGCGAAGTTATCACAAAAATGATTGCAGGAACCATTTTAACCTTTCCCCGTTCCCTCTCTCCCCGTTGTTGTGGTGTTTTATTTGGCCATTGTTAAACGAAACGAAAAAATTGCGGAATCGAAAAGCTTTTAACGAATCCATTAAAAAGTATTTCATTTTGCCACATTTAAATCCTTGTGAAGCCTACTTAAGCATCGTCCTATTCTTTTGTTTAGACTTTGTTTTATTTCGACAACTCATGCAAACGGAAAATGGGAAAATACGGAGAAGGAGAGGGGATGGAAATATTTTAAAGATTTCCATTTAAATGGCAGCGACACACACTCACACATGCATGCAAGGTATAATGGCATAATTGTTGTTGGGATATACCAGCCATTTTGCTAAGGGGTGTGGTGGGTGATGGGCAAATATTATTTGGCTCGAGTTACTTGATGATCAATTAGTTTGATTTTAAAATCGATATCCATGTGTGTTTGTGCATGGAATTGAATGGATATTTTATCCTGTGCTTTCTAATGACAAATATAAACATTCAGAACAGAACTGCATGTTTACTGATTCAAAGATGCTTCTCTAGCCAAACTTCACTCATTTAAAGGATACGAACACTTTCATAACAATGGATTTTGGATTGGATTTATAAATTTACCATTGAATACTTTCTATTGGAATATGCGCTTTGTTTTGATGTATACAGGGTGAGATGAAAAAATTGCAACCATTTTCAGATTGCTGTCATTTCTGAGCCACTCGTCCGACAGCTGTTAAAATTATTCCAGTGACAGCTCATTTTATTGTTTACAAGCGTACAAAAGCATTTTGGTGATAATTTGCCAGAAAAAAGTTATTGGTAATGGAATTCAAGCATGACAGTGTGATTTCTTTATATTTGGCTGGAAAACAACAAGTGACTATCTTTAGAGAACTCCAGCATTTAAATGTAAATAAATCTTTTTTGTTACGTACCATCGCTCGTTACCGTGATACTGGTAGCGTAGCCCTACGTCAAGTAAGTGGACGGAAGAAAACACGAACGTCAGCAGAAATGGTTCGAAAAATAAAGAAGCGACTTGATCGAAACCCGCGTCGCAGTGGCCGAAAAATGACTCGTGAGCTGAATATATCGCAATATTCCATTCGGCAAATATTGAAAAATGAGCTCGGAGTTTAAGAACTTACACCGCAACACAAAAAAATTAGACTCAAAAGAGCTAAAGAGTTGCTTCGCTTGGTCGAAATTGGTGAACTGCCGAATTTTGGTTTTCTCAGATGAAAATACATTTGTTGTCCACCTGTTTGAAAAGAAACAAAATGATCATATTTACTTGCCAAAGAGGTCAGCTAAAATGTGCACCTTCGGTTGGTAACCAGAACTCAAGCGCCGGCTATGGTGATGGTGTGGGCCACCATAACAGCTGATGGTCGCTCTCCGCTCGGATTAATCGACCGTGGCATCAGAATAGATGCCGAATATTATCACGAAAATATTCCAAAACCTTGGGCCCGCAGACCTTGGACATTCCAACAGGACTCAGCATGCGCCACCCAAGAATGTTACAAAATGAAGTTCTTCGCTTCATTTCCAGCGTGTGACGGTTTCATTGGCCGTTTAAGGGCCATAATTCGTGCCAAAAGTGACCAATTCGAACAAACTTATTCTATAATTTGGTGCTATTTCCGACATTTTTGCTTTCATTCAATAAAATAAAAAAAAATGTAAAAATTATGGCGCTTGACTTTTTTGCATTTTTTTTATCTCAGCGGAGCCTGGAAATTTACCATCCGATTTTAAAGATTTAAAGGATATTCAAACATGTTCAACCTAAATTGTTTTTATAATTTAATATTGTGTCAAAATTAATATAATGTGTATTCTAACAATATGCAGATTAATGTTTTCAACTATTCCAAATAAATGTTAAACTCCTCTCAAGTAGCCTGTCAATAGAGCGTTCACATTCCCAGAAAATAAATTTGAATTTCTTTTAATAATTTCCCGTTTTATAATTGCTCGCTACCTTGAAGATTCCAAAAATTTCATAAAATCCACAAAGCAATTCCACCCAGATTTATGCCCAAATAAAACTGTGTTTAATGAAAAGAATTTATAATTTATTGTAATTGTTAGAGGAAATAAAATATTGACTGTCATCGCCAGCAAATTGATTGCATCCATTTGCAATTTTATGGAAAAACCAACTGTACAGAGGAAAATGACTTTTATTTCGATTTAAAAAAAATCCTCCAATGGCGTAGCTGCGACTTCTCAACGCTGCCATCGTCATTTACGACATCGTCTAACTTCAATTCTCACATGACTTTGAGGCAGTTACAGTGCCTAAATTGAACTGTCAAACTTTGTCAATTTATTGGTTTTGCTTAACACAACCAACAATCAAATAAAATGGAAATAAAATGGCTAAACTTTTTAAGAGCCACCTCAATCCTCATTCCCATACCGCATGTTTTTTTTTTTTCGTTTCACGCATGTAAATCGCGTACACAAAGTTGGGACCAATTTTAACGCCAAAAGTACTTTTAGATACGCTTCAATCGTCATTCATCTAACAGCTTTACATACCATCCATACCATAATATCATGGTGCACTGTGTTTTGGCAGTGGGACTGAAGCCAGTTTTTCGTTTTGTTCAAACAGTAATATTTAAAGAGAATTCCGACAGTACAATAGTCACTAGTAGAAGCCCATCCTTTAATATACCGAATTTTCATAAAGTCCCTGCAGCACACTTCAGATATTCACATAACAACAATTTCCTTACAAAACCCACCCATACGTGCTTTAGAACCGAAGATATTTAATTTACTAATCAGCAAAAAATTCCCATTACCAAATAATGGATTCTATAACTTGCAAAACAACGTTATTTTAATGTGCAGATTTAATACCAAACTACCATCAAGAGCCCATAAATATGTTAAAAGGAGCGTAGTATTTTTTTTAGAACAGTAGAGTTGAACCTGTTATTATTTCAATTTAACGATGTTCGTTTGTCGGTCTATTGGAATCAAGATAAAGCCAACATTATTCGTCATCGGTTCACATTTTCGTACAGCCCCATATATTTTTTCACAGATTTGTCTAAAAGTTGGTATCTGTAGGTCATAATGGTACCTCCCGATATTCGGTGTTTTGATTATTTTTGTCACATTTTACGGATTTGTCTAAAAATTGGTATTTGTAGTTCGTAATGGGTTCTAGCTCCTGTGGCGGAAGATAATATATATAGGTACATGTTTTGGTATAGCCCCATATAACGGTACCTCTCGATATTAGCCTCAGCCTCGTGGCTACATAAAGCCAAAATATGCGTTAACAAATTAACGATTTTAGGCTACAGGACTCTTTAGAAGAAATCCGTTTGAGGACATTTGAAGCCAATCGAGCTTTCCTCCGTCCATCTGTCTGGCTTGCTAATAACACTCGAAGGAATTAGCAGCCAAACTTAGACCATCGTAATATCTTTACAAAGTTCGTGCTTTGAGACCTGCAATATCGGTCCGCTCCATCAGTTACATCCCCCACAAAATGTAGAAATTTTAATACCCCGCAGGGGTCGACATTTTAATAAATATAACACTTATAACACAAGTCGTTTTTTCTTCAAACTTCATATACATATGTCAATGTTACTACCTATCGCAGAACTTATATAAATAAGAAACATATCGGCTTTCTCCTATTGTATCATACCAAAAAAGCTCAAGAATATGATTAATGTTTACTCACACGAAATTTCAAATAAGTTCCACTTTTCTTGAAACTTTGGACATATCAAGATTTAGCCCTATGTTAAAGCAAGTATGGAAATAGAATGTATCTGATGAATGGGAGCTTTACGAAAACGTATATTCCTATAGCCAGTTATGTTATAACTCTAAATACCAAGTTTGACATAATTCCGTTAAAAATGTAGCTAAAATCATCTAAATACCGAAAATTGGGAGGTACCGTTATATGGGTGCAATATGAAGGCATAGATCTGGACGGGAAATTTTATGTCCTTGGAAGTGGTACCTATTACGAACTGGAAATACACAATTTTAAATACAGGGTTGCCCATATTCAACGGACCCATGTTTTCCTTTTTAAAAAAATCAAAGAAAAAAATAAAAATTTGGCGGTTGGCAATGTTAATCATTTAATTTGTTCCAAGTAGATTTGTTTACATCAATTTTTGAATATGATATCTCTCAAATGGCCGCCTCTGGCGTTGATGTGCCCTTTTTGGTGCATTTTCCATCGTTTTTGCCAACAATTCGGCCGGAATAGCGGCTATTTCTTCACGAATGTTTCCCTTGAGCTCTTCTACGGTCCTTGGCTTGTTAACGTAAACCTTAACGTAAAACCTTCAAATATCCCCACAAGAAGAAGTCAGGCGGCGTTAAATCGGGCGAACGCGGTGGCCAGTCCAAATCACCACTTTTCGACATCAAACGGCCCGGAAACAAATTCTTCAGAAAATCGATTGTTATGCGACTTGTGTGCGGTGGAGCGCCGTCTTGTTGAAACCAGAACTGCCTCATACGCTTTCGACGAATAATTGGCATCACAAAGTTGGTCATCATGTCGCGATAACGCTCCTGATTGATGGTAACAGCATGGCCATTTTCATTTTGGAAGAAAAACGGCCCAATGACCGCTTTCGCACTAACGCCGCACCAAACTGTGACTTTTTCGTCATGAAGAGGCACTTGTTGAATCTCCTGAGGATTTTCAGTGGAGTAAAAACGGCAGTTTTGCTTATTTACCGTCCCATTCAATGTGAAATGGGGTTCATCGGACAGGACAAATTTGTTCCAAAATTGCTCGTCATCTTCGGCCATTTCGATGACCCTTTGGGCCCATTCCAATCGACGAGGATTGTCCGCAGGCAGCATTCTTTGCGTCAATTGAATTTTGTACGGGAACAAATGCAAATCAATGCGAGTAATCCGTTGTAAAGTGGACCGAGCCATGCCCAACTGCTGAGAACGGCGTTTTTGGGATGTTCTTGGGGACCTCTCAACACTGGCTCGTACGGCAGCGATATTCTCGGCCGATCGCCTTGGTCGACTTTTATATGGCCTCTTCGGATTAGAAACAGCCTTACCAGTCGAAAATTGTTCGTATAAACGCTTAATGGTGTTCTTAGAAGGCGCACTTCTCACATTTTTTAATGTTTTAAAAGCACGTTGAGTTTTCACAATTGACTTCTTCTGTTGAATGTAAATTTCAACTATTTCAGAGCGCTCGCGTGGCGTGTGTTGGTTCACTTGGACTGACGCTTCAAACGCGGTATGTCATTAAGCGATGTGACATATCTGTCAAAAGTTATGGCGTTGTCAGATGGGTCCGTCGAATATGGGCAACCCTGTAATGATGTTGAAAGGGGTAACCCAAATCATCCAAATATTGAATGTCTGGAGGTACAGGTATATGGGGACTGTAGTAAAACTTTGATGTTAATAGACTGGTTCTACATACTGTTCCCAGCCAATTTAAAGGGAATTCGGGTTAAAAATGTGACTACAACTACAAAAAGACCATAAAATTTACCACTATATTGAGGCTACACCAAAACGTGGATCTGAGTAAAATTTTATCAGCATACTTTTCTTTTGTTCGGAGGCTAGAGTGATTTCCACAAACAGACAGAGGGATGGTCATCGCTAAATCCACATAGAATTTTTCGCTGATCAACAATATGTACACTTTGTCTAAAATGAGGTACAAATTGTATATTTCGAGATGTTACAAACGGAACGATAAACCTTATATACCCTCCATACTATACTACCCTCCATACTATGGTATGGGTAAGTTCCCGATGTAGTTAAACTTGGCTCATCGCAATATTAAGATGAGACCAGCCTTTCGAAAAACACCTTCAAATTCACGAAAAAAGTGAAACTCGCTCGAATTCGGCAACTCTCTGGGATTTGAAAAAAAAATCGATTATACTCTATTTTTTTATGCAACTCGAATAAGAACGAGCATACCCCGTAGAGCGGGAAAAATTCACTCGAAATGCAGCAGATTCTACTCTTGTCGGCAACACTTATAGTTCTTGTCATATTTTTTCTATGTTTGTATGTGTATTTTCTCAACACACAACTGCAAACGAAAAAAAACAAATTCGTTGAAGAGCATCGCCAATCTCTACCACCGAAGCTTATGAGAGTGTTCTTGCTGTAGTTGTTTTTGTAGCCAAAATCCACTGACCGCTTTCTTCTATTATGTTTCTCTTCTTTGATATTGACACGAACCGGTTTGCTATTACACACATGAGCTTACACAAATCAGCAAACAATATAAGTTTTTCCACTCGATTTCACTCCTAGAGTAATCTTTTAGTCTATTTTGAGAGTTTCGACTCCCACTCTAAAAGGATTTACTGGAGAGTGCTTTCACATAAAACAAAAGCCTGAAGAGTACACTCCATACATTTCGTAGATAAAAACGAGCAAATACGTGCTTATTCCGGAAGCTAATAAGTCCGAAATTTTGAATAATAATAATAATCGTAACTTTCAGATAAATTATTCCAGAGTGTTTGTAAATCCCCAAATATCATACGCAAAAAGGTGGTCCAATGCTAAAGAAATATATCGGTCGGAAAAACGTTTACAGCTTTTTTATATTTGCTGACATAGAGATACGAACCAGCGACGTTATGATTTATGATTATTTGGTGAGAATTTTCCAGAAAAAAGGTTATTCGTGATGTAATTCAAGTGTGATGGTGTGAATTCGTAATATGTGGCTATCGTTTGAGAACTTCAGCATTTAAATGTAAATAAAACTTTTGTGTCTCGTACCATCGCTTCTATTCCATTCGGCAAATATTGCAAAATGCGCTCGAGGTAAAGCCATTGAAGTTCCAAAAAACAAGAACTTACACCGCAATAGAAAGAAATAAGGCTCAAAAGAGCTAAAGAGTTACTTCGCTTGGCCGAAAGTGGTCAACTGCCGAATTTGGTTTTCTCCAACGAGAAAACATTCGTTGTCCACCAGTTTGTAAACAAACAAAATGATCGTGTTAACTTGCCAAAGAGGTCAGATGAAAATGTGCACCTTCGGATGGCCACCAGAACTCAAGCGCCGGCCATGGTGATAGTGTGGACCGCCATAACAGACGATGGTCGCTCTCCGCTTTTATTAATCGACCGTGGCATCAGAATAAATGCCGAATATTATCTGGAGGGTATATTAAAGACTTGGGCACGCAAACATTTTGGGCACAGACCTTGTACATTCTAACAGGACTCAGCACCAGAGCACTCCATCACACGCGTCACCCAAGAATCGTTGGACTATTGTGTCTGAAGTATTTTGGAAAGCAAGGTTGGCACTAAAACATACCAAAGTGTCGATCACCTCAAGCAAGCGCTTCGAAGAGAATGGGCCAAAATACCGCAGAGCAACATTAGGGCAGAGTGTGACCGTTTGAAGTCCATAATTCGTGCCAAACGTGACCAATTGGAATAAATCTAAACTTATTCTAAAATTAAAAAAAGTAAAAATAATTGCGTTTGACTTTGTTGCATTTTTTTTATCTCACCCTGTACAGGCGATAGTTACGTGTTGCTGGTGGTTTGTGTTAAAAAAAAAAACTCTTATAATTAAAGACTCTTGTTTTTATGTTTTATTTATTAAAACAATTCCTTTTTTTTGACGAAAGTTTTAGCTTCTTCTTCTTTAGCGATCGTTCTTCTTTGATGACAACAGTTGAGGTATCAGTCGTTTCCTTGTTGGTGTTGAATCAGAAACCTCAACATTATTTTTCATTTAACCGCGTAAGGCAGCGGGTATGTTGAAAAAAGTTAGTTATCGCGTTGTAGCGTTTTTAAAAATATTTAATTATTTATCAATGAAACCAGAATGTAGTTTGTCCTTTAATCCATTTTTCGGCTCATAGAGCTTCCAAATTTGTGCTGGGTATGTAGACATGTTCCAAGGCGGCAGGACATCTCTTTTATTCATGATCATAATAGAAGTACAGGCCAACAAGTTTCTTCCCTCTTCTAACTCAAAATGTAAACAGTTCTTTGAAATTGTAATTTCATACAAATTTCATACTTCGTAAAATAAATCCTTTAATAGGAGATGTATTGTGTAGCTTTTGTTTGCATGCCATAAATGCAGAATTAAAACCACTGTACACTCCTTTGACACGGATTAAGTGGTAACAATAAAGTCAAAAACAGGAAAAAAATCCAAGCTGCCAAAACGGAACAACTCTCACTTAGACAAAACGCACTCGTGAATAGAAACTGCCAGTCTGTCTGGCAAACACTATCCTGGTGGCAGTGGGTACGCAATTACATTCCGGACGGAAAGCCGATTTCAAATGTTGTATTATTATTCTCTTTCTGTTCGGTTTGCATGGATATCATTTGGTTTTGCCAGTTGGCGCGGAAATACAAACGCACACACGACATCGAAGTTCATATGTTCAGCGGGAATGGATGAGTGAATGAATGGTGCGATGTGTCAGCCAGTTCATGGTGAGTCTATGGCGAATTGGAGGTTACTACGTAGTTCGCGAAACATTCGACGGCAACGGAAATAGTTTTGATTTTAATGGCGGCAATTTGCGCCCGAAACAACGAAACAAGTGCTAATGTGTGAGATTCATTCCATTTGAAATGTAGTCGTTCGGAATGGAAGTCTTAACGGATTCACTTTTGTTGTCGTCATTGTGAGAGGCTCCGCGCTGATTGGTGTAGTCTATGAAAATTGAGACGATTAAATCGTTTCAATTGTTCTACGACATGCCGCCGTTGAACTCTTCCCTTTTGGTTGGGGGCAGTGGTAGAGGAGACATTATTGTATATTTAAAGCGTCACTGTTGTGCTAAGTTTTAATCCGCGATTCCATTTGAAATTTGAATCAATTACTGGAAATTAATTGTTGTTTAGAATTGTGCGAGTCCGCAAAGATGTACATATTTTTATCGAGGAGTTAAAGCAATGCTTATGCACACGTTTGAACTACTACGATTCAAGTACAGTATATTGCATGTGCGTCGTTTAAGTTTAGTACTTAGCAGTGTAACTGCATCAGCTTGGAAATTGTATAATCTACGTGATTTTTGTGGTTCCCTTCATTCCAATCGATCAATCAGATCGAGTGGGTAATTTTTTCTCTTACCGCAAATTTAGGCTTAGACAAATCTGTGGTACGCAGAATTGTATTGACCTTCATTCACGCTCGGTCTGACAACATTTTTATACCCTCCATCATACTATGGAAGGTAAATCAATTTGCCATTCCGCTTGTAATACCTCGAAATATTTGTCGGAGACCCCTAAAAAGTATATATAGCATTTTCAGATTAAATGAAACCTTTTGCAATTGAAATGAAACCTTTTGGACCAAATCCCTTTCAGGACGTTTGCAGTCGATCTAGCGATGTCCGTCAGTCCGTCTAATAATTCTCGAAGGTAGTATCCGATTTAGTCCAAACTTGGCACATCTTAATATTATCAAGCTTATATCGAGTTCGGAGAAAGGCAATATTGGTCCACTTCTTCTGGTACCTCCCCCACAAAAGTTCGAGATCTTTGAAAACATGTATTTTACTGCACAAAAAGAGAAAGGATAATCCAATTTTTCTCCAACTTTGCAAACCCTAATATTTGCATCAAGGGTCAAAATTTTGAATAATTATAACTCTTATAAAATGTGATGTAAGATTCCGATTGTCTTCAAATAACACACATTACAATATTTTTTATCAACCCAAGGTCTGGTGTGATAGTAGAATAAATCGGTCCACTTTTTCTGGTACCACTTTTTCTGGTACACTCCTTCTGGTACCTCTCCACAAGAGGTCAAAATTTTGAATATACATAAAGCTTATAAAACGCGAAATTAACATCTGATTCCATTCAGACTTGGTACAACTCAATATTTCCATCAAGATCTGTTATAAAGATGGTAGAGATCGGACCATTTCATCAGGGTTCAAGATTTTGAAAAACAAAACGCTCAAAGAAAGCAAAATATGAAAAATTTTTGATTTCGGATAAAATTGGATACATATGCAGGGTGAGATGCAAAAACTGTTACCAACTTCAGACTGCTGTCATTTCTAAAAAAGCAGCTCGTGTGCCAAATATATCACAATATCCCATTCGGCAAATATTAAAAAATGAGCTCGAGGTAAACCCATTGAAATTCCAAAAAGTGCAAGAACTTACACGGCAGCAGAAAGTAAATAGACCTCAAAGAGCTATAGAATTGCTTCGCTTGGCCGAAAGTGGTGAACCATCGCACTCAGCAAGCGCCACCCAAAAAGTGGTTAGAAAATGAGGTTCCTCGCTTCATTTCCAGCGCACAATGGCCGCTAAAATCTCCGGATACCAGTCCGTTGGGCTATTGTGTCTGGTGTTTTTGGAAAGCAAGGTTGGCGCTAAAAAATACCAAAATAAATAAACTAAATTAAAAAAAATGTAAAAATTATGGCGTTTTATTTTGCTGCAGTTTTTTATCTCACCCTGCATATTTTTAAAATGGAATACTTTGATTATCTGGTACCTCACGTACATTTTGATATATGCTAAGAATTATCACATATCTCATATAAAATGAAGGAACTAACCAATATAGTCCGAAAACTGCCGTCGCAATATTTATATCAAATTTATTAAAATTTAAAGCCTTCTTCAATTGTTATAGTTTTTTATTTATATAGCTTACGGATCAGTCGAAGAAGGTTCTTTTCTATAATAATATTTCATATTCTTAGATTACTGAAATACTGTCTCAGGCTTCATACGTACTGGACGTGATTAGGTTATTCGGTGTAAAGGAGATTTCACTTGTCAAAATCTACATCATTTAAATTTGTGGAATATGCGTGAACTATTGTAGACTTTTTTAGTGTCTGCATATATATGTAGAGGAGATGTTTCACTGACACTTCCTTATCCTGAACTTGATTCCGAAATGAACAAAGACTTTTTTTCACAATTCTTCCCAAGCTCACCATATTTTATATTCCAGTGAAATATTTTCGTAATTTTCTATAAATTGAAAACATATGTTCCGTCTATCAAATTGAATCTCTGCAAAACGGAACAGCAAATAAACATTTTATTTACAGACATTTTAAATGATATCACGTACGTTCAATAAGTTCTGGAACCGGCACATACAGCCGCAGACGGCATCCTTATATGAGCAAAGAACACAAAGAAGACGGAAGAAAATTCGAATACAAAAAGAAAAATATAGTTTTTTTCTCACGACCAACACGGAAGACTTTGCCTTGCCACATCATTGCACACATCGCTCACAGCAAGCGAAAGTCCCAAGAGATAGTTCATCATCCTTATTGTTATGGTCCATCATCATCATCATCGTCGTCGTCCTCTTCATTCTCATCCTTGTTCCCATTCCCATTCACATAACCTTCTTCCTTGTTGTCATCGTAACGAACATTACGAGCCAAGTCATCATTACAAACGTTTTCCTTGAATCCACAACGTTTACATGGAAAAGGCAATTTCCGCAAGTTTCCACCTTTGTGATTCTGTTGGCAAACATGTGTGTGTGAATGTTTGTGTATAGTTGTCGGTGCTATCCCGAAGGATACTAAAAGTATCCTCACCAAATCACAACCACAAACATTTCGTTTATTTTTCTGCATTCTGCCTAATAAAATATTTAGTTGCTTCCATTGACATGTTCGCTATAGTACCCGCCTTTGTTGTTGCTGTTGTTTTTCTCAGTCGAACTCTAGTTGCGCTTCATGAAAATATTGCGTTGTATGTTCTTCGTTGCGATGGATGTGAGTCTATGTGTATCTGTTGTATGTATCATTCTCAGCATTTACATTAACATTTTCGGAATTTATGGCTGAATAGAAATCCATCACAGGTCCACAGACAGGAAAAGCGGTAGAATAAATGATGTTCGTTTATGAAGAAAGTTCGAGCAGGAGGAAAAATGACAAGAACATGTCAATATGAACACAGAACAAGTTGCCGTCATATCAACACGTCTTGCTTTCCTCACGAAGTGTGCATGCTAACAGTTGCTCCTGGTTTGGAGTGTTACATTAATAATTCAAGATGATGGCGGAAGAGTTTGCATTTTTTTAGAAATCATTGCTTGAGAATGAACGCAGTGGCGGCTTTTTGAGAAAAATATTAAAAATTGGTTTCTTTTGTATAAATTATAAACTATTTCCAGGAATACTTCACATATCCAGTAGAAATGACACATAGTATTTTGTGGTTAAAAGAGAACACTCCCTACGGGGGTGTTCCTCTAAAATATAAAACTAGATGGAAGAGAAAAGAAATAGTCACCGTGCAGGGCCTAAATAACGCTGTACTGGCATGTCTTGCTGATCAACCTGACCGTCATCATTCAGTGATCCTCAGCTTAAGCACGATCTAGCCTTCAGAGACAGACAGCAACTCTGGCTTGGACTCTGAATCTAGAGTAAATAAAACAGTTGTTGAAATCTCCACTAAAGAGGGCGTCAATAAAGTGGCTAGCCAAAACTTTGCAAAGCTCACAACTAACAAAAAAGATTATCCTGGGCGCCAAGGCGTAAGCTCGAGATTTAGGATTTAATATAGGAAGATCTCCAAAAGATGCAGAACCATCCTTTCACTTCTTCGGAAGCAGGAAAGAGTATCAGATCACCGAAAGAGCAGGATGACCCGCAGCCTGCTTTGAAAAAGTGCTTCCCACCAGTTGGTGCTGTGGGCAAACTGGGTCAGTTATATGAAAATGGTGACGTTAAGGAACTAAAAACAGGAAATTATAAAGGAAGCCAGAGTAAGAACAAGACGAACGTGTCCGCAGACCCCTACGCGAAACATGTTGTCGCAACAAATTATGTCTATGGAAATCACTATAGCTTCGGATGATTTGTTTCATATTTTCACCGGAAATGTTTCAAATTTGAAATTTGAGGTTCCTAATAGGTACTACGTCCTATGACAGAAAACTACTCTACGTCTTCGTGTAGCCCCTACGTAACGATACCTACCTAGATTCAGTATTTTTAATAATTTTAGTAGCATTATACAAAGAAATTGTTCGAAATTTTCTTAGCAATATTTTATTACAATGAATGTTTTTACAGATTTTTCACTTCTGATATTTGCTGTGTATAATGACGTTTATTTTACTCTAATGCAAAAATTCGAAAAAAGGCCGAAGAAAACCCCAAGAAAAAGGTAAGAAGTATTAACACGCTCCTTTTTTACTGTCATTTTTTAGCTACTCGTCCGATAGCTGTTAAAATTATTCGAGTGACAGCTCATTATATTGTTTACAAGCGTACAAAAGCATTTTGGTGAGAACTTTCCAGAAAAAAAGTTATTCGCGATGGAATTCAAGCGTGATGGTGTGATTTCTTTATATTTGGCTGGAAAGCTACGTGTGACTATTTTTAGAGCAACCCAGCATTTAAATGTGAATAACCGCGTCGCAGTGACCGAAAAATGGCTCGTGAACTGAACATATCGCAATATTCCATTCGGCAAATATTGAAAAATGATCGTGTTTACTTGCCAAAGAGGTTAAGCGCCGGCCATAGTGATGGTGTGGGCCGCCATAACAGCCGATGGTCGCTCTCCGCTCGTATTAATCGACCGTAGCATCAGAATAAATGCCGAATATTATCGCGAAAATATTCTGAAGGGTGTAGCCTTGGGCACGCAAACATTTTGGCCGCAGACCTTGGACATTCCAAGAGGACTCAGCACCATCACACTCAGCACTCACCACCCTAAAATGGTTACAAATAAAGGTTCCTCGCTTCATTTCCACCAAAATCTCCAATCCGTCGGACTATTGTGTCTGGAATATTTTGGAATACAAGGTTGGCATTAAAAAATACCAAAGTGTCGATCACCTCAAGCAAGCGCTTTGCCGGAAATGGGCCAAAATACCGCAGACCAACATTCGCGCAGCGTGTGATGGTTTCATTGGACGTTTGAAGGCCATAATTCGTTTACCAATTCGACAAATCTGAACTTATTCTAAAATTTGATGCTATTTCCCGACATGTTTTGCTTTCATTCAATAAAATTAAAAAAAAAAAAATGTTTTTTTATTTTTTTATCTCACCCTGTGTGTGAGGGCTTTATCAAAATCTGAACCGAAGAACCTAAATACAAATTTTTGCAACAAGGGGAAAATGTGACTCTTCTGGTTGCTGCGCACAATAACTCTCGAAGAGGTTATCCTATTTGGTTCAAACTTTTGACATCGTAATATTATTATCAAACTTAGAACCTTAGAAAAGGTCCAAATTTTCAAAAAAATATTTTTCTGCACAGAAAGGGAAAGGACAATACAAAAAGGGTCAAAATTTTGAATAATTTTAACTCTTATAAAATGTGATATAAGCGATCGATTGTCTTGAAATTGCACACATCACAATATTTTTATTAATTCAAGGTCTGGTAGATAGATGGGTCCACTCCTTCTGGTTCAATATTTTTAATATCCATGAAGCGCAGAAAACTCATAATTTACTTTCGATTC
Source organism: Musca domestica (assembly GCF_030504385.1). NCBI lineage: Eukaryota > Metazoa > Arthropoda > Insecta > Diptera > Muscidae > Musca > Musca domestica. Next base: position 2,832,649 of record NW_026712230.1, on the reverse strand, counting down.
CATTCAGTCTTGGTACATCTTAATGTTGCCATCAACACAAGATCTGTTATAAAGATGGTAGAGATCGGACCATTTGTTCTGGTACCTCCCCCACATTGGGTTCAAGATTTTGAAAAACAAAACACTCAAAGAAAGCGAAATAAGCATCTCTTCAAATTTCACACATACAAACATTTTTGCAACCGGATTCCAAGAAAATGCTATGCTCACCAAAATGTTATGCTAACCAAGAATATACATAGCTTTTTGTGGTCCCCACCAAATAGTTTATGGTGTTGCAAACGGAATTATAGAATCAACATGCCTTACATATTATAACGAAATGTATTCTCCCATTATGTTGCGGTGCGACAACCTATGTTCTTGTTCTTTATTATGAACAAAGTTATTTATATTTTATTTAAATGAGGGCTCAGGTGTTTTTCGACCCTATTGTTTTGCAAATATGCTTGAAGTAACGCCTAATTGATGATTCTTTAATCTCATCCTTTATGTCATGGAATAATTTTATTGATTAGATGAATTTTTACAATTCGAGATTGATGAATAATTTAGATGCTGCAGAGTCGGGGTTCATCAATCAACATTGTTATTGACAGAAACTGCTTAAGAAGCATGTTAACACATCATGTCGGGCATGTGTTTCTTTTTTTGTTCTTTGAAACAAAAAATAAAATCAGAAAAGTTTGTATTAAATTACTAAAGATTTAGAATGATCTGACAAATTATAGTATATTACCATGACAAAAGACATGTACATAAAATAACTGGCATCCGACCACACACAAATCTATATTGAAAAACAAATAATACTTTCATACGTCTAAAATGCCTTACATAGATTTTTTTTATTTTTATTATTCTTTTTTTGTGGCAAGATAGTTAGCCTTAGTTTCAATCATTTTTTTTAAACCATCGTTTTTATACCCTACATCACATAGTGGTAAGGGTATTATGTCTTTGTGTATTTGTTTGTAACATGGAAAAGGAAGCGAGATAGACCCATAGTTACTTTTGAGGATCTCCAGAGAATAACTTTCTGAGTTGATTTATGCATGTCAGTCCGTCTGTCCGTCCGTCCGTCTGTCCATGTATTCATGTGAACAAAATGCAGGTCGCATTTATTATCCGATTGAGATGAAATTTTGCAAACAACATTTGTTTGGAACAAGGACGAACCCTATTGAAATTGGAGATAATCGGTAAAAATTTAGATATTTGCCTTTTATTGTGCACCAAACGTGTAATATCAGCCCGAATAGTATGGAATTTTGCACATACAACCAAATTAGGCCTGAAAATAAGTGTGCCGAATTTGATCGAAGTCGGTTCAAATATAGCTATAGCTCCCATATATATTGTTCATCCGATTTGTTATTTTTGTCCTCCGCAGCCGTAATATGCACTCTGTAACAACAATATTTGGGGAAATATATCAAATGCAGCTCAGAAATATCTTTGCAAGATTTTATCGAGATCGGTTCAGTTTTGGATATAGCTCCCATATATAACTTCGTCCGATTTACATTTTATTGTACACCAAACGTCTAATATTTGCCTAAATGGGATGGAATTTGGAACATGCGACCGAATTGAGTCTAGAAGCTAGCATGCCAATTTTGGTGAAGACCGGTTCAGATATAGCTATAGCTCCCATATATATTGTCCATCCGATTTGTTGTATTTGTTACCCACAACCGTAATATGCACTCCGTAACAACGATATTCAGGGTAATATATCAAATACAGCTCAGAAATATCTTTGCCAAATTTTATCGAGATGGGCTCAGATTTGGATATAGCTTCCATATATATCTTTATCTGATTTCAAATTAATTTTGCACCAAATGGGCAATACAAGTCCGAATTTAAAAGATACAAATGCTTCGGCATATTAAGTCCTTTGAACTTTAAATGCTAATTATAATCATAGCGTGTATGATTAAATTCTCCCATAAAAAATTTAAATTGTTATGTGAAGCTTTACTAAATCAGCAAAGTGGTGTAGGGTATCATAAAGTCGGCCCTGCCCGACTTTAGGGCTTTCTTTACTGGTTTATTAGGGGAGAAAGATAGTAATATTTACTGTGTTTATTTTAAATTTAGAATCAATAGATTTTTAAATCAATATTCAATTGTGTTTTCAATTATTTTTTTTTCGGTTTTATGCACAATACGTCTCGATTTGACAAATGCTCAAACCTGAAGCAGGTGCCTTGTTGCCGAAAAGGGAACGAAAATCCTAGTTCTTATTTTAATATGGAATTTTTGATTACAATTTTTTTCATTTCAAAGCATAGAAATTATTTTTTTCCGCAAACACTGAATAAGAGAAATATATGTGCTTACATTACAAGAGAAATCATTTCTAGCAGTAACAAATACCTTACAATCTGGGTAATAAATTGTGAATCTCATTATTTCTTAAGAGTTGATTTAAGACAGTATTTGAAAAATCTTTTTCAAATCTATTGACTTGGTTATGGTCTAAGTCAAGCATTACGGCTAATCACTGACGTTAATTGTCCATTAAAATATTCTCGTCTTGGTTTTTAAGGTTGTATCACGCTTGAAAAATAATGTAGAATAAATTAAGTATTTTGTTGAAACCTTTCAAGAAAGTAGCCGAACGACAAGCAGCGAAATGCATTTACCGATTGATTCGTACTCCATATGAACAAACTACGTGATGTATTTGATTTGCCAGTGGCAGTTGAAATTTGTACAGTGGGTTTGTCGCTCACTTACTTCGGGAGAAAAGTTTTTTATTAATGTTTTCCCCCAAAATCATTCAAATTATATAAAACATGTGAAATAAAAAGAGCATTCGATAGAGATCTAATATATATATATATATATATATATATATATATATATATATATATATATATATATATATATATATATCCAAAAAGGATAAATTTTGAAACATTCCACCCAATTGAGCCAAGGAACAAGTGTGTTTTAAATTGGTTCATTTGGTGCTCTCATTAGGCAAATCGATAGAAATATATGGAATGACCCCCACAATAATTAAAACTAGGGGATATTATTTTATAAGGGCTGTACCAATATTCAATCTATATTGAATTTTTTTGTAAAAAGCATTTTTACATGATAAGAACTGAAAATGTCAAAATTTAATTGAAGACATGGCCAAAACTTAAAAAAATCTTGAAATCAGAGTTTTCCTCACAAGGAGAGTATTGCAAAAAGTAAACCGATATGACCCATTTTTTTTTTTTTTTTGTACCAATGATTCTAAGTGTAATCCAAAGTTCTCTATCAAATTCCAAACCTCTATCCTAAATATTGTGAAATATATGCCAAGCTATAGGGGTACCATTATATATAAAAGAGTCTCAACCACATTTGGCAAAAGAATCCAGAACTCTTTTGGGGTTTCTATCTACAAACGAGTACTATAAGTCCGCTTGAATTTTGCCACAACTCCTCTCAACACTGGATCTTACGGCAGCGATATTCTCGGCCGATCGCCTTGGTCAACTTTTATATGGCCTCTTCGGATTAGAGCCTTACCAGTCGAAAATTTTTCGTATAAACGCTTAATGGTATTCTTAGAAGGCGCACTTCTCACATTTTTTAATGTTTAAAAGCACGTTGAGTTTTCACAATTGACTTCTTCCGTTGAATGTAAATTTCAACTATTTCAGAGCGCGTGTATTGGTTCATGGTAAAAATCTGCTTGGACTGACGCTTCAAACGCGGTATGTCATTAAGCGATGTGACATCTCTGTCAAAAGTTATGGCGTTGACAGATTTGTCCGTCGAATATGGGCAACCCTGTATAGTGACATATTGTGCTGAATATTTATTCTTATACCTTTCTCTTGAATCGAATTTTATGAAACATTCAGGCGTCAACTCAAAAAAAAAATTGTTAAAATAATTCAAAAAAGTTTTTCGACTTTTCGGAATATAGATGCACAAATATTTTGGTATACAATGGAAATAGAGATGTCTTTGTTTTGGTGACTTATAGTAAAATTTGATGAATAATATTTTTGTCTGTGACATCATCCTTCTAAAATGATTTGTTGAAAATTTTAAAATTTTATGTTTTTAATATGTATGAATTCCTGTCGCTTAAGTAAGATTAAGCCCCTTCTTCTAGGTCTTCTAGGACCTATCGTACAATTTTTTTTATACCCTCCACCAAAAAAGTATGGAGGGTATATTAAGTTCGTCATTCCGTTTGTAACTCATCGAAATAATCATTTTAGACCCAACAAAGTATATATATTCTTGATCAGCGTAAAATTCTAAGACGATTTAGCCCTGTCCGTCCGTCTGTCCGTCTGTTGTAATCACGCTACAGTCTAAACGAATTATGATAGGAAGCTAAAATTTTGCACAGATCTCTCTTTTGTCTGCAGGCAGGTCAAGTTCGAAGATGGGCTATATCGGTCCACGACATCGTATAGGTATACGTATAACGGTACCCCCGATATTCGGTATTTTGATGATTTTACCCACTTTTTCATCGGAATTGTCTGAAAATCCACACAAGGAGTTCCTTGTGGGTACTTTATACCTTGGCAGAGAATTATCTATATAGGTCCACGATATCGTATAGCCCCCATATAACGGTACCCCCACGGTATTCGGTATTTTGATGATTTTGCCCACATTTTTCAACAGAATTGTCTGAAAATCCACACAAGGAGTTCCTTTTGGGTACTTTATACCTTAGCAGAGAATTGTCTATATAGGTCCACAATATCGTATAGCCCCATATAACGGTACCCCCCGGTATTCGGTATTTTGATGATTTTGCCCACATTTTTCAACAGAATTGTCTGAAAATCCACACAAGGAGTTCCTTGTGGGTACTTTATACCTTAGCAGAGAATTATCTATATAGGTCCACAATATCGTATAGCCCCCATATAACGGTACCCCCACTGTATTCGGTATTTTTATGATTTTAGCCAAATTTTTCAATGGAATTATCTGAAATTCCACAAAAGGAGTCCCTTGTAGGCATTTTACCCCCTTAAAAAAAGAATTGTCTATATAGGTCCACGATATCGTATCGTATAGGTATACGTATAACGGTACCCCCGATATTCGGTATTTTGATGATTTTACCCACATTTTTCATCGGAATTGTCTGAAAATCCACACAAGGAGTTCCTTGTGGGTACATTATACCTCGGCAGAGAATTATCTACATAGGTCCACAATATCGTATATCCCCCATATAACGGTACTCCCCTATATTCGGTATTTTGATGATTTCAGCCACTTTTTCCAATGGAATTATCTGAAAATCCACACAAGGAATTCCTTGTAAGTACTTTACACGCAGACATAGATTTGTCTTTATAGGTCCACAATATCGTATATCCCCCCATATATCGGCACCTTCCTTTATTAGATATTTTAAAGATTTTAAAAGAATTTTTAATGGATTTTATTTTTTTTTTTACATTTTTTTAATTCGTACCAAATGGTGGAGGGTATTCAAATTTCGGCCCGGCCGAACTTACTGCTTTTTTACTTGTTAATTTTACGATCCCATTTAAAGGGAGTTTTTAACCATATTTTAAAAATAACACCAAATAGACCTCTTTGTTGACTCGCTCTTCGTACTTTTATTTGCAATATTTCCGAAATACACATATCCTAAAATGCACAGATTCTGAGAAATTTTAATCAGAAATTTTCCAAAAGTGTGGAAGTGGGGGAATTTGCCCCATTTATTTAGGTTACTTTGCGATGTAAGCTTTCAAAATTCCGATACACGTGTCTTCTTTTTTTTTTTGTCTGCATTTTCATAATCTGCCAAATTTTCTTCGTAATTATTAAAAAAAAATATAAAATTTCTTCGAAAGGTGTCAAAAAAGTGTACCGATAAATCGATTTTTACACACGCTCTTATATAGACAAAAATGTCAAAAATTTGCATTTCATGAGAGTTATAATTATTCAAAATTTTAACAATTTGTTGGGGAGGTCCACAAGTATTTTTCTCTATATGCATTCTTCACGCTAGAATGATAAGTAAGCATTTTATAAGCTTTATGATTATTCAAAATTGACTCGTAGGGGTGATGTGTTTTTTATACCCTACACCACAAGGTGGTCAGGGTATCATCCGAGTCGTTACATTTTTTATTTGTTATATGAAGGTCTATGTGTGTCAAAAGTGTGAAGGGTATCATAAAGTCGGCCCTGTCCGACTTTAAGAATTTCTTTACTGGTTTTAAACCTATCTCCATGTCAGATGTAGAATATCTCCATGCCAGATGTAGAATAATGAGTATTTTTTAATGAAATTTATATGAGTTATGATTATTCGAAATATAGAGGTACCAGAAGGAGTGATCCGATGTTAACTACTTCCCGCCTATCATAAACCTTATAGTAATATTGCGATATGTTAAGTTTGAATGAAATCTGACACTCTTTTGCTCTCTGTGAAATATACAATTTTTACTATGTATAGGTGTACAAGAAGAGGAGATAGTGTATAGCTATTACCCATTTAGAAGTTGATCTAAGTTTGAAAAAAAAATGTGTGCACCAGCCAGCCCTATGAAATGATGTAGCCATAGGGATGAGGGTAAATCGATCCAGATTGTGATCTTAAGCTGATCAATTTTATACAAGTGAAGTGGGGAAATTCGCACTATTTGCCGATATATTTTACGCTCTAAGCCTTATATGGATATGTAAATCATTTGATACGCCAAAAATATTTCGTCGAAATAATGGGCTTAGATCCCAGGGCAAAATCCGTTTCAGTACATTTTAGTTAGCCATGTACGTCTTTCGGTTTGCATGGGCGCACGATAATTGCGATTTTGCCAATTCATTATATTTTAGATCGAGTTAGGAGATGGACAAAATCGGGTCATTTCTTCTGGTACCTACTCCAAAATAGTTCGGATTTTCGCAAAAAAAAAGAAATAGGAATACAAAGCTCATATTAAGCGATGGGAATACCCGATATTATTAAAACTTGGTCCATAGTAACATTAAGAAAAAACCTAGATCATGTGCGGGAATGGACAAAATAGGTCCACTCTATCCCTCAAAATAGAATAACACCAGAGGTATCTTTGAATGTGGGTTAGGACAAACCATGGACATATATTTTTTTTATTTCTTACAAGGAGGCGAAGATAGTTTAAAAATTTGGTAAAAAGTTAAAATTACTTGAAATCGAGTCTCCTTATTTGTATGAAGACTAAGACCGATATCACCCGATATGGAACTAACGATTACAGAAGTAATTCAAAGATCTCAATTAAATTTAAATTGTTGGGTTCCTTTGTTTTAGAATTATGCAATAAAATAGGTCATTACTTTAAATTTTAGACTGAGAACTTAAAATCCTGTTTGGGGTTATGATCTTCTAAGCGAGCGCTATATTCTTCATTTGAAAACTCTAAAGTTCTATATTGGACGTTGCACAGTGTTATTGTTGGTAAATGGTATGTCCAACCTCAAGTTGATATGTAATTTCATAATGTGTGTGCGTTTCTTTTTATCTTGGAAAGGCACCACTGTGCACCACTTAAAATATTTTCAAAGAAGTTTATTCAACCGTCATAAAATTAAAAGCTTTGCACAAAAAAGAATGAAAACATCCTGTGCTTTATCAAACTTCAGCCAGTTCAGTTGGCAATCATCGTCAACACACACACACACATTTGCAACTATTGATTTACTGTCAAATTCGAAGTGTGATGAGGGATGGATATCCCCTAGACAGTGTGAGGGTTATTTTTTAACTTTGGAATCAATTTGTCTCGGTATTGAGAAAATTTTATCCTACATTACTTTCAAGTTACTGACAACCAAAATATGGTCCCTTCAGTTCCCAATATTTTATACATTACCAATGAAAATACAGATACCAATCAATTCACGTTCTACTAATTTGTATACTAACACAATAATATTCAAAGTATTTTTGAATACCATTCAAGTGATAAAGGATTCGTATATAAATAATGTTGTACTCAATTTTATTAACCTCCACGCATTTACAGTAATAAATTCTATGTTTTTATTAAATGAGTTTATTTTTGTGGTGACTTCAAATTTACATTTGGATACGTCTTTAAAATCAACTAGACTTTTTCTAGACAATACCAATTGTTATAATTTTCGTTCGAGTTTTGAAAATTATTTTTTGTGTCTACTGTTATATCCCGCTGTGGAATATTCCTGCAACAGATTTCTACTCAATAAATGAGAACCTTCCCTTTTCCGTCGCTCTTAAATCTTTTTTAGAATCCTTGCTGTTTTTATGTATGCGAGCGTAAAGTAAATTTTATTTTATGTCCTGGTGGTGGTGGCGGCTGCTGTCTGCTGTCGTAAAGAAAAACGAAAACGACGAATCTACTTGCAGTCGATGACGGTAGACATGCGATTTTCGGGTGAATTTTTATGACATTTTAAGTAGTCGTAATATGGAACACTTGATGCGACATTAATCGACGTTTATACACTGTTCAAACACATATTCGAAAGTGACGGAAAGGAATAGGAAAATAAGCGCCGGCATTTGGCAGGCGATGCAGAACATAAATCCAAATGGGTGAAGAAAGTGTTGAAAGCTTCGATTGTGGGACGGTTGGAAATTACTTGGCAGCATATGGTACGCCGTTGATTTTCAATCAGTTCCCTTTTCGGCATCTTGGCCAAAGCCATAAAAAAGTTTTACAATTTTGTTTGTTTGTATTGATGTAAGACTCTTTACCCATTCGACCAGTTGGGTGCAAGAAAATCAACAAAATAGTTCGTTAGAAGTTTTCAATCCATATGTGATTTTGCCAATATGTTTCTACTCAATGGCGGACTTAAATACATAATGGGAAATTCTAATAAGAATTTCGGATTTGGGCTACCAAATGTGACAAAATAAATATATTTTATGAAGAGAAGAAGACGCGGAGCAAAATGCCTCGTTCACTAAAAGAAATATTTGCACAACAACGTTTGCTAAGGGATTGATGTGTTTTTGCTTTATTACCAACATATTTTGTAAAATATGTTAGGGGCAAAAGTAATAATAACTCAATGGTAATTTATATCCTTTTGAAATTTCTAGTTAATGTACATATATTATATATTATACATTTTTAAGGTCGAAGACAATTGTGAGGAAACAATGAACTTGGCTACCATTGGAAGCGGTATGTTATTTTCTCGTCAATATTGTCGTCAAAATTAGACATGGTCCTAGTGAGTGGTTCTCACTCGTCATCACATTTGTGGTAGCTGAGCTGTTAATTTTGTGCTGGCTTCCATTGTTTATGTAGGGCGAGTACCCATTGATTGCATTTATCACTTCTTGCAGAAATAAAGTGCAAATCTCCCTACTTACACTCCTTTATAAGCATCAATAGTTCCACCTCGTTGAGTTTACCACTAAGCCTTTGTGTTAAGAAACTATCAGACATTTTGCCGACATATATGTGTGTGAGGAAACCAGATGGAGTAGCCTATTTTTACTCCAAAATTATTTCAGTTTATTCGTATTTTGTAAGAGTTCTGACAGTTAAACATTTCGGCACTTTGAGAGGCAAGCACTAGAAGAATTGGGTCCATACTGTCGACTTTCACATTTCACTTAAATTTGATATAAATATTACCATGTGCAAAGATTCAAACTAGTTGGATATTTTTAACATTGTATTAGAGATTTATGTTATTATTATTATTATTATTATTATTATTATTATTATTATTATTATTATTATTATTATTATTATTATTATTACTATTATTATTATTATTATTATTATTATTATTATTATTATTATTATTATTATTATTATTATTATTATTATTATTATTATTATTATTATTATTATTATTATTATTATTATTATTATTATTACTATTATTATTATTTTTATTTTTATTATTGTTATTTTTATTATTATTATTATTATTATTATTATTATTATTATTATTATTATTATTATTATTATTATTATTATTATTATTATTATTATTATTATTATTAGTATTATTTTTTTTATTTTATTTGTTTATTTATTTTTTGTTTTGAATATTTTGTAGGTAAATTATCAGAACGGGTGGACTAATATAGCCCATATTTGAGTTGGCAGAAATATTTCATTGCGCAAAGTTTAGAATTCATTAACACTTTATTAGAGCTTTGTTTATTCGAAGTTTCGGGCAAAATTGTGGTGGATTTACCAGTAGCAGTGGACCGATGATGTTCATATTTCAACCTAAAAAACCCCGTCTAAAATATTTCCATGTGTAAAATATGAATTATATCGGATTCTCGATATTTTTTTGGATCTTCAAACCCTATATAGACTAAAAGCTATCGTTGGAAAGCTTATAAAAATTCCTAACCAGCAAGTGGTCACATAATGATTTTTAAGCGGTTCGGAAGTTATATTCATATTATCGATTTTTTGACGCGATTCTAACCAGTTCATTAAAATTATGTTTTCAATAAAAAAGGTTTAGCCGGCGTCGGAATTACAAAAGTATCGAATGTGGGACATACCTATGGGAGAAAACCTCTAGCTTCGGCCGCAGGCCTATTATTTACAAAAATTTTCAAATTAAGAATACTTTCGCCATGTGGCACATACCCAGAAGATAAAATATCAAGCGTATTTACAAAAACGCCATAGATTTTACTTTTATTTATTTTTTTTTAATTTTATTGAATGAAATCAAAAACTGTCGGAAATAGTATCAAATTTTAGGTTAAGTTAAGATTTGTTCGAATTAGTCAACTTTAGCACGAAGCACGCGCCACCCAAGAATGGTTACAAAATGAGGTTACTCACTTCATTTCCGCGCATAATGGTCACCAAAATCTCCGGATACCAATCCGTTGGACTATTGTGTCTAGAGTATTTTGGAAAGCAAGGTTGGCACTAAAAAATACCAAAGTGTCGATCACCTCAAGCAAGCGCTTCGCCGGGAATGGGCCAAAATACCGCAGAGTAACATTCGAGCAGCGTGTGACGGTTTCATTGGCCGTTTGAAGGCCATAATTCGTGCCAAAGGTGACCAATTCGAACAAATCTAAAGTTATTCTTAAAGTTGATGTTATTCCGACATTTTTTTTTTGCTTTCATTCAATAAAATTAAAAAAAAAGTAAAAATTATGGCGTTTAACTTTGTTGCAGTTTTTGGCTTGTAAACACAATAATTTTGTTTGTTTACAAACTGCTGGACAACGTATGTTCTCCCATAGGAGAAAACCAAATTCGGCAGTTCACCACTTTCGGCCAAGTGAAGCTAATCTTAGCTCTTTTGGGTCTATTTGCTTTCTGTGGCGTTGAAAGTTTTTGCATTTTTTATAATTTCAACGGCTTTATCCCGAGCTCATTGTTCAATATTTGCCGAATGGAATATTGCTATATCTTCAGCTCACGGATTTCGATCAAGTCGCTTCTTTACTTTTCGAACCATTTCTGCTGATGTTGCTGTTTTCTTCCGTCCACTTCCTTGACACTAGTACCACGGTAAGGAGCGTTGGCACGAGACACAAAAGATTTATTCACATTTAATTGCTGGAGTGCTCTAACGATAGCCACTTGTGGTTTTCCAGCCAAATATAAACAAATCACACTATCACGCTTGAATTCCATCACGAATAAGTTTTTTTCTGGAAAATTCTAACCAAAATGCTTTTGTACGCTTGTCGGACGAGGGGCTTAGAAATGACATCAGTCTAAAGTTGGTTGCCGTTTTTTTCATTTCATTAACGGGGTTATCTACGATCTTTCTGTTTCACGTACCTACAAAAATTTGACTGCCAATGATAGTGACTATGGCCGGCCGACTATAGCCGTTGTTTATTTGTTCATATCTGACAGCTTGTCAAATAACTTTATAATCTCTTATGGAAAAATAAATTATTTTTATATCCCTTGAAATATTTTATACAAGATCGTAATAACAAAGAAGTGTGCGAAATATGATAATTTTGACCAGTAAAAGTGTCTATTTGACTTAAGGTGCGAATTTACAACAAGTGTGCGGTGGTGTCAAAAACCCCCGGAATAGGTCATTGGATTAATGTTGCAATTGCAAACCATGTGGCATAAAAATATTAAATTATAAAGTGAAATTAGTCAAACTCAGAATCTTGATGTTGCAAAATAGTCAGACTAAATCCCATTATTTTTGTTTGTATAAAAACAACGTGTGTTTATTAGAATCTATGTCTTCGTACTGTTCAATATTTTTGTATAATAAAACACACAATTCACAGTATATAACATATTTTCCTTTATTTTTGTTATTTAATAATTTTATACACTTAAGTTCTAGTGTGTAATGATATATTCATATATAAAAAAGAACTTATTTCACTAAAGGAAATTGATCACAAATAAGAATTCTTATAATCTGAAAAACTAATATTATAATACATAAACACAACTCAATGGCTATTTCCAGCATTAACTACTAGTTTTCGAAATCAATTTCGACAACGGGAATGACTCATCGACTATGGGTTTATTGCTATAATGTATATTTATGACCTTTGTAAATCAAAAAAATCTATATCAATCTAATGAAAATATAAGCAAAACAATGCAATTTGGGAATAGAAAACAGGGTTTGAACAAACGTAATATATTACTAGCATATATATATATAGTATTATTATACACTTGTATGCACAGATATATTTAACTATTGTTTTAATGGCAAAACTATCTTTGATAAGAAAAGAAAGTCTTTCAAATTGAACACAACTTCTTCGAAGGTAAAACTTAAATTAAATTATCAATAACACGCACATCTCTTATTAACAATAGTAGAATGCATTAATTTGGATAAAATACCGAACCTTTTATGAGTATAATGGAAGTGCTACAACTGAGACAATAGGGGGGTTTTCACGCCTCTTCACTTTTCCCTTGCCAATGAAAGAATTAGCATTTTAAGATTTCGATTAATAACCTTCGATTGGTGGATGCGCGAATATGAAACCATTCAACTTTAGTCGATCTTTAAATTGGCGACCAACAATCATTTGTTCGGTGTGTGTGTGTGTGTGCGTGCTGAGCTCACAATAGACGCCAGGGGCCACATATATTTTCTTTTGTAATTCTTGGCAAAAAAACAAATTTTTGCATAATAGAACTTTCGTTTTTATGTTCAAAATTATTGTTACTTTCGTTGTAAACATATTTCTATGGAATTCGTTTCTGTGGAAGTGTTGTTGTTTTCTCTATTATTAGTTAATTTAAAATTCATTTATTATTGTATTTGGTTAACAAAGAACTAATAAACTATTCTTTTGATATTGTTTCGTTGTATGTCTGTATGTCTATGAGTATTTTCTATTAACTGCCTATTGTATTATGTGTCATAAGTCAGTGTCGTCTCGGTGAATTCAACTCTACAAGGTTGTTAGTTCATCTAAGTTATGTTAAGTGTTAATCTTTTTAAAATATAAAAGAAAAAACAAAAACACAAGATTCCTGTCTTCAGTATAAATATTTCTTAGTACATATAAATACGAATATATGTATGTATGTAGGTGTGTATACATTTTAGATATTTAAGATTTGTACAGTTTTTGTTTTTCGAGTTATATAATTGTGTAAAATATAAAATACGATATGGAAGTTTCTTCTTTGATATATATATATTTTTTATATAACTCACAATATTTACAGCTCTGAGGCAATGAAGTCATATTTTTAGATTGTTTATTGATTTGGGTTTCTTTTTTATTTCATTTTAATTCTCTTATTGTAAAATATTTGCATTGGCAGGATTGATATTAGTTTTTAACACATATTTTCAGTAAATAGATTATTTTAAGTAAATTTGTGTACACTGGAGACATAAATGCATATAATGATCAAAATATGTACATAAAACTTGAAGGGGCATTGCTTGCCTTAATTTAAGCATTAAGAGATCTATATGGATTACAACGTCCACCTGTAGAAATAAATCGGAGGGCATGACACTATCGAATTAGAGTATTTTATATAACTATAGTATTTTAGCACTCATATCGTAAAATTTATATCAAACTTAGGTCGAGTTCGACTATGGATAATGTAGGTCCATTCCTTTTGGTGCCTCCCAAAAAAAATCTCGAATCTTTACAAAAAATGCAAATCTCATATTTGCTCTGTTCCAGAACCTGCAAGAATCTACTTGTTTTGCATTTCACAAATCGGTTATCGTGGTAAAAACTTTACATTCCTGCTGTTTTGGAATATACCAATTGAGTGACGGAGGTATCCGATATAGGTCAAACACTGGCACATCGTAATAAATAAATAAGATATATGAGTTGGCCTACTACCTCCTGTACCTCCCGCTTAAAAGATCAAAATTTTGAGTTATAGTAACTCTTGTAAAAATTGTGTCTAATTCTGTTCAAACTTCTCACATTCTTATATCAACCCATGCTACAGCAAGTATGAGAAGTTCTTCTAGTACAACTGACGATTCACACTTTTTATATCCAGAATTAAGAAGGTATATGAAAGAAGGAAAATCGATCTGGTTAAAATCACAAAATTATTGAAAAAAAAAAAAACAAGCAATAAAGCAGCTAAACTCCAAATACCAAATTTGAAAAAAAATCCGCTGAAAACTGAGACACAAATCATCACAATATCGAATATCTCGAGGTACAGCTATATGAGCTCTACACGACACCGTGGACCTGTTCAGCTATTTATCTGTCAAAGACGGCGGTGCCTATTACGATCTCCAAATATTCTTTTAAAGTTGAACGGCATTTCTCTTACTTTTAGAGGGATTTGAGTTTGTAATATAACTGAACCTATATGATTCACCGAAATCATCGTAGCCTCACTTGAATCGTTTTGCAGTTTTTTACCGTTAAACTAATATCATTGTAAAGGTGTGATGGGTCTATTTTCTTTAATAAAATAATATCCGAATCTGAACCGATTTCATTATTATTTGACAAATTCATTTTTAGACCAAATTCCGTCACACATTCAATACGTCATTGAAACTTGACATACATAGCGAGTTTGGTATACCAAATATACGAAATCGAACGAAGTGATATATATGTCAGCTATATCCAAAGCGGAACCGGTTTCAATATAATGCGAATTTATTTCTTTTCCAATTTCCCTTAAATATACCAACTTAAAAGACTGTATTTATAACCGATCAATAGATATGCGCATACAAAATCTAAATTTATTTGATGTACCTTCGATCCTGGTCCTATACCTCCAATTCTTAGTGAAATTTCAAATAATTTTATAGCTTATGTTACTGTTACTGTTGATTACATATCTCTTTAGGGAAAGAACAGTCAAGCCTTGTACACAGAAAGTTTTTAACAGGTTTTAAATTCTGCAATCTAGTTTTCTTCCTAAAATGATTTCAAACAAAAGGCAACAGCGATGTATACCGCACTGTTATCCTTTCCAAATTTGTATATGCTCCATCATAAAATGTATTGTATATGGTGAGATGAAAAACCTGCAACCAACTTCAGACTGCTGTCATTTCTAAGCCACTCGTTCGACAGCTCTTGTAATTATTAAAGTGACTGATCATTATATTGTTTACAAGCGTACAAAAGCATTTTGGTGAGAATTTTCCAGAAAAAAGTTATTCGTGATGGAACTCAATCGTGATAGTGTGATTTCTTTATATTTGGCTGGAAAACCACAATCGGCTATTGTTAGAGCACTCCAGCATTTAAATGTAATTAAATCTTTTGTGTCTAGTACCATCGCTCATTACCGTGACACTAGTAGCGTAACCCGACGTCAAGAAAGTGGACGGAAGAAAAGAGTAACATCAGCAGACATGGTTCGAAAAGTAAAGAATCGACTTGATTGAAACCAGCGTCGCTGTGCCGAAAAATGGCTCCATTCGGCAAACATTGAAAAATGAGCTCGGGGTAAAGTCATTGAAATTCCAAAAAGTGCTAGAACTTACACCGCAACAGAAAGAAAATAGACTCAAAAGAGTTAAAGAGTTGCTTTGCTTTTCGTTGTTCAGCAGTTTGTAAACAAACAAAATGATCGTGTTTACTTGTCAAAGAGGTCAGTTGAAAATGTGCACCTTCGGTTGGTCACCAGAACTCAAGCGCCGGCTATGGTGATGGTGTGGGCCACCATAACAGCCGATGGTCGCTCCCCGTATTAATGGACCGTGGACTCAGAATAAATGCCGAATATTATCGCGAAAATATTCTGGAGGGTGTATTAAAGCCTTGGCCACCCAAACATTTTGACCACAGTCCTTGGACATTCCAACAGGACTCAGCACGCGCCACCCAAGAATGTTTATAAAATGAGATTCCTCACTTCATTTCCAGCGCGCAATGGCCACCAAAATCTCCGGATACCAATCCGTTGGACTATTGTGTCTGGAGTATTTGGAAAGCAAGTTTGGCACTAAAAAATACCAAAGTGTCGTTCACCTCAAGCTTCTCTGAGAATGAGCCAAAATATTGCAGAGCAATATTCGGGCAACGGTTTCATTGGCCTTGAAGGCCATAATTCGTGCCAAAGGTGACCAATTCGGAGAAATCTAAACTTATTCTAAACTTTGATACTATTTTCGACATTATTTGCTTTCATTCAATAAAATTAAAAAAAAAATGTAAAAATTGTGGCTTTTGACTTTGTTGTAGTTTTTTTGTCTCGTCCTGTATATAGATCTACGTTTTAATTTAGTCAAATATAAGGTTATATTTGTTTTCGGTAAATTCGGTATCTGCCGTTCGTGATATTTTCTACCTGCGTTTGCCGAACATAGTCTATATTGTAGCCCTATGTAACGGATCCCCCTGTTTCCCTCTAGCCCTTATGTAACGGTATCCTATATTTTTATTTTGGAACTCTATCAAATATTGTCCGGTCAGGACAATAAGCACCCGAGCCGTTTCATTTGTTTTTATATGAATATACACAATTTGCAATTGGTCGGTTGAGTGTTTTTGAGGTTTTAGGGGCCGTGGGAGATACTGTTACATCTTAATTGATTTTCAGCAAATGTGACAATGTTACTACGGTTGGGCGAATCAATTTTATTCGGACGGATGTAAACTATCAAGTTCAAACCGATTCCTATAGGGACTCTTCTTAAGCCAAATAAAAAATGTTGTATTTTGATTACAAGCACAAGTTTTACAATTTATGTTGAAAAAGTCACTATGTGTCAATCTCCTCACTATGGGCTTAAGATTACATACCCATATTAGTTGTTTTTGTTCAAATTAAAAAAATAACCACTTTGTATTTTTAAATGACATACATTATAATAATCATTTATTCTTTTTATTAATGTTTAGCATTATGGATCAGTGTACAACAACTTAACTTGACATAATTTGTAAACTGACTTCTCTTACTCTGATATGATGAAATACGAAATAACTTAACAATTAAATTTTACATTATTCCGATACAGCGAATCAGATATGGTCTATTTGGTGTGTAAATCTACGTCTATATACGAATATGTACAGATACATTCAACATTCCGAATTCATTGATTACA
Organism: Musca domestica; assembly: GCF_030504385.1. Lineage (NCBI taxonomy): Eukaryota > Metazoa > Arthropoda > Insecta > Diptera > Muscidae > Musca > Musca domestica. The sequence goes on along the minus strand of NW_026712230.1, from coordinate 2,815,132 downwards.
GGAGTACAATTTTTAAATTGTGTACGAAAGTTACATGACTTTGCAGTCTTCAGTAGGTTTATATGCTATCCTCTAGTCTAGTCTGTCTATATCTATGGAGTTGGATGCAACTTAAACATTTTCTAAATGCTTCGATTGCTGCTTATTTTTACTTGAACTCAATATATTCCAGAAACGTCTAAAACAACCAGGTTTCTTTTCTATGGCCACAAATCTCTCCTCCTCCAGTATGGTGTCCAGGATGTAATAGCTGCTGAGATTGAATGGTGGTGGTGGCAAAATCGGAGGTTGTCATGATATTATGCAATTCTTGCCATCCCCACCAGTGCCAATAGTCGAATTGGTACTGCTCATAGCCATTGGTCCAGTTGCGTTGGCCGTTGTTACACCGCCACCACCACTACCACTGCTGTATGTGTTTGCCTGTTCCATGGCCTGTTTCTTCTTTTTCTCATAAGCGATAGCATCGTTCGGGACATACGAGACACGCACACCGCCATAGTGTTTGCGTGCCGGCAAACGGTAAACATAGTCGTCCATATCACTGGACGAACTCGACGAACATGTGGAGCAAATGCTGGCTGTATCACAATTATCCGAATTTCTTACGGCACTCGAACCCGCCTGAGTCTGGGCATTGTGCAATCGCAAATTGGTCTGATTGATTTGCATTTCGGAGTTGCTACGTGATTGGTTGCGTTTGCGTCGACGACGTCTGGCATTCGAGTTGTCTGTGTAGCTTTTGGAACGCGACATGGTGTCTTGTATGCTATGGAAGCGTACCTCTTTAGTGGGGTGGCGATTATTTTCCTCATCCTCGTCGTCATCATCATCGTCGTCGATATCGTCTTTAATTCGTTCATAATTATCTTGGGGTGAGCTATTGAAGCCATTGTCGTTTTCATTATCCAGATCTAATTCATTGGTGATTTCTTGGGTGGATTGGGTCATGTCGGAAGCAGTGGGTGAGTTTAGCATGATTTTATCAATGCTCTGATAACTGTGAGAATCTTCACCTTTGGACACCAACATATCGGGTAGGGAGGCGGTAATATTGGGATCACCGAATATTGTTTTATCTCCATCACATATATTATCTAAGCTTATACCCAACTCTGTAAGATCAATGGGTGGCGGATGGGCAGGTCTGGGTATACCAGGCACTCCCACCGCTTCCATATTACGGGCAAGCATTAGTCGGCCCAAATCTTCTCTTCTTTGTCTTTCCTGGCGTTCCAAAAGATCGCCCGCACTACCAGAGCTCTTACCACCATGGCGATCTTTACTATGCGATCCCTTACCCGGACGTGGTGATCTGGCAATTTGGCTGGTGGTGCTGGCACGATGCGTTGGCCTTAGCTGTGGTCCCGAACTGGTGTCAGACGGCGTTGGCGGTTCACCTTTACTGCAGGCAATCGAACAATAAATGGTTCCACGACGCGGCAGGAACGGTCGTCCCAACAGCGAACAACGACATGTGCAACATGAAAAACACTGATCGGTGGCGTGCCAGTGCTGGCCATCGTGTGACATTTGTCCCTGATCGACACCGATAACTTCGCCGCAATAATCACAGTATTCGGCGAACATGGTGTCGAAGCAACTCAGACAGTACGGTTTGCCATCGCGCATTATGTATCGTTGACCTCCTAGCTGGTGATCGCACTCGAAGCATGCGAAATGTTTCATATGCCAGGTGCGACCCTCTGCCTCGGTGCACTCGTCGGAGAAAATGATCTGAAAGAGATAGAAAGAAAATCGGGAGTTATTTTAGAGCATTTATAGTTCTTATAAAAAAGAATAGATTGATAAGCGACTGACTGATGAACTGATTCATCAAAGGCGAAACAAAAAGTACTAAATTTGGTAACATTTGGTATTTGGAGCTAAAATCATGACATTTGATATGAGAATTATGTTGGGGAAGTATATAAGTACGGAAGATTGAGTTCTAAAATTAGAAATTTAGTATTAGAATCGATTTTTGTGAGTTGGGGTTGAGATATGGTAGCGGTTTTGGCAAAATGTACTATAAAAAAGTACGAAAAGTATTAAAAAGTACTAAAATTGGTATTGGCTGAACGGATAGCTTGAAATGGAAAGGACAAAATAGTACTTAATTTAGAATCGGTTAAAGAGGGCACGTATGTACGTACGGGGTGGGTATGTACGACTATGTTTGAGATTTAGTATTATGTGAACGGAAAGAGTTAAAATCTTGACATTTGGTATAAGAAGTAAGTTTGGAATGTAGGGTTGTTATTAGGAGATATTTTTGGAAAAGTGTACTACAAGTATATGAAAAGTTCTAAATAGTACCACATTTAGTTTTTGTTGATAGGAGAGTGCTTAAAATCTGAAATTTGGCAATAGGATCACTGTTAGTGTCTAGGGTTGTTATTTAAAGGTGGTTAGGGAAATACGTACTAAAAAAAATTAAAAATTAGTTAAGGTAATAAATTTGCTATTTGCGGCAGGGATATAGCAGGATTTTTGAAAATTTGGTACCATTTGGAATTATGTGAACCTATAGAGGTACAATTTTGAAATTTGGTACCATTTGGAATTATGTGACCCTATAGAGGTACAAATTTCAAGTTTGGGAAAAGAGGGTTGAAATAAGTAGGTAGTTCGTACATTTTAGTTTTGGATGAACGGATGGAGCTGGGTAGGGTTGAGATTTAAAGGTGGTTTTAGAAATATGTACAATAAAGTTCGAAATGGTTAAATGGTACCAAATTTTGTGTATGCGGAAGGGATAGAGTTGGGAATCTGAAATTTTGTATTAGGGTCACTTTTAGTGACAAAAATTACGAAAAGTACAAAATGTTATTACATTTTTTGGAAATGCGTTCAACAATGGAACGAAAAGTACTTAATAGTATTAAAATTGGTTATCTTTGGTTTTTGGTGAACGAAGGGGAACATACACAAATCAAATAAAATCAGAGGTTTTAATTAAAACTTTCTTTGTAATTCGTGAATTTCCAACATTTCTGACATGGCGGTCAGAAAAAAATTGGCATTTAATTATGAATAGAATTTCATAATGGATCTATTCGGAATTTTTTTTTGTTGAGTTATACTCAAGGATATTTCCTACAAAATTAAAGCTAGCAGATCCAAATTAAAGAGAAAACAAAAAACATTCGAAACTCTTATGTTCATCATGTTCATTCGAAACTCTCTGTGTTAAGGTCGGTCGGATCGAAGTTTTATGTGTCCCTGTTAATAAACAGAAAATTGAGAAAGTCAATGACTGGATCATTCTAAAATATAATTCTATATTTTAAACTACTGCAGGATATGTGGGTAGGACTTTTCACATTTTTGGAAGTAGTATTTTACACGAAGAGTCCTAAAATTAGTTCGGCATGAGAACCCAAAACACTTTTGGTGTTTTGATGCACAAACCAATGGTCGGACGGAAACCGATTTTGCCCAACTTTAATTCGAAAATTTCAAAAACAAATTCATTATCTGACTCAATTTCATAATCTACTCGGTGTTTCCTGTAATTATGGAGAAAATTTAAATTTTGTCGCTTAGTGTTATTTTCCACAAATTTAGTAAACTGCCTTTTTTTTATTTTTTTATTATACATCAAAATTTAAAATTCTTTGGTATCTCAAAACAAAACCTTTAGATGTGACTGCCCAGCGGCGTCCAAAGTTTAATCGGTTATGTTTAAACGTCCAAGCTAACATTCTTTCCACCTTTTTTTTTTCTACATTTTTCCTAAATGGATTTTTATGAATTAAATTGCTAACTACCTAAGCTTGACGTCACTCTGTGCGACGGACAAGTAAGTTTTATTATTGTATTTGCTTTAAAGCAATCAAATTAAAGCCAAAATCCCCCATAATGATATTAAATATAATAATGCATCGTAAAAAAACTACTTAGCACCAGAATCATCTCGGTTTGCTTTTGAGATATGGAATCTGTTGGCAAACGAAGGATTGGCATGACATTCAAAAAAATGCTCTGCCAACGGACAGACAAATTACGGCTGTCACCGAAGCTGCAGCAGCAGTCGCTTTGGCAGATGTATACCTTCACTCCAATCGGGAGAGCAAGAGCAAAAACAGTATATTTTTAAGTTTAGCTTACCTCATCACATGCCGAGCAACGTGGCTTTTGGGTTTCAGCATGATGTCGTCCGCAATAGAGGTTACCATCACGATGGAAATATATTAAATCCACCAGTAATTCCTTGCAGACACAGCACACAAAACAGGCAGGATGCCAGCAGACTTGTGCGCCCAGACGCTGGGCAAAGACCACAATGTCACCGGAGGAAAGTTGTTCGTTGCACTGAAAAGATGGAGCAAAAAAGAAAAAAAGCGATGTAAAGAAAACAAATCAAATAAAATAAACATCATTGTGTGTGTGTGTGCACAAGTCACAACGAAAGCAACAAAAAAAGTGTTTTACATGTTTACAAATGGATTTGTATTTTGCAGATATAAGCAAATTAAGGAGATGTAGTCGTTGTTGGTTTGAATACAAAATAAGATTCACTTTTTGATAGCCGGATACAGTGGTTTAAGGTTATTGGTTACGTTCTTGTTATGGCATGGGAAGTTTTATTTAATAAACATTTTTAAATAATTCGAAACTTTATAGTGAATTTTCAAAGTATATTGTTATATATTGTCCTTATTAAACAAAGAAAAAAAAATTATTATACATTACGATGGTGGTATGGATATTGACCTCTCTGAATAAATTTTATTCAGCCCTACATATATGATTTTGACATAAAATTATGGTGCCCAAATTTCAATTTCAATTCAGTATTGTCAAAAAGTTTTTTTTTTTTTTTTTTAACCCAATACTCTGAAAAAAACCTATATATTTGAAATATGTTTCTTGGCAAGACTCCGCATTCAGAATGTAACATTATAGTTTAATTGTTTTTTTTTTTCTCTCTCTCAATGTGGATATTCAAATTATGATTTTCAAAATTTTACGAAAATAACTTTTTTACTGTATTGACATATAAAAGATCTAACCATAGAGGAAAATGAAAACTTTTAAAAGAGTTTTATATTCCGAACATCTTTGGCGTTTATAAAAAACAACGGAAATTATGCCTTGAGGACACATTATTATTTTTCCAAAAGAAAAGCGAAAACTCTTGCTGCGAAAGGGGTTACAGGGCCCTTAACGTTGGCCATAAATGCCATCTATTCATTTGAAATGTGCCAGAGGTTTTTATTTCTATTTAGCGAAAGTGGTCCCTGGAGGTAAACGAGTTGTATGGCAGCATTTTATTTGTATGTATGTGTGTTTCATTCCAGTTGGCGGGGGTGTCGTTTAATGACTACGATTAAACCATATGATCTAAAGTTCAAGGCTGTAGGGGAAATAAGTATTGAATTTTGTGGCTGTGGATTAATAAAAAATATACTTGGAGGTTAGGAAGATAGCAAAAGGGTTTGGTTAATTATAATTGTTTCGAGTTATTTGGTAAGAAAGTGAATATTTGGAGCATCTTTGAAGGTTGCAACTAAGCATCGTCATATTGTCATGTAGCTCTTCAATATTACTACAAATATAAGAACATAATAACTTAATCTTAAAGAATATGAATTAATTATTTAATTCAAATTGATAGGTGGTTTTGGTTTACTTTTGTGTGTTCGACTGCCAATCAGAGAATATGCAGTTCAATCCCTCTATGAGGCAAACAAAACAAGTAAAAAGGCAGCTATATTCGGCTACCCTCCACCAATTGGAAGAACATTGAAATTTTCAAAAAAAAATTCTGAATGGACACCATTATATGGGGGATATACAAATACGATATTTGAACATTTCTGGAAAATTTCTGAAAAAATTCGCTAAAATCATGAAAATACCGAACATAGGGAGATACCGTCGTCTGGGGCCCATACGAAAACTTGGACCTGCATATACAATTTTCCGTCATAGGATGCTGGGCCCATTTCAAACTTCAAATACGAAATTTGAAACAATTCCGGTGGATAATGTCGCTAAAATCTTCAAAATAATGAATATTGGGAGGTACTCTTATATGGGGCTATACGAAAACGTGGACCAACACTAAACTTAAATTGAGTTCGAGGTTAGCCCACATTGTATATAGACAAAAAAGGGGTATCTAATACAAATTTAACCTTGTCACTTCTTCTAGCTCCAAAACCAAATATAACAAATTGAATATCGTAAGTTGCGAAGCAGATTTTTATTCAAGCTTTTCATATACCAATATTTTTATTTACCAATATATACCCGTGGATTATGATGTGTTCTACGTCTCAGAAGAACATTAAAGTTTTTATCTCCCAACTACCAAACAGTAGTCAATCACCTCTACCTTTTCTTCGTCTTCACATAATCTACAGTCGTCGGGACCACCATGGTTCCTTACAGTGGTCAGTCAATATGCCTTCCACGATTCTTAGATTGGACCTAGTAATTGAAAGAAGGGCATTTTCCCACCAGAATACCGGCCAGATGGCCCAAGAAACCTTGCAACCGTTTTCTAGGTGCCAGCTTTTCGTTCAAAGCCTTTTTTTAATCGGCTGACATAATAAAGTGGTTTGATATTCCTTCAATCGGTAGGCCAAACGACTGGGAACCACCTCTAATAAGTTCGCCACCAACTTAATTCCCCACTATCCTGGGACCCAACAAAGCTTAATGAATTCACGTATTCAAGACGGAAGTTCTTGCAGTCAAGATTGGCTGTCAATTTGATGGCACTTGACTCGATGACTTTGGCCCTGTTATGCAACAACAAAGTTCTTTACCATTTCGGCTGCCTTCTTTATTGCAATAATCTCCGCCTGCAGTTATTCAATGTATGGTCGAAGCCCCCAACCCTTTTCTATAGCGTCCCTGCATCAAGAGAGGGCAATAAGATCTTTGTTGTGTGCTTCTTGATGTTTCTGCCCCATTTTAAATCAGACCTCCTAAAAACTCGGGTACTCCATGCAGTAGAAAAGGCTAAACGAACAGAACTCTATTTTTAGTACTCGCTCTAATTCTTTGTCAATTTTAGAGTGGGACCCAAATTCGTTCTAAAACGAGCAGTTTCTACTCTTGTCCAGCAAACTTATAGTTTTAAACATAGCGTTGTTGTATTTTTATCCATGTGTATTTCTTACACATTCAGGCTTAGAAAATCATATGGCAAAAAAGGTAGTACAGATTGGGAATTCCAAATTCAAACAATGGGAAAATTCCGTTAAAAATTAATTATCAGTAGGTATGGTTATGGACCAATTTCTAAATCAACAGAAATACCTTAAATCGGACGATAATAAATTGTACCTGAAATATATTTACGTACAGGGATTACCCATATCCACTCGTATTTTCACTTTGTGGCGTCTAAAATGCTTATTCCGAGGAGTTTCTTTCGGAATGACAAACATAATATACCCTCCATAATATAGTGGAGGTCATAGAAAATAGTAGGCTTTTTAAACTATTGAAAGTTTCATTCCTAACCTTATTTTTGGAACATATTTTTATGACCTACATACATTTTAATGGCATTCAACAAATTTGTATTAACACTTATTTCAACACTTTAACTTTCAACGTGGAACTCGTTTTTTTTTTCACTTGAAAGCATCTGAACTACAATGGAACAGCGTCTCCTTTGATCCTTTTTTCTTTTGAGTACAAAGTTCTACTTCCTCATACAAATCTTGAGTGCACACATGAGGAGGTCATAGAGATGTGTTTGAATGATTTTAAGGATCTTTTACACTTTGTTGCCTGGCTGTTATTTTCTTCCTCCTCCTCTTTTAGGAACACAACAAAACATCTACGACAAGGAGTAAAAAACCCGAGCTTAATTGTCACCACAAGCCAACAGAGTGGAGCAATTCAAGTGTTTTCCAACTTATAGGAAATTATGTCATTACAACAAAAGCAATGTAAAGAAAATTAACGTGGAAATAGAATCGTCGTCACACACACAGGCACACGCATCCATTCGAATACTCGCCGCCACGAAACACACAAAACAATAAAAGCAAAATAAGAAACATTAGCAAAAACCAATGTTGGTTGCATGGTTTCAATTTATGTATTTTATGGTTTTTTAGCCCCGTCTCCTAACCCCCATCCATCCAACACCATTACTGACTTAACTGTCGCGTTTTAATTTCAAAGCAACCGACACTTAACATTGTTTCATTAAAGGTCTCTCGCCCCTCCCGCTTTATGTCTTTCGCTCTGGGGTAATTGAAAAACCAACTATGTAAAAGTTTTGCCATCACCCCCAATAGCCTGCGGCCACCTCCCACCCCACAGCCAACATTTACTGGCTATGAGTGCAAATGACATTAATTAGTCGGATCCATGCTGTGTCTTGGGGTTTTTGCAACATTTCGTACTGCCACTGCTACTACATATTATGTAATGTACTAGTCTCATTTCGATTCTAATAAATTGCCCGGGATATAATTAAACCGGAAAAAAGTTCAGATTTTGCTTAAATGTTGCGGAAAACGGAAATAAAACATGAAAATTTGACGAAGTTAAATGAAAGGCAAAAGAAACATAATTGTAAATTTTGTATTTATACTTAGCACTAATGGCACGGGAAAAAGTTCAGGAAGAAGTAGAACAGAAGGAAAACAACAACTCATTAATAAGAAGAATGGTAATTACCAAAGGAGGCTGGTGAATAATGGCAACATTTTTGTAAAATTGCTGTAAATGTTCTGCAGGGAATTAAGCAACTTGATGTAATGACAGTTTCGGCGTAGTTGTTGAATTTATATTGTTTGTTAAATATATTTCTTATTGTTGGATGTTAACTTTTACACAGGAATTGTTTTGTTAAAACAAAAATTATGTTTTATTACTTTCTGCCTTATTTTTTAGATGCACAAAAAGTTAGCTTGCTTTCCTCGTTCGAAAAAACATTGAATAACTGGGAAAACAAGTAGGCAGTTAATATCTCTGAACTAGAAGGAAGGATTTGCATAGGGAATTTAAGGACCTTTCCCACTTTCCCGAAAGCGTTGGAGAGTGGTAGATCTCCTGAATGGCAATCACTTTGCAGATACCAAAGGTAATAAGAACTATTTCGCCTTAAAATGTTTTAAGCTATCTAATTCATCAAACACGCATAATCGTCAGTAAAGTCTTGGGAATTTGTGAATAATCCCGGACCCAGCAGTAAGTTCGGCAGAGTCGAACATTGAATACCCTCAAACATCTGGAAGAAATTTGCAAATTATATAAAAAAATAAATAAATAACAGAAAATAGAAGAAAAATACTGCAAAAATCATAAAAATGCCGAATATAGGGAGGAACCTTTAAATGGACGTGGACCTGCATAAGCATGTTTCGGTTACAGGCTGTAGCACTCATCACGAATAATACAAAATTTGAAACAACTCCAGTGGATAATGTCTCCAAAATCGTCAAAATACCGAATATAAGGAAATACCGTTATATGGGGGCTATGCGAAGACGTGGTCCTGTATGAACAATTTTCAGTCATAGGAGCTAGTACCTATTAGGAACTTCAAATTTGAAACATTTCCGGTGAAAAGTTGGACAACAATAAAATATTGCAAAAAAACGACACTTAACTGCCAGCCAGTGAATCGTGGGTCGATGGAGTATAACCCTACTGTTTTTCAGACCTCTCCCGCAAAATGACGAATTTTGAATATTAAAAATCATCATAAATCGTAAAAAGTTTATCCGATTTACTCACACATTAGCTCTACTACAAAGACGGAATGTGGCGGTCTCCGGCAGTCACCTACAGACGATCCATATAACGGCAACAGCCACTTTATAATATTTTGAAGACCTATACTGCATTCACCTACCAATTTCACTGGCATTTCAAGTTTAAATGGAACTCGTTCGAATTCCTCAATAATTTAATTCATAAGGGTTTCTTTACAACAAGTTTTCTTTTAATTTAACTGGCATTTAAAAAAATTGGATAAGTCAAAAATTTCATAGAAAATAAGTTAATGCATAGGAAGAGAACGGATAATCTGATTGTTCAAACTTTGCATTGTTCTGGATATTTGAATTACCGCAAAATCTGGTGCGAGAATGAACAAGATCGGACTACTCTTTTTAGTACGTCTCCCAAATTTAGAATATCTAAATGGAATATCTAAAATGTGAAATATACTGCAGATTCTCTTCAAATTGTACACATACCAATATTTTTACCATTATAACATCTGGTGTAAAGATGAAGTATAGCGGATCACTGCTTCTAGTACCACTGCTTTGAATAACCAAAACGCTCATAAAATGCGAAATAAGCATCCGATTATTTTCAAACTTGGCATATTCCAATATTTCTACCAATTCAAGATCTGGTGGGAAGATGGAATACAACGGACCACTCCTTTAAATACCTTTCCCACAAAGGGTCAAAATTTGGAATATCTAAAACGCTCAATGCGAAACATGCATCAGGCTCTCTTTCAATTTCGCACATCCCAATATTTTAAGCATTACAAGATAGGGTGTGATATATGGGATATGCCAGCTCACACCCTTGGTACCTTCTCTACAAAGGTCAACATTTTGAATAAGATGGGATATATCGGCCCAATCCTTTCAATATCTCCGCCACAACGGGACAACATTTTGAATAATAATAACTGTTATAAAATGTGAAAAAAGAGTCAACCATCACAAGATCAGTTATGAAGAACGGAATGATATATACCCCTACAACGGATCTATATTTTGAATAAACAAACATGAATCAAGTTGAAACAACCTAATAAAGGGTGATTTTTTTGAGGTTAGGATTTTCATGCATTAGTATTTGACAGATCACGTGGGATTTCAGACATGGTGTCAAAGAGAAAGATGCTCAGTATGCTTTGACATTCCATCATGAAAAGACTTACTAACGAGCAACGCTTGCAAATCATTGAATTTTATTACCAAAATCAGTGTTCGGTTCGAAATGTGTTTCGCGCTTTACGTCCGATTTATGGTCTACATAATCGACCAAGTGAGCAAACAATTAATGCGATTGTGACCAAGTTTCGCACTCAGTTTACTTTATTGGACATTAAACCAACCACAAGAATGCGTACAGTGCATACAGAAGAGAACATTGCGTCTGTTTCTGAGAGTGTTGCTGAAGACCGTGAAATGTCGATTCGTCGCCGTTCGCAGCAATTGGGTTTGTGTTATTCGACCACATGGAAGATTTTACCCAAAGATCTTGGTGTAAAACCGTATAAAATACAGCTCGTGCAAGAACTGAAGCCGAACGATCCGCCACAACGTCGAATTTTCAGTGAATGGGCCCTAGAAAAGTTGGCAGAAAATCCGCTTTTTTATCGACAAATTTTGTTCAGCGATGAGGCTCATTTCTGGTTGAATGGCTACGTAAATAAGCAAAATTGCCGCATTTGGAGTGAAGAGCTACCAGAACCCGTTCAAGAACTGCCCATGCATCCCGAAAAATACACTGTTTGGTGTGGTGTTTACGCTGGTGGAATCATTGGACCGTATTTTTTCAAAGATGCTGTTGGACGCAACGTTACGGTGAATGGCGATCGCTATCGTTCGATGGTAACAAACTTTTTGTTGCCAAAAATGGAAGAACTGAACTTGGTTGACATGTGGTTTCAACAAGATGGCGCTACATGCCACACAGCTCGCGATTCTATGGCCATTTTGAGGGAAAACTTCGGAGAACAATTAATCTCAAGAAATGGACCGGTAAGTTGGCCACCAAGATCATGCGATTTGACGCCTTTAGACTATTTTTTGTGGGGCTACGTCAAGTCTAAAGTCTACAGAAATAAGCCAGCAACTATTCCAGCTTTGGAAGACAACATTTCCGAAGAAATTCGGGCTATTCCGGCCGAAATGCTCGAAAAAGTTGCCCAAAATTGGACTTTCCGAATGGACCACCTAAGACGCAGCCGCGGTCAACATTTAAATGAAATTATCTTCAAAAAGTAAATGTCATGGACCAATCTAACGTTTCAAATAAAGAACCGATGAGATTTTGTAAATTTTATGCGTTTTTTTTTTTTTAAAGTTATCAAGCTCTTAACAAATCACTCTTTACTACAGAATGTCTACTATGGAGATATAATATATTGGTCCTCTGTTTCTGTAATCTCCCACGCACACACACACACATTTTTGAATAATGCAAAATATGTCAACGATTTTCTTCAAACCTTGTATATAACAATATTTTTAACAACAAGAGATCTGATCTGAATATGAAATATATGAGTACACTCCTCCCGGTACCTAATTTTTTAAATAAAATCTTGTACAATATTTCTGGTAACTTCCCAAAAGTAACTCCCAAAAGTATAAACACATTACCCAAGACCTACCACCCCTAATGATTATATCAGACTAAGGTCTTAATCTAAAAAGACAATTTTGTTTTACTCAATCGGTAGCCCTCCTATAGAGGGTCAACATTTCGAATAATAATAAAACATGTCAAAATATATGTCAATAAACGGATGAAGGTGTCAATCTATCGGCAAAACCGACTGATACTCTTTAACTTGTTTTTTTTTTAGATTTTATACAAAACCCATTCTAAAATATTATTATTAAATCCGATTTCATTTTTCATTTCTCGGATGTACAAAAACTTTAACGTAATTTGTAAATTTTATGAATAATGTAAAACAAATCATAAAATGTCCTCCATTTTCTCTCGAATTTATCACATCAAACTTGTACTAGTAATTAGGATTTAATGATAAATATTTTTTATTTCTACTCAAAAATATTCACATTTTACTACCTTGTAAATAATTACTACCTTTTCTCATTAATCTTATCGGATCCAATTAATCCAATATCCTCTTTTTCCTGTTTGTCTTCCTTTGCCATTTAACGCCCTTTTTCCGAACTCCGGTCATCCAAATGTCAACAAGTTTTGCGAGTTTAATTTCACGGCATTGACGTTAACAGAGGTTGACAAAGAAGTCAAAAGAAAATGAAACTCCTACAATTGTCCTCTCCGAACAACCGACAGTTAGCTTGTATATCTGTCTGTCTCTGCAATATTTGTATTGACAAATTGTCACTCATTCATTCGTTCGTTTCGTTTGTGTGATAGGTCGATCCTTTTTTCGTTGAGTTTGATTGAAGTGCCAACCTGAGGCTAATGTCAAGAAAAGGTCATTGGCTGATAATACAACTGTCTTTTCGTTTATGTCCAAATTGTCGTTAGTATTGTCCAGTTGTTGTTGTTCTTCACTCCGTGTGTTACGTGGAAATCGTTGGGGGTTATCCTTATCCTATTTGAAAAAGTATTTAGCAAACTAATACTTTGGATAATTTTTTGTCTCTTTTCATGCACGAACGATGACAAAGTTTGTCCGGAACCGGAATTATTAATGGTTCTTGTCATCATTTCTTTCTGCAGTACATAAACATTGTTCGTGCTTTTCCTCCCAACTTTCTTCCTTTGGCCATTTGTCGACACATTACAGAATGCTTGACGTAGATTGTAAGAAGATGATTTCGCTCATCATGGCCTTTTTCATTTTGTTTTCTTGGATTTTTTTGTGATTTTTTCATTTTTATCAGCTTGCTTTGATTATGTTTCTTTTGGCAAAACCTGCAGCAATTGGAATTTCTTTTTTCCCTTTCTTCGATGTTTGCATACACTTGAATGAATTCTTTCATTATTTTTATATGGGGGTATAGGGTTGGTCCTTTTTTGCTTTGCTTTTGTCCTGGCATTATCCTTTCACGAACCTTGTCAAATACGCCAACATTATTGTTTGCGTTCTTCATTACGGGATGACATTTTTTCGTTTCCTCTTGGCGTGTGTTAATTTCACATTTTGTGAGAGACACGCGTTGACGTGTTCGTTAGCATGGTTGGCTGGAATTCAATATTTGGCATTCGTATTTTTTTTTCTGGGCCATTGAACATTTTCCTGATTTCTTTATAAAGCGTCGTTTTATGCAAAGATTGCTGCGAAGGCATTAGCAACAGCGAAGGTGATTATTTTAACACTTTAAGTTTCATTTTAATATATTTCCGACTACATATTTGCTTTTAATTTGGATATCAGTGAAGTAGACAGTGAAGAGGGGAATAGAGCAGTTTTAAAGATATAGGGGAGCGATTTTGATACAAAACCTTTTCTAAATACCCTGTCCTATGTAAGCGGTGTGAATTTCGAGTTTTCGAACTAGTTAATATGAGCAATTTATTGTTGAAAATGTAAAATGTATATGGTATAAATCGGTTAAATGCTTTGAAAAATGGAAAATGGTTGGTATTGTGTCTAGGATAATTCAAGCTTTAAATCGACTATATCGGTCAAGGTTATTCTTATAGCTTCTAAATCTATAAAAGAGGAAAATGTTTGTATGTCTGTAATTTATGCACTCGAAAACCGCTGAACAGATTTCCCTGAAAATTTCCAAGTATACTACAACATCGCCTGAAAGTAACATAGGCTATTTAAATTTTTGAAATTCCACTTGAAACTGGAGATATAGCATTAGAATCGGAAGTATCTCCCAAAATATCTCCCATATCTACTGATCGATTACAGATGTATTGTCCAAATTTGGAATGTGTAACGGAACTTGAAACAAAAACAAATTTGCCCAATTTTTTTTTTGAAATCGGTTCAGATTTGGATATAGCTCCCATATATATTTTCATTTCAATGAAATTTGGAAAAAGTGATGGAATTTGTCTAGGAAATTGTTTTGGCAAATTATATCGAATTCGGTTCAGATTTGGATATGGCTCCTATATAATTTTCGACCGATTTCGTTTATTTGATGCACCAAACACGATATGTATGTTCGATTGCAATGAAATTTGGAATGTGTGAAGGGATTTTGATCCAAAAATAAATTCTTCAAATTATATTGAAATCGGTTCAGATTTGGATATAGCTCCCATATATATTTTCGGCCGATTGCATATATTTGATTCCAATGAAATTCGGCATGAGTGACTAAATCTGGTAAAAAAATAAATTTGTCAATTTATATTCAAATCGGTTCAGATTTAGATATAGCACCCATATATATTTTCGACGATTTTATATATTTGATGCACCCAACGCGATATGTATGTCCGATTCCAAATAAATTCGGACAGAGAGACGAAATCAGGTACCAAATTACATTGAAATGGGTTGAGGTTTCGGTATAGCTCCCATATATATTTTCGGATATGTGGAAGGTGTGATGTAAAAGTTAATTTTGTCAAATTATATTGAAATCGGTTCAGATTGGGATATTATTTTATTAAGAAGCATCGACCCACAGCGCTTTGCAATAGTATTAGGGTAATTGTAAAAAACCTTATTCAAATTGGCGGTGTTCAGTCCAAATGTTGATATAGCTCACATATATATCTTCGTCCGATTTCAATTTTATTGTCGCAAAATGTATATTATTTGTCCAGATCCTTATTTCGGCACATTCGATCGAATTCAAATGTTTGATTCGATTTGATGTTTGAGTCCCTCACGTTCTTAGTACGCGCTCCACAACAATTATATTTGGTATCAGATACAGCTCAGATACACCTTTGTTAGATTCTATCGATATCGGATCCTTAATCCGATTTCAGGCCCCGATAATGGCTAATATCTGCCAAAATGGAGTGAATTTTGGGGCGTACGTTTTCATTTTGAGGAACTCGGCTCCGATATATATTTTTTTAATATAATCCTTTTCCAAGTGATATCATGCACTCTATAGCAAACTATAACTGCTCTAAAGCAAAATGTTGATAGGTGGTATGATCTACTGGAAATTAATTCTTTTTTTACGCGAGTTCTACTAAATATGAATAGTGATATAGGGTATCACATAGTCAGCCCCGCCCGGCTTTTAACTGTTCCTTACTGTTTTTTTATACCCTACACCACAAGGTGGTCAGGGTATTATGTCCTTGTGTATTTGTTTGTAACAGGCAAAAGAAAGCGAGATAGACCCATAGTTCCTTTTGATGATCTGCATAGAATCACATTCTGAGTTGATTTATGCATGTCAGTCCTTCTGTCCGTCCGTGTATTCTTGTGTACAAAATGCAGGTTGCATTTATTATCCGATTGAGATGAAATTTTCCAAACAACATTTGTTTGGTTCAAGGACGAACCCTATTGAAATCGGAGATAATAGTATGGAATTTTGTACATACAACCAAATTAGGCCAAATTTGATCGAAATCGGTTCAGATATAGCTATAGCTCCCATATATAATGTTCATCCGATTTGTTGTATTTGTTATCCACAGCCGTAATATGCACTCCGTAACAACGATATTCAGGGAAATATATCAAATACAGCTCAGAAATATCTTTGCAAAATTTTATCGAGATCGGTTCAGATTTGGATATAGCTCCCATATATATCTTTATCTGATTTCAAATTTATTTTGCACCAAATGGGCAATACAAGTCCGAATTTAAAAGATACAAATGCTTCGGCATATTTAGTCCTTTGAATTTTAAATTATAATTATAATCATAGGGTGTATGATTGCATTCTCAAATAAAATCTTTTAATTGTTATGTGGAGCTCAACTAAATTAGCTAAGTGGTGTAGGGTATCATGAAATCGGCCCACCCGACTTTAGGATTTTCTTTACTGGTTATTACTTAAGTTCATTTTTTCGAATAAAAAGCTATAATATGCAAAACACTATGTGGTTAATGCTTCAAGCAATTTAAACCAAAGCCATTCATCTGATTCAGCATAGATGGCGTGAATCTCGGAGAAAATTACGTTATTCAAGTGTAACTTGCTCGTTGTAATAGTAAAATTTGTTTAAATTTGTTTTAAAACTACATAAAATTTCAAACATTTTCCTATAACTTAACACAAACTGTGAGTACATTATTAAATTTTTAAAATATATCTTTAAACCAGCATCAGAATAAAAATTTTTTAAGTTAGCCCTCCAGCTAGTTATCTTAGTTATAACAATGCACTTTTCATTTCATATTTCATTCTTTTTTTTTTTTGCTCAAGATATTATTTTTTTCCAACATTTTATATTTGCATAAGATAAAAGTTATGGCAAAATAAAAAACTAACTCCCAAGAAAAGTACAAGTGACTGGCTAGTGCGTGTATCTACATACCACTATGTCTGAGATAATTTAAACTCGAATCCAGTCAATAGCCATTTTCCCCTATCTCCCCCACGTTTTATTTGAAAAAGAAGCGTTTCATTTCATATTTTGTTTGTCTGCTTCTGAATGAATTGCAGAGTTTTCTCCTTCTTTATTATTGCTTTGAACACTGAACACCCTGTCATCTGCGTAAAAGGGAAACTGTTGTATACGGCTGTCTGGTGTGGCGGCAAGCGTTGGATGAAAAGGAATTTTTGCAAGGAGCGGCAAAAAAACGAACGGAGTCTTGTTAACGTCTTTCTCTTTTGTATTATTTCGCTTCTTTTTAATTAAACATCGTTGTAGTATTATCAAGGATTTTTCTTATTGTTTGAAGACTTTGAAACTTTGAAGTTGTTCCCTTTTTTTCAGTTGCTGCCGTTGTTGTTAAGTGAAAAAAGGTATTTATGGCCATTTTCTTTCAACTAGTCCTTGTTGTAATAAAAAACACAGTCTATTGTTTGAAAACAGTCGCCTCACAGAGATTTTCGCTAGCATTTCCATGGCAGGTATCGGGGAGTATTTATTGTCAGGGAATCTTTTGTTGGAATTTTGATTTTTAGACAGACATGTTCAAAAAGCAATCGTTTTTAATGAATAATTAAAGAGAAGACGTTATAATTTTAAAGAGCGGGGCGAACGACATTGGTTCCACTAGGAAAACATGAAAATTATAAAATAACCCTTAATGTGGTGGCAACAGTTTCGACTTCTAGCAATATTTTCTTACCAACAGATAATTGAAATGGCGTTAAATCGCACGATATAGGCAACCAATTTACTGCTACCGAATGTGAAATAAAATGTTAAAATCACCGAACTCGCCTCTCAATTGGATCATTGTTACGCGTGTTGTGTTGCATGTGGTAACGCCTTGTGGAACCACATATCATGCAATTCAAGCTCTTGCATATTGGGCTCAAAATGTTAGGTTTCATCTCACGGTAATACCCACCATTCCCAGCTACATTACGATTCGCAGTATCTTTGAAGAAGTACAATCCAATGATGCCACATTTAACCAAGTCTTTTCTGGAGGCATACGTTGAACTTTCTTAAAGAAGCATGTATTTTGATAATGAAATTCAACGATTTGAAAGCGTTTTTCGTTTGTAAGACGATTCATGGTTAAACTTTCGGCCAAACTGAAAATGTTTGACAGCAAACAAAACAAGAAACGTGCGCGAGCTGTTCAACCTAGTGTCACCATAAATATGATACCTTAAAAATCACAATTTGCTTTCATAACCTACAGAGATTTTCCTGTATTTTTTGTGTGTTGCACCGATATATGGACTCTATATATATTTCGGGACTCCAGGTGTATATGGAGGTGTATATGAATTGGTTTAAGTTTTCGTCATCGCAATATTTCCATTAAATGTAGAATGTTATCGATGAGGGAATATAAGTTCCGCTCTTCTCTATTGTATACAATTAAATAAATTGTAAAGGTATTCAAATTGTTCACCTTCTATGGAGTTGGTTCCCAAGGAATAGGCCAATATTTTCCCTTTCGTATCGGTCCTAATTAAATATGATATAAATATTGCGACGTGTCAGGTTTGGACTACCTTCACTTTATAATGTGATAATTTTTAGAAAATGTGCCAGACATAGTCGACCGAAATATTCCATTTTTATACTTCATCTAATACAGATAAAAATATATTTTTTTCAAAATTACAAAAAATTCGAACATCTATGTCCAATTTTATGCGAAATCAAAAATTTCGTATTAATTTCAGGTTTCTGGTTGAGAGAAATATTAAGTTATATAGCAAGCTGTAAAGAATCGCCGACTTGTTTAATGATAATTAATTGAGAATTATGACGTGTTGGTCAGGCACCATAAGGGGTTCGCAGATATATATAATCTTTACAACAGATTTTGTGTTAGTATAAATAATGGGATGTGAAATGAAGGTCGTTTTAAGACCTTCACGTATAATCAAAATAATAAAAATGGGTTGTAGTTCCTGTGGCGGAACATTGTTGATATAGGTCCATGTCTTCGTATATCCACATTTTTCAATGGAATTGCTTTAAATTTCGTATTTGAAATTCGAAATTCGTACTACAGCATATGACATAAAAAATACTTTTGAAGTCAGGATCTTCGTATCCCCACATAAGAGATATCATTTAAGTAGCATATTTCGAAGGATTTTAAAATTTTCGATATCGGTTTATGAATGTCAGTAAGTCTGACCGTCTGCCCACGTATTTTTATGAACAAATTGCAGGTCGCCTTTTATTGATATGAAATTTTTTATACATAATTTGTTTGGCCTAGAGCGAACTCCATATCGTAACGTTTCATTCATTTCATGAAACTGCTTCATCAAATTGACGCACAAAATTAAATATAATAATTATCACTATTTTCCCTCTAATTATAAATACTTTGGTTGCGTATTTGCTTGTATCAGACAGCGCGGTTTACACATTTTTTACTGAATTTTGAAAAAAGAAGTAGTTTCGTAATATTAATAAAATCCGTATCAAATATTCAATGAATCCAAAAATCATTGAATTTTAAAGCAACGTAAGTTTTCATTGCATGAACAAAATATTTAATATATAAATGTAGCTTTTCAATGCATCAATGAAAAATTTCATTGATTAACGGTTCATTGATACAACGGTTCATTGATACAACGAATCATTTTTCTTTCAGTGTTGTGTGGAAGGTATCAGGAGGAGTGGACCGATATTACCCATTTCCGAACTCGATCTAGATTGATAATAATATTACGATGTACCAAGTTTGGACCAAATCGGATACTCCCTTCCAGATTTATCGTGCACATCAGCCAAAAAAAGAGATGTACTGAAACGGATTTAGTCCAAAGAGACATTGAGTCTAAAATTGTTATTTCGATGAGGCACGTTTTGGCCGTATCAAATGATATATACTCTCTGTAGCAATATGGCTAAGGGTAACAATGGGTAACAATAAAAATAACAATGATACAAGTAATGTAAGATTGAGCATTTCTATATTAAAGGCTGAGAATATATATCTGTAAACCAAACAAGTGTTTGCTTCTCAAAAACTGCAGTATAGATAAACAAGTAAGCAAAGGCTACAGTCGAGCGAGGCCGACCGTTGAATACCCTACAACACTATAATAAACGATACAGTTTATATAGGCCAGATACTTGAAAGTATTCCGCAAGATATTGTGACAAATAATAAAAGAAAACCATCAGGTTTCGTTCTCTAATTTTGGAATAATAGCAACTTTAACTAATTTGCTCATCTCCATTTTATTGGTAGATGTTGCACGTAAATGGTCTTCCTAGATCTGGAACCAATATTTCCCAAAGACCTATAATCTCTCAGAAGTGGCAAAAGATTAACATTTATTATTGGTTTTTGACTGAAACGCATCTATATGAGATACAGACATTCGACTATATTCTTCAACGAAATCAGCGTTAACGAAATAGTCAGAAGTGCGTCTTTCCTGTATTTGTGAATTCTCCAAAAAGTCACTGGAATGGACATTTTCGTATTTTATCTACAAAAGTTGGCAAA
This sequence comes from Musca domestica, assembly GCF_030504385.1. NCBI lineage: Eukaryota > Metazoa > Arthropoda > Insecta > Diptera > Muscidae > Musca > Musca domestica. Next base: position 2,794,452 of record NW_026712230.1, on the reverse strand, counting down.
CTATTTCACACATTAAATATTATTAGATGGCCATCCAAAACTGCTTGGCTTTTGTAATGTCCGGTAACTCCCATTCAAATGTGCGTGAGGATCGGGCGATAATTACGACCTGCAGACAATTTTGCAGTTTTTTGGTCCATTTCAACCCCTAAATATATGGCGACCATCTCCAAAAAGAGTAGGCTTCTATTCTGACCCTCATCTTATCTCCATGCAAAATTTCGTAAGGATCGGGCCATAAATGCGATCTGTATATGATATCCTGATATCCTAACTACTTAGTTTTGTTAGCTGTAGAAATATTACCAAATGTTTAATTCAAAATGAAAATATGCCAAAAATATGACAAAATTGAAAAAATTTGAGAAAATTTTACAAAATCCATATTTTCATATTTAGAGAGATATTTTTATGCGATTTTTTTAGACGTTTTTTGTTTCCTGCCAAGAGGCCATTTTGTTAATGAGAACTGTCGAAATCAGTTCAGCCGTTCTCGACATATAATAGATTTTTCAAGCATATCTTTTTTGATAAACATATATATCGCACAAATTTTGCTATATATCCGTTTTGTTGGATGTTAACATCAATGTAAAGCTCAGAAGTAACCTTGCCATGGCTTGGCGATTTCGCCGGGATTTAAAATATTCGCGGTTTAATGAAAAATTTTGAATTTTTTCAAACACAAAAGATATGGTCTATTTTACCCGCTAAATATCATCCGATGACCACCCAAATTGGTAGGCTTCTTCCCCGCCCTAAACTCTAGCTACATGCGAAGTTCCGCTTCGATTGGTCTATAATTGCGACCTGTATAGCTACTGCAAAATCCGACATTTTTTCAGTTTTTGGTCCATTTCGACCCCTAAATATTAAGCGATCATTTCCAAAAGAAATAGGGTTCTATTCTGAACCTAGCCCCACCTCCATTCTAAATTTCGTGCAGATCGGGCCATAATTGCGACCTGTAGAGTGATTACAAATTAACATGGACAGACGGACAGACGGACAGACGGACGGACGGACATACATAGCTAGATCGACTCAACTCGGCGAGATAGGAAGATCCATATATACTTTCCTATGTGGGAAATCAATATTTCGAGGTGTTACATAATTTTTGGCCCAATCAAACTTATAACACCTCCAACACATAGTGTTGTAGGGTATAAAAATTAAAAAGTTCCGACGACCAAAACCAATGGAAACTTTTCATACCCTTTAAGTATGAATTTGTTTGGACGATGGTAGATTTTCTAAGAAAAACTAATCAAGAATGATTCTTAGTTGCCTTTTTTCATTCTTTAAACATAGTATTTAGTTGCTATTCTCACTGTCAATGTCCAGCATGAAAGTCATGTTATGCGGTATTGAAAAATTAGCCAAATATGTTTGTTCTTAACAAATTTCTTATAAGCCAGCCAAGTATGCAACTACCATGTTGAAGTTTGCGCAACTTGTTACAGTAACTGTTTGGGACACGGTTTTTGTCAACGTTTTTCCCATTCCAAGAGTTTTAGTTGCTTTTATTACTGTGCTATTGTTGTTTTCAATCTTTTGTTTCGCTAGACGAACAAAACAAAAAAAGTAGTACGCCTGTCGTCGTTTACAATTGTTTTCGGACTGTTTCTACCACCTTCTTCGCCCCTCATGGTTTATGTGCATTTAATGAAATCTTTTTGTCGTCTTTCAAAAAAAAAAGCTTTTTTTCTCTGCCAAGTAAATGGGTCTCTTTAGTGTGCAAAAGACCAACTTTTGTCTTACCACCGACTCCCAGCATTAACACCACGACGATGCATGTGTTAGTCTGGACGCCAGAGCTGTCACACACCGACCAACGTTACAACGTCGTTGTAATGGCAGTGGCAACAATTGTCGTTTTTTTAATCACTGAAAATGGCAGATGAATGACAAACAACAGCGAGAGAGGGGAAAAATTGAAACAAAAGCAAACAAAACTCTGCGAAAACTCAAACTCCAATTGAAACTGAAAATGAAACGTTTTAATATTTCGCAGATAAACAAACTCGAATAAAAAACGAAAAACAAAAATGGAGTGCAAAATTGTTGCATTTTATGATTTCCTTTCGGTGCACTGGCAAAGTGTTTGCTTTCATCGAATAAATGCACAAAAACGAAAAGAAAAACTTTTGCGAAAACTTTGCATATTTTGGCGACAAGATGTCTCTCTAAGTTTATGAAAAGTTTGACGGCATTTTCAAAAGATATATCCATATTTTTTTGCATATTTTTTGAGAATAATTCATGTATGTAGATAAAAGTGAATATTTTGGTGCACAAAATATTCAAAAATGTAAAAACCGTGAGTGTGTGATTGAGCTCATAGCTAACTATAAAATGCAAATAAAATATAGATCAATTTTACAGTTCCAGCAGAAATTTAAGATAGCCTGTAAACTCCGTACTTGGTTTGTAATTCTTTGTAGATTTTATAGCTATTTTAAGAATTCGTGGCTATTTTAAATAATTTCTCGAAATTAAATTGTATTCATCAATGGTGAAACGTTTTTCAAGAACGCCAAGAGTTATTGTGTTCAAAAATGTTTTCTTTAAAATCAAAACATATATTTAGTAATGGCATTCGTAGTTTTTGAAACCATCTGATCAATAATTAATAATAATTTTTTTAGGACTGATTTTGAAATGTTTTTCGATTCTACCTCTTTGTCTTTTCCTTAACGCGAAATTAATGATCAAAAATTTGCCGAGAAAACAAGCCAGCGGCAAATTATCAAACACTCGGCACTGAAGACCCGATTCGCGATTGGTAAAGCGGCTCGTCAGGTATATTTGGTGTGAATGGTTTACCATGTTCGTGATAAGATGATTCATGAATCTTTATCAAAGTTATCACCTTGGATTTTAAGCTAATTTTTAATGTGATTTAGTGAAATTCTGCGAAGAATATTTCCTCCTTTGACACTATCAGTCTAAAACAAAGTTTTATTTTACCTCAACATGAAAAAAGTCCATTCACAATTGAAAGATTTTCAAAAAAGTCGATTTTTTTTGCAAATTTCCTTAATATATTATGGAAATAGAGATTTCTTTCTGAAACCCTTCGTCATCCGATCTTAAATAATGTTTTCTTGGGAAATTTTGGCCTAACTTATATGAAGTACAGAAATTCGTTCCTTATATTTATAAATTCCTGGTTTTGATGTTTTTCAGGTCCTTTAGTTACGATCCCGCTTAATGGAAGTTTTTAATTAATTTTGAAAAAATAATCCTCGAATTCTTATCAGTAATGTTGTATTACCTAAAATATAAGGATTTAAAGATATCTTAACCCAAAAATTCCAAAAAATGTTGAAGATGGTGAACTTTCCATCTTTTTCGCTTACTTAGCGATGCAAACTTTCAAAACGCGGATATGCAGTAATAAGTATTAGTACGTCCGAAGATATCGTTATATGTGCGCTATAAGAAAACTTGGACCTACATACAAATGTTCTGCAACCAAAGGTAAAACCCGTAACAAACTACAAATAATAATTTGCAGACCAATCCGTGAAGAAATTTTACACAAATCAGTTAGAAAATGTGACTTAAATCATCGGGTACCGTTACATGGAGGCTATAGTAAAACGTTAACCTACATAGCTAATGTTCTGTCACCAGAGGTAGAACTCGTTACCAACTCTTAATATCAAATTTGGAACAATTCCGTAGAAAAATGTGGTCATCAAAATACCGATTATCGGGAATGTAGTCGTAAGGGGAATATATGAAAACCTGGACCGATGTACCTCATTTTTAATACCAACAATTGTACATAGTATGATTTCAACAGACAGAAAGACGGACATTGGACTTTAGGGGGCCTAGGTCGAATATTTGGAGGTTTAACAGACGGATACACCCTCCTTTCCCTTTGCATATTTAGTACAGCATCATATTAAAAAATAAATAAATATAATGAATCGGATGAGCAATATATATTTGAGCTATAGCTACATCTGAACCGATTTTCACCAAATTTGACATACTGGTTTCTAGGCTCAATTTGGTCGTAAGTGCCAAATTCCATCCTATTTGGCCTTATATTACACGCTTGGTGTACAATATAAGGCAAATCGGACGAAGATATATATGGAAGCCTTATCCACATCTAAACCGATCCCGATAAAATTTGGGAAAAGTATTTATGTGCCGTATTTGCTTTATTTCACCAAATATCTTTGATACAGAGAGCATATTACGGGTGCGGAGGACAAAAATATCAAATCGGATGAAAAATATTTATGGAAGCTATAGCTCAATCTGCACCGATTTCAATCAAATTTGGTATACTTGTTTCTAGGTCTACTTTGGTCGTATACGCGAAATTCCATACTATTTGGGCTGACATTACACGTTTGGTGCAAAATAAAAAGCAAATCGGACTAAGATATATATAGGAGCTTTATCTAAATTTTGTCCGATTATCTCCAATTTCAATAGGGTTCGCTTAAAAAAATGACTTGTGCAAAACTTCATCTGAATCGGGCAACAAATGCGATCTGTACTTTGTTTACAAACATACATGGAGAGACGGACGAACATGTATAAATCGAATCAGAATGTGATTCTATGCAGATCACCAAAAGGAACTATGGGTCTATCTCGTTTACTTTTCCCTGTTACAAACAAATGCACAAAGACATAATACCCTTACCACCTTGTGGTGTAGGTATAATAGACGAGCCATTTATATAGGGCTTCTGCCAAAAAGTGCAGCGTTATTAAAATTTTATATGAGAAGTTTTTTCATTTGACGAGATACCAATTCGATTGGGATTTTTTCATGTTATATGAGTGCAACAACAAAGATTGGATCTTTATGAACAGTTCTTTTCATGAAGGCTTTCCAACTTTATTTACACTAAACGCCAATCAGCAGCCATTTCTATTGAATTATATAGCTAAAACACCCACAATACCTTAGGCGTATGAACATCAAAAGTTCAATGGACAGCCTTTCGGAAGGTGTAATAGTATCGACAGTCCTTCGCATTTAAACTTACAAGTCTACTATGGTTTATAGGATGTCTTTTGAAAGAGGTATGGTGTGACGACTTGTTCCTTTTACATAAGTATATGGTTTTAGTGTCATTGTTGCTTATTGCATAAATTATTTTGATCCAGTCGAAGAGGGGTCTTTCTCTAGAAAACTTGTCCTTCTGACATAGTTCCTTTAGTATTTGGCAAAATCAAGACTTTTCTTTTTGGGTCAACAAATATTTTATGCCATAACTCATAAGTAAAACAAATGGCGAAATGTTCTTTCCGAGTTTGGAAACAACTCTCGGTTTTTTGGATACCAAATTATTTTTTTGATATTCTAATATTTACATTTTTGGAATTGTATCCGTTTTAAATTAAAATAATAATCGCAATAAATCAGCATTAGTAATTCACATCATTAAAACCACTGTATGCAAACTTGAATGACAACGACACAAAAAAACAATTACCACTTAAGTTACATGCGTATTTAATTAAATAAATACACACATACATAAATTCAAGTCTTAATTAATGTTCATGTTTTTTACATTTTTGGAAAATCGGGTGAAAAGTGCATAAATTACTTACATTTTGGCAGGGACGTTCATCGGAGAGCAGTCGTACTGCGCCACGACCCAAAGCTTCACGTTTTCGTTGCGCCGAAAATATACGCAATTCTTTGCGTTCTTCATCGCTTAAGGAGTGGCAGTAGCGGACCTGTCGGATACAAAATGAAAAAGAAGAAAACAATTTAGTCAATTAAAATAGTCAACAAGTTTAAGAGTGTTTTCAGCGACAGCTAAACTGGCAAAGAAAAGCCTAATTTAAATTGTTTTCCCACGTCAAGTGATTAATGGGAAATCTATAAAGCCGCCTCATTCAATGTATCGGATTCTAATCATAAATTCTACAACATTGTCGCATTTCCTTCTGAGAATTATAAGTACAAGATCGTTGATGTTAATGTGCGCATGATTTAGTTGCTGTGATGTAAAAATGAAACAAACCTTTTTTCTCAAACATATGACCTAGTTTTTTTATAGGTTTCCTGCTCTACAAGTTCCATGAAGCTGATTAGTTGGTGAAAAACATGCAATTTACAGTCTTGTTGAGCTCATAAATAGTTACGCACATGCGTAAATAATTACCAGCTATACGATTGCACAATTTGTTTGCATACATTTTAAATGCAATGGGAAAATTTTGAAAATTAATGGTAAATAATGTAGGAGGAAGAAAAAACTTTCATGCCACAATTTTTCTGGTAACATGTTAGGTTAATTATCCTATAATTTTAAGCATTAGGAAACTTAAGCAAAGAACATTAAATTGCACGAACTAAAATCATCAAGAATATATTTACTGTATGGAGATCCGACGAATATCGTTATACCCTCAACCAAATTGTTATAGAGGGTATGCCTCATCGAAATAACGATTTTAGAACCTAGCTATCTTTCTGTCGCAATACGTTCCAGGAAAATTGGAGTCGATCTAGATATTTTCGACCGTCCGTCTATTTGGTAGTATGCACGATTTCTCTCAAAGACAGTATTACTTGATACTTTGTAATATTTTTGTCAATCTTATTTCGAGTTCGGATATAGAAAAGATTCACCCTTCTACTTCTGTTACCTGATCCACAAAAGGTTAACATTTTCAATGGAAATAATTTACTTTATATAAAACCATTTGATTTTTTTAGACTTTGCACATCTTAATATTTGAATAGAATAAATCTGTCCTCTCCCTTTGGGATAAATATACCTTTTATAATATGCTAAACAATTCGGTATTTTCTTCAAACTTCGCACATCTCTATATTACCACAACCATATATCATGCACCTACTCCCCGGTGGGTCAAAATTTTGAATAATAATGATATACCGTTACGTTTATTGGACCTTGTGTTTTATCGGTCCAATTCTTCTGATACCTCCCCAACAAAGGCTAAAAACCTAACAAAAGGTCGTAATTTTGAATAATAATAATAATTTTTTGAATAATATATAAAATTTATAAAAAAAATATAGTGTCATATTGAGCGAATGGAGTACCCAATATTGTTCACACTTGGCACATCGTAATATTTAGGTCAGACCTCGGACAGGCGCGAAAATAGACAATTTAGGTTCAACGCCACAAAATTTTGGAAAAAAAAACCTGACATATAGGGTAAGTGTACCAGTAGTCGGCACTTTTAGGATTTTCGCGTTTTTAATCGCTCACCATTCTGAGTGGAACTTTTCAATTATTAAAAAGTTAATTTATTCAGATTTGAAATTGTGTATAGTTTTTGCAATAATAAATAAAGTTTTTATTAAATTTCATAAATTTATAGTTTTATTAAAACAATGCTTTTGTGCCAGTAGTCGGCACCACTTGCCAATTGTCGGTATTGCATGTTTCAACAGTTGGCATAATATTTTTTTTTGTAAGAATAATTAATAATAATAATAAATTAATTCATTAAAATATTTTTTTTTTGTTTAGTTAAACTGATTCGACATCTTTATTGTACTTTTCTTAAGAATATGGATTGTTGAGGACCTTCATAGACAAAAATTTAATTTTTATTAGAATAAATCATCTTTTCTTAGCGAAAGTGTACACAAAGATAGCTGACAATATATTTGAAAGTAAAAGAAGTAAACAAAATACATTTAGTTATAATAGTTTCATTTATTTGGGCTTAAAAATAAAAAGTGCCGACTACTAGGACATGCCGAACTTAGGCACTCTTACCCTATCTCAAATAAAATGAATCAGCTAGGTCGATATTTTGTTCGCGATTTTTTTTCTTTTTGAATTTTATTTATGCCTCCCCCGCAAAGGAGGCTACTCCGAAGGAGTGGGACAATATTTTACATTTCGTATCTGACATAAGACCGATATAAATATTTCAACGCGTCAGATTTTAACAATATAAACTATATTAAATAGGGTAAGTGTACCAGTAGTCGGCACTTTTAAGATTTTCGATTTTTCAATCTTTCAACATTCTGAGTGAAATTTTTCAATAGCAGAAAAATAAAGTCGTTTAGATTCCAAATTTTGTTTAGTTTTCGAAATAATAAACAAAAATTGAATTTGTTTTTATTAAATTGGCAAAATTTGCAATTTTCCTAAAATAGTACTTTTTTGCCAGTAGTCGGCACCCTTTTCCAATGCTCGGCATGTCTATTAGCCAGTAGTCGGTATATGGCATATCAGTAAAAAAATATTATTTTGTATGTTTCTCTATTTCAAATAGTATAAAACAATGCTATATTACTAATTCACAGTTTACTCCAGAATTTGAAATTAATTAAGTTTTTTAATAGTGTTTTATTTCATTATTTATAATTTAGAAAAGTTAGTCAAAAGGCACAAATAAAAGAAACTGCCGACTCAAAACAATTTATTTATTTGAGTAGTTTTTGGATTATTCTCAAGTTTTTGGTAAAATTGGTCCAAAATGATATTTTTCTGTTCCTAATGTCGGCATTAAATAATATAACAGAAAAATGCTTGATTTGTATGTTTTTAAGTTAAAAAGTTATCTTTAGACTCTTATTTACTATTATAAAATATTTCTGATTCCAAAGTATTAAATTTAATTTACTTAAATCGATTATTAAGTTGACGCCACCACTAATTTTTTCTTTACAAACAAGCACTATCACATGCGTTCTCTCGTAATAAATGATCGGAGCTCATTGTTTTTTTTTAAAGAAAGAGAGCAGAGAACACTGTTGACGTTTTTTGCAATTATCTAATTATTCGGTCAATTCTATTTAAGTTTAAATTTCAAATTTTTAAATTTATTTAAGTTTAAATTTGAAAACTGCCGACGACTGGGACATGCCGAACTCAGGCGCACTTACCCTATGATGTTTTTTTTTTTTTTTTTTTTTTTTTGAAAATGTTTAAATGTGCGTGAGGCACCATATATTTGTTCGAAGTGTTCCGTAGAATCTAAAATTGATTCAAAATAAAAATTTAGGGAAAACCGTAAACTAATTTCCAAATTTATGCCAATAATAAATTTATGCCAATAATAATATAAATAATGACCGATAAATTCCAAATTCACATCTCATAACCCTTTGACAGACAGCTACCGGAAGGACTAGACCCATAAACCCCAGATTTTGTGTTAGTAAAAATATTGTGATATGAAGGCATTGAAGAATCGGATACTTATTTCACATTTTATGAGAGTTATAATTATTCAAATTTTGACCCGTTGTGGTCGAGGTACTAGTGGGAGTGACCCCATATGTAATATCTTCACCCTAGATTATGTGTTCATTATAGGGATGTACCGAGTTTGAAAATAATCGGATATTCATTTCGCATTTTATGGGTTTCATCGTTATTCAAAATGTTAACCCAGGTATCAGAAGAAGTGGGTCCAGTTCTACCATTTTCGTAGCGGATCTTGTATTAGTAGAAATATTGGGACGTGTGAAATTTTTCTGCATTTTATGGGACTAAAAATTATTAAAAATTTTGACCATTTGTGGGGGTACTTCACGGAGCGTGTCGATATTGTTCATTTCACATAGCTCTGATACAAACATTGAGCTTTGCAAATTTGTTTACAGTAAATCATTTTCTTAGGATCAAAATTGCCGATTTCCGAACTCGATCTAAGGTAGACAGTAATTGTACGATGTACTAATTTTGGATCAAATCAGGTACTCCCTTCGAGAGTTATCGTGCACAGACAGACTAGACCTCTAGATTGACTCCAAATGCCCAGAAACCCGTTATGTATATGAGGTACGTTTAGACCGTATCAAATTATATATACCCTCCGTATCAAATTATGTATAGCCATATAAAAAAGACGTCAGAACATGCTTCTTTTTACAATTTGAAAGATGCTGATGTTGTTCATCTATTACATTAATTACGATTTCTCTGACTCCCAGTTGCCTTTGTTGGAATATTTTGTCTTACTTCGAGTATTCCCCAGCATGTTGAAGGGAAGAATAATAATGTTGTGATTATTTCTTTACTCAACCCAAGACGCGTTTCTAGAGTTTTCAGTTTATTGGTAAGAGAGTGGTTTAGAGGTAGATTTTCAAGAAACTAATTTAATGTAAATCAATGCTTTTAAATAGGGAGTTTTGACCATTAAATTCTTATTCTGAATCACTAAAGAAATTACGGCCCGTCTCATCTTATACGGGAGGCTGTGTCTGATTTTCTATTTTAATTAAAATCATAAGAATCGTGATGCTAACTTGACCCCAATCCTAACTTTCCCCGGTACACTATTTACAAATACAAGTAGTCAAAACCGATTAACCAAATATGATAATACTATTTAAGAGTTAAATTAAATTTAATTTCCCAAACACATCCACACTCACCTCATTGTCCTGTGGCGGCAGTTGATGTAGCAATTGTTTAATGCGATATTTTTCGCCTGGACTATTTACGTACGGCACCTTGTCGTCGGGTAATTGAGAGAAATACAAACGAACCTGGAAGTAAATTAAGAAAACGATCGGTAAATTAAATTGCCAAGACATGTTTGGGCATGCTGGTCGCATTAAAATAAATTGTTTCATAATGTTGCCATTTTAGGTGGCCTCTAATTCAACCCCAAAAAAGATATATTGCAAATTTTTCGAATTTATCATTGACAATTCGTTGGTTCGGTGGAATGGCTGTTGTCGAGTATCGAATATTTGTTGTGCCATTCGAAGTGGTCACCATAAACTAGCCATTTATTTGGCTGATTTGCTGGTCTACATGTTTTTGGTTGTTATTTTTGTCTGTCGCCGAGTCTGGCTGAGTTTGTCTGAGACTCAAAGTAATTTTTTTTTGTTTTTATTTTGGGGCCTTTGCACTGGAAAACTAAAATATTGTACTTTCACTCTCCTTCGAATCATGACAATTTGGTCAATTTCGATTAAAAACTAATGACGAGCCATGCATCATCCGGTATCACTGGTGGCAGTGCACCCAAATGACTTTTTGTGAGTGTGTGTGGAGTGAAGCGTTATCAACAGCTTTCGAATACAGCCGTTAGAAATGGTTACACTTTCTGTAGTGCCCTCCAGCTAGTTGGACTTTAGATAAGTTGATTTATATTTGGTGTGTGAGTGTGTGTCTGTCTGTGTCTATCCTTTATTGCCGTAACAAGTCTTTTATATTGCACCCTCCACGAACACCATCTCTGAAGGCAGTCGAGCCATCCTTTCATGGCTTCCAATAGTTTATTGTCGCGGCACTCATGCTGTGCTGTGCATCAGTACAAGTGGTGTTCAATTAGTTGCCATCACCAGCGCCACGACCATAGCCCATCATTAATAACGGGGCACAGTGTAAGATTTGGGAAAAACATCAGAGAAGGGAAAACTTGACTGAATGCCAATGGAATTATGTGGATAAATACGTAATAGGTATGATGGATATCTGTTTTCTGGGGATCGTTTTCGTAAAAGCTCTAAAGACTGTCATTTTCACATGTTAGAGGATATGCCAAGTACAGTTTAAATCAGCTCGTACTTGGATATACAGGGTGAGATGAAAAAACTGCAACCAACTTCAGATTGCCGACATCGGATTAAATTATACCAGTGACAGCTCATTATATTGTTTACAAGCGTACAAAAGCATTTTGTGAGAATTTTCCAGAAAAAAGTTATTCGTGATGGAATCTAAGCGTGATGGTGTGATTTCTTTATATTTGGCTGGAAACCCACAAGTGGCTATCGTTAGAGCACGCCAGCATTTAAATGTGAATAAATCTTTTATGTTTCGTACCATCGCTCGTTACCGTGGTACTGGTAGCGTAGCCCGACGTCAAGGAAGGGGACGGAAGAAAACAGCAACATCAGCAGAAATGGTTCGAAACGTAAAAAAGCGACTTGATCGAAACACGCGTCGCAGTGGCCGAAAAATGGCTCGTGAGCTGAACATATCGCAATATTCCATTTGGCAAATATTGAAAAATGAGTTCGAGGTAAAGCCTTTGAAATTCCAAAAAGTGCAAGAACATACGCCACAAGAGAAAGAAAATAGACTCAAAAGAGCTCCGATGAGAAAACATTCGTTGTCCAGCAGTTTGCAAATAAACAAACTGATCGTATTTACTTGCCAAAGAGGTCAGCTGAAAATGTGCATCTTCGGTTGGCCACTAGGACTCAAACGCCGGCCATGATAATGATGTGGGCCGCCATAACAGCCGATGGTCGCTCTCCGCTCGCATTAATCAACCGTGGCATCAGAATAAATGCGGAATATTACCGTGAAAATATTCTGGTGGGTGTATTTAAGCCTTGGGCAAGCAAACATTTTGGCCGCAGACCTTGAACATTCCAACAGGACTCAGCACCATCGCACTCAGCCACCAAGAATGGTTACAAAATGAGGTTCCTCGCTTCATTCCAGTGCAAAATGGCCATCAAAATCTCCGGATACCAATCCGTTGGACTATAGTGTCTGGAGTATTTTGGGAAGCAAGGCTGGCACTAAAAAAACCAAAGTGTCGATCAGCTCAAGCAAGCGCTTCGCTGGGAATGGACCAAAATACCGCAGAGCAACATTCGGGCAGCGTGTGACGGTTTCATTGGCATATTCGAACAAATTTTCTAAAATTTGATCATATTTCCGACATTTTTTGCTTCATTCAACAAAGTTCATGTAGGGAATCATATAGTTGGCCCCGCCCGACTTTTGGCATCGACATCTACATCTGACAAATAGAATATTTTGGATTACTAATGAAATGACTCAAATTACAAATGAAATATTTTGGCTTATAAATGAAACAATTCGAATTTTTTTTAGAGATAGACACATTTCGAAATGTGAACCCTACCGAATCAAAAATTCTTATGGAGTGGCTCAGCTATATTTACTATCCGACCTATTTCTCATATGAGCATTTAAACAGATTTACAGCAACAAATAAAGTTGGTCCTATCTTCCCCATTTTCATACTTTATTGCCCAATTTTCGTCGATTTTATCTTGACTGATGCCAACACTGTGCCAAGTCAATCTGCTCGCACAATACGTGCTGACTTGACCATAGATTTGAGATTTACTATACGTTTTTCGCCAATCTGTCCCCTTCCTCCCAAACGCCACAGACGACTTATTGTATATGTATGTGTGTGTCTATGTGTGTTTTGAAAATTTATTGCAGTTTTTCTGTGGTAAATGTTTTCGGTGGCCGGTGGAGAGTGGTGGTACGATGAACGGTGGTATTTTTTGGCTTGAGACACCAAAATCAAACTAGCTCCAGTTGTTTGTGGGTGGTGTACACAAATGAACAGAAATATGCGCTCATTGGCTCTTGCGGTATTGGTGATAGGGGGAGTCCTACAGTCAGTCACATTATTAATTGCACTTGCCGTTGCAAGTTACGGTTAGAAATATGTGCAAACTGTTTCAGGGTTTGTTTTTTTTTTTCTGTACGTTTCGTTTTTGAGAGATAAAACAGATTCCCACATACATCGGTGGCATCCACATATGTATGTACAACATTGGCTACATAACCGTTGTTGGTCAAAAAAAATGTTTATATGCGACTCGCCATAGCTTTTCAAACCGAACCGTACCGAACAAGCTGTACTCATTTCATTGCCCATACATGGCGCAGCTTAGGATTATTTTTGGGTGGGTCTGGTGATTAATAGAAAACTATAAGATTTAAAAAGCATTCAGGATACTTATGTTACGAGTTGATACGCCCGCTATCTGCGTCGTGATTAATTCAGCCAATACATAATGTGCAAAGTATCCATACAATGTTGGAGATCTAAATCGACAAGGTTTCCCGAATAGAAATTGTATAATTGCTAATTTGAAACTTTTTTCTTGGTTGCAGTAATGTCTGGGCAATTACAATATATCAAGAGAGTAGATTTTCGACACATGATAGGTGGGTCCTTATAATAACTTATCAAGTGAGTGGAATGATTAGGTATTGCTTTTTTAACATTATTGACAATCTTCGAAGTTTGTGTTAAATCCAGACTGTTTTAAACTGTGTAATTAACTTCAAAGAGATTAGGATAGGTAGAAGCCTCAGAAATAGAATACTGAAATAACGATTTCTCTCTGAAATTATGCAATGTGTTTTAATTGGAAAATGAATTCATTTTCTTTGGAAATTGAATAAAAATATTATTGGAAAAAGTACGATACAAAAATGATGGCTTAATATTGCGATTTATCAAAATAATCCATCCTGTAATTTAATCTAAATTTGCAAAAAAAAAAAAAAAACGATAGAATAAACCAGAGTACTCTGTTCGATTTCTGAAAAATTTTACTCTTACTCGAAAATGAGCTTTTTTTAGAGTCACAACGAAAATTCAGTATGTTCACTTTTTTGCTCTACTTCCAGGAGTGCTTGAGCTCGAGTTAGAGTAGAGAGATAAATTCGGAGGCATGACAATTATGCATAAAATTTAAGGCAGTTATTTAGATACAGAAAAGGCTTTGATTAAAATGGGGTGAACAACTATAGCTATATCCGAACCGACTTAATTTAACCTAATAAGACAAACGTAACATCGTTGGTTTATCATATACATTAAATTAGAGGGAAACATATACAGGGTTGAATAAAAAAAAACTGCAACAAAGTCAAACGCCATAATTTTTACATTTTTTTAAATTTTATTGAATGAAAGCAAAAAATGTCGGAAATAGCATCAAATTTTAGAATAAGTTTAGATTTGTTCGAATTGGTCACCTTTGGAACGAATTATGGCCTTCAAATGGCCAATGAAACTGTCACACGCTGACAGCGTGACCGTTGTGCCACTAAAGTATCAATTTTGCCACTTTTTTGGGCTTTAATACCTTTGTGCCCCTTTTTTATTTTGATCCTAAATGAGCCACTTTTTTGAATTTTGTGCCACTTTTTTATACCCTCCACCATAGTAGGAAGGGTATATTAAGTTTGTCATTCCGTTTGTAACACCTCGAAATTTACATTTTAGACCCCACAAAGTATATATATTCTTGCTCAGCATAAAATTCTACGTCGATTTATCAATGTCCGTCCGTCTGTCCGTCTGTGGAAATCACTCTAGCTTCCGAACGAAATGAAGTAAGTTGAAGTAAGTGCAGATCTGCATCTTCGTATAGCCCCCATATAACGGTATCCCCGATATTCGGCATTTGGATGATTTTAGCGACATTTTTTATCGGAATTGTTTCACACTTGGTATTTGAAGTTCGTAATAATTACTAAAGCATATGACAGGAGATTGTCTGTGTAGGTTCAGGTCTTCTTATAACCCCTATATAACGGTACCCCGATATTCGGTATTTTGATGATTTTAGCGACATTATTTACGGGAATTGTTTCAAATTCTGAACTTCGTAATGGATACTACAGCCTATGCCGGAAAATTGTCTGTACAGGTAGACGTTTTATAACCCCAATGCACCTCCCTATATTCGGGTTTTTATTTACTTTAGCTACATTATAAACAGATTTTTTTTTCAAGTTTCGCATTTAAATATTATAATAGTTTATGACAAAATTTGCCTATGCAGGTCCACGTCGTCGTATAGACTCTAATATACGGCTACATTCGGTATTTTTAAGATTTTAACAGAATTTTTACCAGATTTTATTATTATTATTATTATTATTATTATTATTATTATTATTATTATTATTATTATTATTGTTATTATTATTATTATTATTTTTTTTTTGTGAAAATTGCCAAATTTTTACCACATTGTGAAGGGTATTCAAAGTTCGAACTTACAACTTTTTTACTTGTTTTAAATAAAATGTGAAATAAATTGTGCCACTTTCTGTGCCACCATTTAAAGTGATATGTGCCACTTTTTTTAAGAAATGTTACTTTTTGTAATACTTTTTGAAAATTTCCAGCGGTCACACTTCACACTGACCGAAAGTTGCTCTGCGGTATTTTGGCCTATTTCCAGCGAAGCGCTTGTTTGAGGTGATCGACGCTTTGGTATTCTCCAGACACAATGGTCCAACGGATTGGTATCCGGAGATTTTGGTGGCAATTGCGCGCTGGAAGTGAAGCGAGGAACCTCATTTTGTAACCATTCTGCGGCCAAAATGTTTTCGTGCTTTAATACACCCTCCAGAATATTTTCGCGATAACATTCGGCATTTATTCTAATGCCACGGTCAATTAAAACGAGCGGAAAGCGACCATCGACCAACCGAAGGTGCACATTTTCAGCTGACCTCTTTGGCAAGTAAACACGATCATTTCGTTTGTTTACAAACTGCTGAACAACGAATGTTTTCTCATCGGAGAAAACCAAATTCGGCAGTTCACCACTTTCGGCCAAGCGAAGCAACTCTTTAGCTCTTTTCAGTCTATTTTCTTTCCGTTGCAGTGTAACTTCTTGCACTTTTTGGAATTTCAATGGCCGAATGGAATATTGCGATTTGTTCAGCTCGAAAGCCATTTTTCGGCCACTGCGACGCGTGTTTCGATCAAGTCGCTTCTCTAATTTTCGAACCATTTCTGCTGATGTTACTGTTTTCTTTCCTCCACTTCCTTGACGTCGGGCTACGCTACCAGTATCACGGTAACGAGCGATGGTACGAGACACAAAAGATTTATTCACATTTAAATGCTGGTGTGCTCTAACGAAAACCACTTGTGGTTTTCCAGTCAAATATAAAGCAATCACACTATCACGCTTGAATTCCATCACGAATATTTTTTTTTTTTTTTTTTTTTTGTAGAAAATTCTTACCAAAATGCTTTTGTTTGTAAACAATATAATGAGCAGTCACTGGAATAATTTTAACAACTGTCGGACGAGTGGCTTAAAAATGACAGTAGTCTGTAGTGGGTTGCAGTTTTTTTTTCATCTCACCCTGTATTTGTTTGGCCCAAGGACGAACTCTATTGAAATTGGGGATAATCGGATCAGATTTAAATATAGCTCGCATATATCTTCAACCGAATTCGGGTTAATTGTATATCAAATGCCCAATATACGTCCAAATGACCTGAATTCAGTCTATGAAATGTCTCCGACAAATTTTGTGAAAATCGATTCAGAATTGGAGTGCCTCCCATATATTAGTTTCCTCTGAAACCAAACTATATCTGCTCTAAAGCCAATTGTTAATAGGTGGTATGATATACTTCAAATAAATTCTATTGTTACTGGAGCTCTACTACATATTCATAGTTGTGTAGGATATCATATAGTCGGCACCGCCCGACTTTTGACTTTTCCTTACTTGCTATCCTTTCGTTTACTGATTTCCAAATTATCTCAATTAACATTGCAAAACGTATTTACCTACCAAAAAGTTTTAAGTGGAATTGAATAATAATATATTGGCAATTTTAATAGCCAAATTACATTTGTGATTGGCTACTGGTAACGAAAAATACGCATTCCGTCATATTAATTTGCGACCTGTCATGTTAGCATCATTATTTCGCTAACGTTCAATACATTACAATAGTTGGATTAACATAGCCCAGCCTGGGTCATAAATTATAAGTTTCACTTGAGTTAACCCATGGGCATGATGTTAAAAGCTTTTGCAATTGATCATTAATATTTGGTCAAAATCGCTGGCCCACAGTTCAGTCTGATGTTTATTGCCCATTAAACACCGCACCGCACCACCTTAACTTTGTTCACTCAGGCATTAAATCAGCAACATCATCGACGAACAACACTTCCATGTGGCCACTTATTCACTCGCTCCATCCAACCATCCATTCAAGCGCAACTTTAAAATTCACTCTACCACAAAACAGATGCTTCCGTATTTTCAGACATTCAATGAAAATGGTACATTGTTTTCCAGGGAATTTCATGGTTTTTGGATTTGGATGTGGATTTGTTGCGGGGACGTGTAAAAATGTCTGTTCATTAGAGAGACAAATTAAAATTGTAACTATTTTGTCCATTCGCATGTTACGTTTTGTTTCTTTTTTTTGTGCCTCAAAACCGCATACATCAAACTTCATTTCGATGTCGGTTGTCGGTTTTTTTAAACAATTTCCCAACATGGATTTTGATCTGTCCGGCTATGCCGATGTCTAAAGGCGAAAGCATGTTTAATTGCATTTCTTGCCGTTTACGGTCATTTCAATCAATCAATAATTACTAATGGCTTTGGGGGCAAGAGAAAGAAGGAGGTACCATTAACAAATATTAGCTTCCACAGCCGGTTCGTATTTTTGAACGAAATACTTAAGACAGTGCATGCTGCATTAGTTCCACAGCAATTAGACAAATTTTAGAAAATTATGGGTCAAAGTTGTTTCAGCATTTCGATTGAAATATTTTTGTATTATTACCTAATGATAGGCTCACTGAAATTGTATTTTCCTACCTTTGTAATTTCCTTGGTTTTTGGCGAAAACTAGGTCCTTTATGTATACTAATGGATTACTTATTATATAATCAGTTTTCTTGCTCTGCGATATAAAAACCCCATTAAGTGAATACTGCTAGGTAACCAATTTGTGTAAATTACGAAAGAAATCTATAATTAGCTTTTTATAGTTTAATCTAAAGATATAGATCTAGAAAAAAGTAGTGATATGCAGAAATATAAAATATGATACGCAGATAACAGTCCGGCAAATAGAAGGAAGAGGAGTTTTCTTTAAAAAGTGCCAGGGTTTCTATTTCCCACATATGCCTCTTCTTCGAGATAAATATGTTAGAACCTTGACTCTTGGAAAATCCGTTTCATAATATTTAGAATGAATACAGCGATTCTGTCTGTTAGTCCATCTATCTATCTGCCTGGGTGGCTGTTGCGTACAAGATGGTCTACTAATGTTTTCCCTAACAGAGTGTAGTAAAACTTCTATTTATAATAAAAACGAAACCTTTATAAGAACTTAACAGATGGACGGATATTATATTGATATTTGGGTTTCGCTCTTGGACAGTTCTTTCACCAAGCTTGTTCAATGACCTCGGACGGCGGGAGCCATTACATCTAGCTACAGTCGGTTTTTGGGTGGGGGTTGTCCTTGGTTCATCGAAACACATGTTGTCTACAGCAATATTTTAGACTCCCTATTGGTATGAATTAAGAGAAAATTAATGATAAATGACTATCGTTTAAAAAAAAAATACCCCTTGATAATCATGGTGATTTTGTTTCGGATTTGTGCATTTTAACAGGATCTCGGATGGTAAGAGATCAGCGCTTTTCCTGCCCCCCCTAGCCAATGTCCTGTTAGCGCTAAGATTCAGGACCCCAAATGTTCTTTACACTGGCCACACACTACCACATAGTAGAAAACACTTAAGTTATTTTACCAATTCATAATGTATTCTAATTTATTGTTCAATTCATGATATTAAAATATACGCTAATCATTATTTAAATAATGTAGTTATTATTAGGTTTTTTTAATATAGGTATACCTTGAAATAAATATTCCAAGAAGAGAGAAACAAATAATAATAAAAAAAATAACAATAAAAAAATAATTCATTATTTGAAAAAAAAAACCTATTTGGAATTTTTAAACAATGTAGCATAAAGTGGTAACCCTTCAAAATAATCTTTTGGTTATTGCTGCATGATGTAAAGATCAAAGCAAAAAAAATAAATTTACCAACAACTACTAGGTTTATTGATACATGAAGTAAGCGACAATTATTTCAATTGTTATTTTTTTCTTCTTCTTTCAATTTCTCAATAGATTCTTTGGGAATTTAAAACAACAACATTAATAAAACTAAAGAGAGAGCAAAAAAAAAACTAGATCACTACATGCTATTCATTTGTGTTCTTTCGTAATTATGCATTGGCAATGTTTGATTGTTAGTCGATAATGATAATTACCGTGTACTCACCAGCTCATGCAAATTTCTTGAAGGCCTTCATGAAGTTCGATGATGGTTGTCCAGTTTTAATGAAGTTCGACGGTTAATGGATGCTAATGATGGATGATAATGATGATAACGAAATTACATGTGGGTGATCATAGTTTACGGAATGCTCATTAAGGTTGTTGTTGCTGCTGCACTTAACATTAAGATTATTAGGTTATCATTTTTTTTCATCAGTAGAAATTTGCCTTTTTTTTTTTAAATCATTCTAAGTGATTCATTATTACATTATTTTTTTAAACATTTTAGGAAACATTTATCAGTATTGAAATTACTATTTGAAAGAATTGATTTTTAATTGTAATTATTTTGAAACAAAAATATGAAAGGTTACGTACTATATGATAATATTAAGACGAAGTTCAAAAAAAATAATTCATGCTTAAGCAAAGAAAAATTTTAATATACAAAATTTAGAGAAATTTACAATGTCATTAATTAATATATTATTTAATTATTGATATCATTCGAGATATTAATAATTAACATATGCTAATTTCAGATTCAGGTATTTTATAAAAAAAGACAAAATTTGCAGGTAATTTCACAAAGCATTCATTAATGAGCTAGTTTCTATGAGGCTTTTTCGGCCACCATGGTCGATTCTTATGTATTGGACAGCGTGGGATAGAAGTACTGTTCAAAATTCCGTGTTTAATCTCCTTAAGGTAATGATCCTTGGAAGAAATATGTTCCCCTCCACTCTTTATGGAACCGGTAGGTGTTTATTGGATGACTTAATGGCACTCGGTATTTGGGGTTTCAAAGAGTGGAGTATGGAAAAATGCAAATGTTACACGGATCAAGAAAAATTGCGGCTTTTTAGGAGATTATTTCAGTATCGGGGTATATCTGGAATTATTTTACCACTTCTTTAATGCACTGGGAGGCTTTGCACGATTTCGGTAGTGGCCGTGGCAGCACGTGTATGGTAAATTTATTGATGTAAATGGTACTTTCTTTATGTGTACTAAATTATTAAAAACTTTTATTGAAAATTTTTGCACTCTGATGATGTAGCAAATGTTTGATTATTTTAACGATCAAATTGATTTTTTCTGCTTACAACGTCTGTACTCTTTGCGAGGTTTAAGAAAAAGGAAGTTTTATTCTGTCAATTATTTGTTCAATACCTCTGTCGGAATGAGAGAATGAAGAATTGAAATCGATAACAAATTAATGAATAATGAGCAAAAGCGTAAAAAACTAATCGTTGAAGCCAACAATAAGGGTTGCCAACGAGCTAGTGCCGAAAAAGGTTTACACAGTACGCTAGTGGAATTATTATATGTTAAATTACATACGATACAATTCACTTTCCTTTATAATTTTTATTCCAATTTTTTTTTTTTTCAAAAACAAATTGTTTAAATCTATTGGTGCTATGTGGTTAGTAAGAATAAGTCTTAGCGTTCACATTACAAACCGAGTAATATTTTCCTAATAGGAAGCAATATTAATCGGAGGGGGAAGTACATCAAAACTAAGGACGAATGTCCTTGGCGTGGAAAGTGCCTATTTCTTTTCCGCTCAAATCTTCCAATATATAATAGTTTGTGCCAACTTTCTCTTTTATTCTTGCCTTAAGAAACAGTGGAGAAAACTTAGAGTTAAATGCTTTTTCAGCGCTGCTTTGAGAGAAGTTACGTCTAAAAATTTCTTGACCAATTTCGAAAGAAATAGGTCGAGCTCTAAGATTGTATTGGTGCTGGTAACGATTATATGCTTTGACCATATTTTTACGAACATTCTGTCTGATGAGTTGAAGCTCATCGTCACGAGAAACAACGTTTGCCGGTTCATCCAACATTTTCAAGTTTCGCAGAAGTTTATATGTAGATCCGTGTGTTATCATATCAAACCCAAATAGGGAGTGATACGGAGACATTTGAATGGATTGATGTAAAGAATTTCTGAGGGCGCAACTTATGGAACTCAAATTTTCGTCCCATTGCCCGTGGTCTTCTTTTAAAAAGGATCTTATACCTGCTAATATTGAACGATTTACTCGCTCCGAAGCATTCGCTTGGGGCGAGTAGAAGGCCGTGTATGTATGTTGAATCCCGAATGAAGTCAAAAACGCATTAAAGGAATTTGATTTAAATTGTGATCCATTGTCACTCACTAATACTTCTGGGACACCATACATATGAAATATTTGTTGTAAAAGGAAATCTTCTATTTTAGATGAGGTAAACGATCTTAAGGGACATAACCAATGAAATTTAGACATATGATCCAAAACGATCAATATGCCTATATTTCCTTTCCTGCTACGAGGATATGGACCTAACAAATCAACATATAGTCGTTGGAATGGACGCTCAGAAGTTATCTGATTACTCATTTCGGGTTTCAATATCTGGTTAGTAGACTTTGTGGTCTTACAAATTTCACATAATTTTATGAAGTTTTTAACATCTTTAACGAGCCCTGGCCAAAAGAAACTCCGCCTTATCAAATCAAGAGTCTTTTGGATGCCACCATGACAAGCAGTTGACGAGTTATGAAATCTGGATATAACAGAGGGACGAAGATTCAAAGGGATCCATAGTTTCCAGGATTTTTCCTCCTGATCTTCATCTCCCGTATAGTGCTCAGTTCTTATATATACAAAATTATCGGATATTTTGATATCAGGATATTTAGCTTCGTTACCACGAACTTTTTCTTTGAGGGATATATAGTCTTGGTCGCAAAAATGAGGTGAATTTAAGTCAATTTCTGGTTCTGAAATAGTGATAGCTGAGATTTCCTCACAATAAATCCTGGATAAAGCATCCGGTACTACATTTTCTTTTCCCTTCCGGTGACTAAAGCTGAACTTATACCCCTGCAGTTTAAAAACCCAGCGGGCTAGTCTACCTGTGAGGTCTTGTTGTCTCATCAACCACAACAAGCTTGAGTGGTCGGTTATGACCTCGAACTCTTGAAGTTCTACATAACATCGGAATTTTTTTATTGCTTCCACAACTGCCAAACATTCTCTTTCAGTGACGCTATAATTTCTTTGTGATGAGTTGAGCTTTTTGGACATATAGGCTATGGGCCTTTCGTCACCATTCTCATCCAATTGGACGAGAATCGCACCAATGCCGTAATCGCTCGCGTCACAATGGATAAAGAATTTTTTGGAGAAGTCGGGGTTAAGTAGAATTGGGGCCGATGTCAAGTGTTGTTTTATTTCCCTGAAAGCCCTATCAGCTTCTTCAGTCCAAACAAATTTTTTCTTGGTTGACAAAAGCTCGGTAATAGGGAAAACCTTTGTTGAGAAATTTTGGATAAATCTACGATACCAGCCAGATAAGCCCAAAAAACCTCGAACTTGTTTCAAATTCTTAGGGATTGGCCACGACAAAATAGACTCTATTTTGTCGGGATCTGTTTTTAGGCCCCCGTGTCCGATAACAAACCCTAAGTATTTAACTTCGGTAACACAGAAGTTACTTTTCGAGACGTTAATGGTGAGGTTGGCCTTTCTGAACTGGTCCGCTATTCTAACAAGTACAGCTAAGTGTGTAGGAAAATCTTCAGAAACCACGATGAGATCGTCAAGATATCCAAACACACAATGTCTCAGATCAGCGGGAATCAATTCGTCCATGAGACGACACATTGTCTGAGGGGCATTGCACAGTCCAAATGGCATGACCACAAACTGGTAAAGGGGTCTACCAGGGACTGTGAATGCCGTCAGAGGTTTGGATCGATCGGCTAAGCCGATCTGCCAAAATGCGTCTTTCAAATCGATCTTTGATATTAGATTGGCTTTGGGTAAACGGGCAAATATTCCTTCAATGCTGGGAATGGGATATGCGTCTTTTTTAGTCACTGTATTTAGCTTTCTAGCATCTAAGCACAGACGGACTTTATTTGGCTTTACAACTAATCGCATGGGAGAGCTCCATGGCGATGTTGACGGTTCAATGACTCCTAAGGATAGCATTCTATCTATCTCTTGATACATTAATTGCTCCACTGCTGGAGAAACGGGATAAAACCTTTGCTTGATCGGTTTGGCATCGCTAACATCGATCTCATGTTTTATAAGGCTAGTTCTTCCTAAGCCATGCTTTTCAAAGTTAGGAAATAAAGCTTTGACTGCTTCTAACTGTAAGGTTTCGGACGGAGTCAATGGATATTGTTGAACAATTTCATTCTTAACGGACAAAACAGAATTAGGAACGGACGAAAAATCGGAATTTAAAGCAGACAGACTAGTGATGTCGGACATTTTGTTATTTTCAGACGGAAAAAATCCAAACCTAATATTAGACGTTGACTTAAAGTAGGAACAATCAATATTCGTAGCTTTTTTACCAGATTTTTAAAACACACATGTACGTTTAGGAAGCCTAGAACTTTTTGGAGTTGTCCATCAGCGGTTTTTACGCTGGATTTGAAAACTTTAAACTCATTAAATTTTGAAAAGTTGTGTAGAGCCAAATCTGAACCAATGCATGTGACATTTGCTCCCGTATCTAAAAGGCCATGTTCTTCAAAATTTAAGAATGAAACTTTTGCATATAAACGCTTGTCTGTGGAGTTGCACGAAATCGACGAGATTAGATATTTTGAGGTGACCTTACGCCGCTTGTAATATAAACGAAGTCTAAGTGTAGATCTTCTTGGTTTGAATACATTGTAAGACAAAGCTGCAATTTCGAAGATTTCTTGTCTTTTCCGTATATATTCCGAGAGCCTTTGATGATAATGCCGAAGCGGAAATAGGTTGATATGTCTGGGTAAATTTTGGATGGGATTGGGTCTTTTTAATATTTCAATTGGACATTTGTTGGTGCTGGAAGGTTGAGCAGTAGTATAAGTTATACTACTGTCTTCAATTATGGGTTTTTTGATGCATTGCACAAATTTTGGTTATATGTTCCATGAAGTTTCTTTGTGGTACATTTCAAACAGTTTGGTTTATATATGTTTCTAGCACCACAGCCATAACAAAACACAGATCTGTCTTTCAGGCAATCCTCCCAAAAGTGACCTGGTTCTTGACAGTTCCAACACTTCACATTGTGTGGACCATGCGCCACTGCATCAACAGAAACACTTGTTTTTTCCGGATCCAAATTGTCAATAAAGTTTTCAAAATGTTCTACTTCTGATACATATCTCTTAGGATAACTATTATTAGTCGATTTATTTGACAGATGACGACGACATGTCTCATCGTTGAGAAGATTCTCCCTCATCTGTATTAATTTCCTCAAGTGAGCTATTGACAATATTGGAACATATAAAAGTTCATGTCGTATATCTGGGCGTAAGTTTCTTTTTATGATTTCAATTAGTTCAATATCAGGGATTTGGGAACTTAACCGATCGAGTATCGTGCATATAGAATCGTAAAACGATTCGAAACTTTCACCGGGCTTCTGCTTCCTATTGCGAAGTTCTTCTCGGATATCAGCATCGGAACGAAAATCTTTGTATTGATAGCGAATGGCGATGCAAAAGTCTTCCCAAATCGCAGAGGGTACTTGTTTGCGATAACGCCAAAACCATTCCCTAGCTTTACCTGACAAAAGAATATTTAAGTTCTTACATATGACTGTATAATCTCCTTCAAAATTATCGGCTGCTAGAGATTTAACCCTGTAAAGGAACTCATCTACATCTAGTCCTTGGGTCGAGCCATCAAACTGGAGATTCCAGTTCCTTATAATAGAAGGAATCTTGTCGGAGGATAAAGAAGAGTTGAAATTTGGAGTAGAACTTCGCGAAGTATGTGGTTGGTCAGTACTAGTTGGATGGTTATTATTTGTGTTGGAAACACAGTTGTTAAGGTTCATATTTCGTAGAAGTTTACTGATACCTGATTCGATCATACGATTTATGATATCATAATCTATATTATTCGAGTTATGGGTGACGTCTGTTCTTTGTGGAGTTCTTGGATTGAAACTTGGAACATGAGATCTATTCGAACTAGGTTCGCCAATAGTATTGTCTTCGGCAGTCATTGTGGAATTCTCATATATATCCGGGAGAAGTAATTGATTTGAATCAAATTGGGCGTTTCGAGCTGAACTTCTCGTATTATATTGTTTGGCTAACGCGCCTCTTTTCTTTCCCCGATAGGAGTTAGACTTTTGTCTTTGAAATTCTTGAGAAGTGTTTTGAACCTCATAAGATTCATTCTGCAAAAGTTGCAGAGGTTCATTCTGGGGGTTCATAGAACGCAGTTCTGATAATTCGAATGGACGTTTACAAGTGGGACATTCACTTGTGCTAGCAAGGTATTTTTCTATACAGTTTCGGTGAAATGAGTGATGACATTGTGCAATATACATACACTCTTGATTTTCTAATGAATTTTCATTGCAAATTGTACAAATAAAATTTACTTCATTTGTCCCAGAAGTTGGAAGAGGGGGTGTTCTGGCCATAGCCATATTTCTAAGGATTAATGAGTATAACAAAATACGTGGGATAAAATATATTTATAGTTTTTTTTTTTTATAAAAAAATCTTATCAAATTTTTAGTTTTCGTACTTTCAGTGGGTGTGGACCAGTATATTGTGAGAAATGAATGCACCAGAAAATTTATATATGGGTGTGCAAATTAAGAATTAGTTTTTCTATTTTAGGAACAAACCGAATGGTATAATTACTTTTCTCAAGATCTGTCATTTATTTGACATTTCATAGCATTCAGCTAATGTAATGTATTCCAAATAAATTCAGTTTTCGATACCTAAGCTCACTAAAATGTCTAAAATATCCTTAAGATGGACTTAAATTTCATGAAATCTAAAATATATAGTAGATTGCGAAGCCTAGAAATTCATCAATGATACTTAATGGTCGATGTATTCGAGTAAAACTCAAACAACCGAAATTCCTAAAAAGGTCAATTGGAGTATTCTAAGTTTTGCAATCCATATATATCCCAGACTTAGGGCTATTGCATTGGAATGTAAATGAAAAAGGATGGAAAATTATAACTTTTGGGGAAAAGCACGTAAATGCATCGTACTTGGCCCCACGTTGGGCGCCATTTCTGTAGAAAAACTTCTATTTATAATAAAAACGAAACCTTTATAAGAACTTAACAGATGGACGGATATTATATTGATATTTGGGTTTCGCTCTTGGACAGTTCTTTCAC
The DNA here is from genome assembly GCF_030504385.1 of Musca domestica. Classification (NCBI taxonomy): domain Eukaryota; kingdom Metazoa; phylum Arthropoda; class Insecta; order Diptera; family Muscidae; genus Musca; species Musca domestica. The sequence continues at coordinate 2,767,461 of NW_026712230.1, read as the reverse complement.
CAAGCTTGTTCAATGACCTCGGACGGCGGGAGCCATTACATCTAGCTACAGTCGGTTTTTGGGTGGGGGTTGTCCTTGGTTCATCGAAACACATGTTGTCTACAGCAATATTTTAGACTCCCTATTGGTATGAATTAAGAGAAAATTAATGATAAATGACTATCGTTTAAAAAAAAAATACCCCTTGATAATCATGGTGATTTTGTTTCGGATTTGTGCATTTTAACAGGATCTCGGATGGTAAGAGATCAGCGCTTTTCCTGCCCCCCCCCCCCTAGCCAATGTCCTGTTAGCGCTAAGATTCAGGACCCCAAATGTTCTTTACACTGGCCACACACTACCACATAGTAGAAAACACTTAAGTTATTTTACCAATTCATAATGTATTCTAATTTATTGTTCAATTCATGATATTAAAATATACGCTAATCATTATTTAAATAATGTAGTTATTATTAGGTTTTTTTAATATAGGTATACCTTGAAATAAATATTCCAAGAAGAGAGAAACAAATAATAATAAAAAAAATAACAATAAAAAAATAATTCATTATTTGAAAAAAAAAAACCTATTTTGGAATTTTTAAACAATGTAGCATAAAGTGGTAACCCTTCAAAATAATCTTTTGGTTATTGCTGCATGATGTAAAGATCAAAGCAAAAAAAATAAATTTACCAACAACTACTAGGTTTATTGATACATGAAGTAAGCGACAATTATTTCAATTGTTATTTTTTTCTTCTTCTTTCAATTTCTCAATAGATTCTTTGGGAATTTAAAACAACAACATTAATAAAACTAAAGAGAGAGCAAAAAAAAAAAAACTAGATCACTACATGCTATTCATTTGTGTTCTTTCGTAATTATGCATTGGCAATGTTTGATTGTTAGTCGATAATGATAATTACCGTGTACTCACCAGCTCATGCAAATTTCTTGAAGGCCTTCATGAAGTTCGATGATGGTTGTCCAGTTTTAATGAAGTTCGACGGTTAATGGATGCTAATGATGGATGATAATGATGATAACGAAATTACATGTGGGTGATCATAGTTTACGGAATGCTCATTAAGGTTGTTGTTGCTGCTGCACTTAACATTAAGATTATTAGGTTATCATTTTTTTTCATCAGTAGAAATTTGCCTTTTTTTTTTTTAAATCATTCTAAGTGATTCATTATTACATTATTTTTTTAAACATTTTAGGAAACATTTATCAGTATTGAAATTACTATTTGAAAGAATTGATTTTTAATTGTAATTATTTTGAAACAAAAATATGAAAGGTTACGTACTATATGATAATATTAAGACGAAGTTCAAAAAAAATAATTCATGCTTAAGCAAAGAAAAATTTTAATATACAAAATTTAGAGAAATTTACAATGTCATTAATTAATATATTATTTAATTATTGATATCATTCGAGATATTAATAATTAACATATGCTAATTTCAGATTCAGGTATTTTATAAAAAAAAGACAAAATTTGCAGGTAATTTCACAAAGCATTCATTAATGAGCTAGTTTCTATGAGGCTTTTTCGGCCACCATGGTCGATTCTTATGTATTGGACAGCGTGGGATAGAAGTACTGTTCAAAATTCCGTGTTTAATCTCCTTAAGGTAATGATCCTTGGAAGAAATATGTTCCCCTCCACTCTTTATGGAACCGGTAGGTGTTTATTGGATGACTTAATGGCACTCGGTATTTGGGGTTTCAAAGAGTGGAGTATGGAAAAATGCAAATGTTACACGGATCAAGAAAAATTGCGGCTTTTTTGGAGATTATTTCAGTATCGGGGTATATATCTGGAATTATTTTACCACTTCTTTAATGCACTGGGAGGCTTTGCACGATTTCGGTAGTGGCCGTGGCAGCACGTGTATGGTAAATTTATTGATGTAAATGGTACTTTCTTTATGTGTACTAAATTATTAAAAACTTTTATTGAAAATTTTTGCACTCTGATGATGTAGCAAATGTTTGATTATTTTAACGATCAAATTGATTTTTTCTGCTTACAACGTCTGTACTCTTTGCGAGGTTTAAGAAAAAGGAAGTTTTATTCTGTCAATTATTTGTTCAATACCTCTGTCGGAATGAGAGAATGAAGAATTGAAATCGATAACAAATTAATGAATAATGAGCAAAAGCGTAAAAAACTAATCGTTGAAGCCAACAATAAGGGTTGCAAACGAGCTAGTGCCGAAAAAGGTTTACACAGTACGCTAGTGGAATTATTATATGTTAAATTACATACGATACAATTCACTTTCCTTTATAATTTTTATTCCAATTTTTTTTTTTCAAAAACAAATTGTTTAAAGCTATTGGTGCTATGTGGTTAGTAAGAATAAGTCTTAGCGTTCACATTACAAGAGGTTTAAAATATCAGAGAATATTATACAATTCTTATATATGGAAGGGAGTCTCCGCTTTAGTCCAAATTTAATACCCGATAATATTTGTATCAGAATATTGGAAAAAGAGTTCTACAATTTTAGTGATAGTTATGATTATAATAATACTTCCTATAACTCGAATTTGTTAAAACTACGCAAATTCCAATCTTTGCCTGTTTTGGATCGGGGATGTTCTGGTTTACGCTTCTAGTACCCATTCAAACACGATCGACACGAGCCACCTCCCAGAATTTTTTAAATGACCTTCTGGTTAAAAATCATGCGCTTTTAAAAACATATTTTTAGCTCTCCTGAGGAAAATTAAAGACATTCCACGAATTGGAAATCCTAAACGATCATTCTTCGCCAAGAAATATCGTGATGATATTATTAAAACACAAAATCGTGATTTTTTCAGAGTTATATCGTAATCTGAATCGATTTGCAGAGTTTTTGTGTTTTTTGTGACCTCTCGTACCAACTATCATTGCAACAGACTGAAAACGCTGACTTCAATAAAAAGTCGGAGGAAACATATGTGGGAGCTATGGTTATACCTTATCCAATAAGGTCTATGCTTATAAAACTTTTCGAGTTCTGGCGGATTTCTTTCGTGATCCAAAACATCAATAATTTTGACACATCTCCGAACCATATTTTTTTCTTGGGGGACGGACCCAGATACTCTGATATTTGGAAATATTATAGTGTCAAGTATATTTGGCACAAAATGGGGCCTTTTTCGAGTTTTGGGGAATGTTTTTATAAAATCCGGATCCAAAATATCGATAATTTTGACAAATATCTGAACCGTCTCTTCAACATCACTTGCTTTTTGAAGACACTTATAGCGAGGAATATATACAACCTAAACCAGTTAGAAATACAATGTATGGTTGTAACAAATCCTTGTTTGTTGCAACACAAAACCACTGTTTTTTATTATTATAAAATACACCTGTCCGTGTGTCTCCAACCACCACATGGTGACAAAGTGAAATTTTATTTTACACTTCCTAGCCAAAAAAAAAATTCTGCCGTCACCCATTATCCTTCTTTGTGACATTCATTGTCATGAATTGCTATTTTCTCTTACCTGATCGGGGCGAAGACCCGGCGGCACCCAGGTGTACTCTTCCAGTGCACAGCCACTGTCATCATCCGATTGTGAGTTACGCTGGAATTCTAATTGCTGATGATGACTGTGTAAATAGGCTGCCGTCTTGTAGTTGGCACGCAGTGGCGATGTGATCGAACTGAGCGGCAAATTATTGGGCGGCTGGCAGTGTCGACGCTGTGGGGGCCCCATAAAATGTGTTGATGCGGCTGTGTGACTGCTGCCGCCATTGCTGCTACTTGACGCTGGATCAATGTGACTTGTGCTACTGGGTGTGGCATTCGATGATGAGGTGGGCGTAGAGCGATCATTATTATTCAAATTCGGCGGTGGAAGACTATGCAGATGCGAGTGTGAATGGTGATGATGCTGGTGTTGCTGCTGCTGCGTCGACGTCTGTTGAACGGTTGGTTGTGCAAGCTGTGTCAGTGTCGGATCGACGGCCTGCAATTGATAGGCTGGCAAGTGCACTCCGGCTGCCTCCAATTGTAAGAGTTCACTTTCGGTTTGTGTGTAGTAATCACTTGGCTGTTGCATAATGACCTCGGCCAGCAACTCGTGATGAGGTTTCTTCGGTGCAGACCGCTGCGGCAATGATGATGTTGCAGCTTGGCTAGCTGTGGCACACGAATCCTTGGCTAATGTGTTTGACGTAGCACTGCAAAGAAGAAGAGAAAAACGAAAACATCATTTAAATGAAATAATTCGTTGCAGATTAAACTGATTTAGGGGTGGAGAAATCATAACTATGGCATGAGTTCGAAATCAAAAAACCTTCCCACATAAATTTCAATAAGTATTCAAGTCAAAACCTATATTTAACTAAATCTGTTACATCTCCCCTCGACTTCACCATGAACACCCCTTACACCATGAGCCATGGTAATGGGCAATTGGACTTGGCTGGACTGAATGGCGGAATAAATTACATCAATTTAATTCAGTTTTTAATGCATTGTACAAAGTTGTTGCTGTTTTCTTTTTGTATGTGTATGTGTGTAAATTGTATTTTAACGATCCTTGTTGCATTTGTGTCCGTCCGTCTGTCAGTCTGGTCGACGGACCAATTGAAGGCAGGTTATTGTGTTTGTAGTGTTAAGGAAATATTCAACAATTGCATAGTTTCCAAGAATGGACTGACCAACCGACCGAAGACCACAACAAGTTGCAATGGATCGCAGCGTTATGGCCTCGCTTAAATGTAGCAGTACACTAATTACTTAAATATGATTTTGGTTGCTGTTGGGAGTGCAGATGATGTGGTGGCCACAATGTGGTTGCTGTGGCATGAAACATGTCTGTCTGATGTTGCATGAGTAGGCTCATGGGTTGCATATAATCATGCAAATGAAAATGTCGGGTTTTATGGTTTTTTGATTACCATATACATTCATATATACATATCTAAATGGATGTGAATGTAGTTCTATTCTTCTTAGACAATTTAATGTAAAACTATGGCCAACATGGTTTTATTTTCTTTCAGGCAGCATATTAAAAAGAGTTGTATGTGTACAAGGGTATGTTCTACAGAAGTACTCAATGTCCCAAACAATAAAAATCAGTATGAAATTTCAAATTATTGCGAATAACTTATGTGGAATTCATTAGACAATAAACCTATGGGAAAAGTGGCAAACGACTTTCAAAGTATATCAAATGGTGCATTATCAATATTAGCATTTATTCTTTTTATATTCTCTATCTTGGGCTAAGTCATGTAGTCAAATTAGTTGGCTTCATCTAAAATTTAGGTTTACCAGCATCTATTGGTCATCTGGTCATTTATACATTTCGAGTGTAAAATTGAACTCCGTTTGGTAGGAAAATGTAGGTTTACTAAAACCAATATCTATGGTTCCATTCCCCAAGACCTGGAACCAACATGAAGCAATTTTCGGGGATTTTTCGTAAGGCGAATTTTTTTCCACGAAAATTAAAGATGCCAAATTATTATAATTTTTTTGAACATTTTGGCCGAAATCTTAAAATTATTCTAGAAAGTTGTCCTACATAATCTTCGAAAAAAATTCTTAGTTGGATACTTCTATGATTTCTGAATAGAATTGGAATATATATATTTTATTTTTTATGTATTTTGCTATTTTTTATTATAAAAACCGCCTCTAGAAGCTTCACACGTTTTAAAAATTGTTTTCAAAAATAGAAAAAAAGCGCAAAAAAATTATTATCTAAATTGGACCTTGAATATTAAGTTCAATGGAGTTTATGTGTTAGCGATTTTTATTCTTAATGACAAGAGCTACACATTTGCCTCCGAGAGAAAATTAATATTCTTAACGGCTGAAAATTTTGGCTTGGAAGTATTAAATTATAGTCCCTTCCAATCGACAAGTTGGCCATTACAATCATTTTGTTTTAAAATAGTGGGGAGAAAAACTTTTGGCAAAATTCGTTCAATTGATCGGAATCATTGCATGGGCGCCAAATTAAAACATGGACCATGATGAACAGTTCTTTGCAAGGATGAATTCTAACTTTTTTTGAATACGAAGTACTTGTAAGCAAAACTTGTAAACAAAGACTATATTCGTGCGGGACCGACCATGGTGTATCCTTCAACACTATATAATATATTTAAATACCCCTCACATGGTCGATTTCGTTTTTGAAATAATACCATTCAATCTTGCAAAAATGCACCAAAGTTGTTGTCCATTTTGACTCCTTAATTTTACCCGATTGCCAACCTGTCCTCAACTCTAACCTCATGCGAAATTCCCTGTCGATTGGTCTTTAGTTGTGCCCTGTAAAGCGAATGCATAATTAGGATATTTTTCAGTCGTCTCCAAAAACAATAGGCTTTTATTCTGACCCTAGGCCTTACTTCGAAATTCTGTGAAGATTGGGTCATAATTGCGACCTGTAGCGTGATTACAAACTAACTCATTAGCTAGATCGACTTAGTACATTGAAATAGGAAGATTCCTATGTAATTTATACTCGTATACATCCAAAATACTTTAAAATGGGCGGTGCCGGTATATGATAGCTATACCACAAATTGGACCAAAACTAATGATTATATGGATATACGGACAATGCAAAATATGAGCAGATTACATGCGGATTAAGAATATTTGCTTTCTTGGATCAAAAATATTTGTGTTGAACAATCATAAACAAATGAAAGCCTTATATATTCTCTACCCCATTGTCGGGTATATAAGGTCCTATAACTAATTTAATTATTCAAATACTTACACATCCAGCATCATATATATAATTTAACAGAAGATAGCGTTTTGTGTTTTTTCTAGTTCCCTAAGCTTCAAGGCAAGGTTTGTTTGCTGCCCAAGTGCAACAAAAATTACACACATGTTTCTTGCTTAATAAGTTTGGCTTGGCTGGCTAGATATTTGTTCGTTAATTAAAATTTAAGTTTAAACCATGCAAAACGGACAGCCGAGAGTGGAGTACAGAAAAATGACTTTCACCGCCACTCCAGCATTTTAATAGGCATAAAAAGAAAATTACATACATCTACTTATAAGTATTTGCATATTATTTCGAAAATTGTGGATAGTTACTATTTCTTATGACTCAAACAAATCCATTAGCCACAAAGCACACACACATACAAACAACATCTTACATTAAAATTTTTAATTTAAGAAATTGCTTTGCAATCCAAACGAAAAAAAAACTGCAAAAAATTCAACATTCGAAATGGAAAACGAAAGCCAAATATAAAAAAATGTTCGAAAGCTTTCCCATGCTGACATGCTCTGGCTACTGACTAATGATGTATGACTGTAGATAGCCTCATTTACATATGAACACTTCTTTATTATTGAAATTTATAGATCGTTGTAACATGAATTTCCAATGGAAATCTCTTGAAAAAGAAGTTAATGGATGGCCAGTCAGTTGGATTACAAATCATCAATCAATCAATCAGATAAATCTTCGGAATAAAAATGATATGGAATTGAATGGGCCTCATTTCTTGTGGTCACACCTCAATCCATAGATATTCATTTGGTTGGATGTGTGTGTGTGAAAATTATGAATGAATGAGTGAAAGAAACGCCTTTCATATTCGAATAATACCATGCCTAAGTAGAACAATATCCATCTATGAATTATGAAAGCAGGTTAATAAGTGATTCCGAATCGATGGCAGCTCAAAGTAACTCTCACTGATTTCAGCAGGTGTATTACAATTTTTTTATCTTTAGTTTTTGTGCGAATGGAATGTCGGGTGAAAAACGGAACTATTACTCATTATGGTAGTAAAAATCTGGAAAAATGCTTTTTTATGGTTCATGCAATCATATGTACAAAATATTTGTAGGAATTATCAATAAATTATTAATAATAATCTGTCGCTACCAAAATATGGGATGATTTGATAACTGGGTGCAGGGTAAGCTGCCAACATATCATTTTAATAAAGCATTCTATACGAAATAAGGGGTTACAAGAACAGAAAATATTACGCTGTGTTTATGCGAAATTCATTTTTTTGCCATCTTCGAACTTCATTATGTTTGGCAAAATAACAAAATAAAAAAATCGATATGCAAAATCGTCCAAAAGTTTCTTATTTGGTACTAGAACTCCGAGCTCAAATTTGCTCTGTTTTACTCGCGACGAGAGAGCAGTGTGACAAAAAAGTACTCGGCAAGAGTAGAATCTGTTCCATTTCGGTTTTACCCTTCTTCAAAAACGAACAATGCCTACACTATTATTCGAGTGTCATGGGCAAATAAAGTGTACTCGATTTCTATTTTTACTCACAGGAGCATATCCGAGTTTCTCTCTCTCTATTCGAATATCAGATAAAAAGATTACTTATTTAGTGATTATGGCCGATAATGTATTCAGTCTTCCGAGAGGCATGAAGGAAGGTCTCTATTTCACATGGCATGGCAGAAACAGAGTATTGTGAGCTCAATCCAAAAACTAAGGACAGATTCCACTTTAATTAAAACGTCAGTGAAAAAAATGTCGCCAAAAGCAAAAAAGTTTGCTGTGCAGGCTTATATTGCACAGCATCGTTGCACCGACGTTGCCAGAGGCCCGCACCCGAAAAGCTAAATTTTTAGATATTTTTAGGAAATTTTGCTTGAAAATCTGATTTCTTGTCGATTGGCTGTCCGAAAGGTTTTCGAAAGGCTCTTCTATCTACATCGCTTCACGAGTGGGTATTATTTGTCTACCTACGAGTGATATTACATCGACCTGCGAGTGTGAACAATAATTTTCAACAGATGTGAATGACATTGATCCTGAGGTCAACAACAATGGAACAAGCAAACAAGGGCCAACGAATAAGTAAGATAGAGAACAATGCAAAGTTTATAACAATCAAACACATCTATTTGCGACAAATAAAAAAACGTATTCTGGAGATGCCGCAACGAGTCTTAGCTATTACCGATCTGGAGGCTTGAGTAGGCAATCAGTCTATCAAAGGTCTGCAATGCTCGAGCGAGTTTCATTATCTACTCGAATTTGAGCGGGAGTACTCTAGCGGACAAGAATAGCAATCTGGTAAAATCTACTTTTCTACGCCATTCGCATAAGTGGAAGCATGTTTTGCTCGATTTCAAGTTGAGCAGATTCTAGTCTTGCTGAGTCCAAACGAAACAAAAACCAATTATATGTTTATGTCTCCTTCGAGATGAGCTTTATGATCGGAAGGTTGCGATGAGAAAGAGTGTGTGACAGTGTCCCTCTGGCTTTTCTTTACACTTGCAATTTCAGATCATTAAGCTCATTTTGAAGGCGAAATAATTAAATAAATCATAAACACAGGATTTTCGTCTTAACTACTCAAAAATTAGAAAAAAAAAATATATTGCCATTATTCACTTCCAACAATACATGTGACGTTGTAATTGTCTTTATTGTTTTTGTACACAAAATCAATCGGCTCCTTGCAAAATTTTTGTTTTTTTTCTCTCCTTGGCTTCATTTCCTATGGAACATCAAACCTGTTGTTTCTACACTCAATTTCACTTTTAGAATAAATTTTTACTCTATTTCGAACATTTGACTCTCAAACTTGTTTTAAAAAACAAAAATACGATCTCTCCTCATATAACAAAAGAGTTGAGAGTAATTACTTTAAAAAAATTTAACTCTCTGAACACTTTCAGCGTAGACAAATAAATGTATAGACTAAAAAGTTGTCTCATCTGTTATCTTCAAAAAAAGTGTTTCAATAGATGGCGTTCATGCTGTGAGAGAGCATAAGTCTATTCTTCAATTCTCTCAAAATACAAAATATTAAATATTTTTATGATTTATTATTATTTATCAATTGAAAATGAAACAGTGACTTTGTTTACATTTACATTACCCGACTTTGTCGTGAACTATAAAAATCTAGACCTTAAATAGCAGAAAAATGAATATTGTTTTCGAAGTCGAGTGACTTCACTAGCCCTGTGTGACTCTATTGGCGCAAGATCAATCATAGTGACATCTGCCGGAAGGGGTAAATTTTAAAACTTTGTAGTCTATACATTTATTTGTCTGTGCTTTCACTCGCTAGTGTTTTCGAGACTCCCTACATTTTTGTAGACAATTTTTATCACCATACTGAATGTCAGAATGAGAATTTTTTGAATTAATACAATTGTTGCATTCGATTTTCCTGTTGAACGAAATATATTTATTCTCTCGAGACAGTTAAATGAAATGAAACAATTCTACAACAATTTTGCTTCCTTAGAAAACCCCTATTCAATTTAACGCTCATAAATTTTTATATTCTATTAACCGATTCTATTTTGGAATATAATCCGTTAAAACATCATAATCTGCTTTTAATTTGGATAGCATCATCCAAGAATTCCATTTATAGAAATTTTATTTAATTGCAATTTAAAATCGGAAATATTTTGGAAACACAAAAAAATAACAGCTAAACATTCATCAAAATTGGAAGATTTGATGGACATGAATCTGGGTCTGTATATGGCATTGTTTTGGTAGATTTTCATCATTTTGCATTGTTATTTTATTAACATTTTAACAATATCTTCAATACAAACACCACCTTTCACTTTCCAAATAAAGTCAAAGAATGGATGGATGGTTTCCAAAATAACACCAGACCATTTGTGGCGGCAATCGGTTATATTGTCGGTGATTAGTATTGATATGGACATTAACACAGATTTTTTTTGTGAACACACTGCAATAAAAATCGTGTATGGCCTTTCCATTTATTTATTTGTATACATTTTTTTGTGGATTCTTGTGATTTTTCGTATTGGATTTCGAAAATATGACAAATCTTTTAATTGTTGTTCACAGCAGCAGCATTCACCAAAAGCATGAACTGTGCAATTTTATGATACAAATGCCCAGTGGACATTAGAGTATGGTTTTTGGTGCGAAGCAATTTCAATTTTTGTAAAACAAGTCTGTCAATCATGTCCGCTGCGACCAAGTGACCATTGGCCGGTTGCAATATAATCTGCATAGATTTATGGGTACATTTTTGGTTGGCGGTAGCGGAGGGAGACAGACGGCCACCAGAAAAATGTATTATGACCACAACTAATGTTGTTGAAAAATAAAAACTATTAAAAGTGCAAATTTTTTTAAATAGCTAGTGGTTTTTTTTTTAATTTTGTTTTCATTTACAATTCATTTCAAGTGGCTAGTCAATGGTATATTTTGTTAGTTTTTTGGCGGCAGCCATAAATTATTGTATTTTGTGTATTTGTTTGACGTCGATTTGTATTAGGCTGTGTATTTAACACCCAGACCCAAAACATGCTCAAACATGCATTTCAATTTTTATGCATAAATATTAGATTTCCACCAACGAACGGCATTAATTTGAAGGAGGGGGGAATTTAATAAAAAATATTAATTAATTGTAACAGCTTTACGATAACTCATATCGTTGGCTACCAATGGCTGCAAACATTTCGAGTCACAATTGCCAATAGAGTAACTGCAATACTGTTGCTATTTGTGGCTGCTGTATTCCGACAATAAAGTATTGAATTTCAAATGCAGTTTTATTAGATAGAAATAGTCAAAGGATGCCATATCTCAGGCCCAGAGACAGATAAGTAATGTGAGACATTTATTAACCGGTCTTGCGTATTAAATTGCTTATTCAATTAGTCAATTTTTGGCATTTCTGTTGGAATGTTTGTGGAATATTTATTGGGAGTGTAATGGATATCTACTTGTGTCCAGCAAAAAGAGTTATTGTGTTAGGTGATAATAAATAATAACATGTGTGTGTGTGTTTGTGTATATTAGTGCATATGAATATTTAAGTTTTTCATGCAATACATAATCTAGGTGTTGACAAATGTGATTAAGTTTGACGGGAACAATAGTTAACGAATTAGTATTTTTTTCATTTTAAATTTTTAGGGGCGAAGATCAATGATAAAATTTAGTGAGTTAAATGCACTGCTGGATATGAGTTTTCTAAAATAGTGGCTTATATCGAGTTATATGGAATTTTTCGGCATTTGGAGTTTTTTAGTAGAATAATTTTATACAACCAAATTTAACCAAGCTCCCAGTTGTAGAAATTCAATTGGAAATTTTTCATTTCGAAATGGGCGAAATTTAGCATTATTATTACTTTTATTTTTTTGCGTTTTTTCTACTAAAAACACTACAAAGACTTATTGATGCGAATATTCCGACAATGCTATCCCTCATTCATCATTCACAGTGTTCTTCTGTGAAGACTGAAACAATAATGGAGATGATTGTATTGTCAATACGGACGCATCCGAAATAAGCTTCAGTATGGATATTTTATTTGAAGAAGTAAAAATATCATCCCTAGTAAAACTTGAAAAATGAGCTCGGGGTAAAGCCATTGAAATTCCAAAAAGTGCATGAACTTACACCGCAACAGAATGAAAATAGACTCTAAAGAGTTGCTTCGCTTGGCCATAAGTGGTGAACTGCCGACATTCAAAGAGGTCAGCTGAAAATGTGCACCTTCGGTTGGCCACCAGAACTCAAGCGCCGGCCATGGTGATAGTGTGGGCCGCCATAACAGCCGATGATCGCTTTCCGCTCGTATTAATCGACAATGGCATTAAAATAAATACCGAATATTATCGCGAACAGGTGTATTAAAGCCTTGGTTAAGCAAACATTTTGGCCGCAGACCTTGACATTCCAACAGGACTCAGCACCATCACACTCAGCACGCGTCACCCAAGAATGGTTACAAAATTAGGTTCCTCGCTTCACAATGCGCACAATGGCCACTAAAATCTTCGGGTACCAATCCGTTGGACTATTGTGTCTGGAGTATTTTGGAAAGCAAGGTTGGCACTAAAAAATGCCAATGCCAATCACCTCAAGCAAGCGCTTCGCCGGGAATGGGCCAAAATACCGCAGAGCAACATTCGGTCAGCGTGTGACGGTTTCATTGGCCGTTTGAAGGCTATAATTCGTGCCAAACGTGACAAATTCGATGGTCTAAAATTTGATGCTATTTCCGAAAATTTTTGCTTTCACTCAATAATTTAAAATAAAAAATGTAAAAATTATTATGTTGCAGTTTTTTATCTCACCCTGTATATCAAATTGTCAATCTAAAAGGTGTTATAAACGAAATGAAAAATTTAATATACCCTCCTTTCCAAGGTGGAGGGTATAAAAATTGAGAAATATTTTAGCGTTTTTTCTTTCTTCTTCTACATAAAGGAACCCAATTCGCCCTCTACCATAGCATGGATGTTAAATTAAAATTCTAATTCCGATTGTTAGTCCTAGAAATAAAATTAACACCTCGTCCGAGAAATGGGAGATAACTAAATTTGAATAAAAAATAAAAAAATAAAACCTATCGTGCAAGTATGTACTGGAACAAGAAATTTTTAAAAACCTTTGCTTTTTCCGAAATTAGATAAACTATTCGTCTTCCAATATGTGTTTGGTGCTATGCATCCGATATCATGGCGCTTATGTCTTATGTACTGTCTTTAACATATCTAAACTCTCCCTCACCCAATGACGCAATCCTGAAAATTTCAAAACCCTTACTAGATTTCTTTTAAGCAATTCAAACATTATTCCTACCCAACAAGCCACATGTTCGAATTTCAAGAGAAATTATTAATGCACGTGTTTACTATACTATTTTCTGATAAATTTTCAAAAAATATCTTTTGCCCTACAGATTTTAGAAGTTTTTCTCATCTCTCTCGAAAATGTTTTGTTGCAGCCTTTCATCGTATTAATTATGTTATTCCTTATGACCTATGACAACTTGTTTAACCTAACCATTTTTCTTTTTCTTTCTTATTTCCATTCTCCAACAAAAACTATAGAATAAAAATTCTTTTCAACAGAGTCTCTTGCCCAGAGAAAATAGAACCAATTAAAATCCGATTAATATTCAATTCCCCACGGCTCTGGAGTTTCATATGCAAATCAAGTTGTATTTGTGTCAATGCATTGGGGGTCATTTGAGGTTAAATGCTTGCTCTTAAAAAATGGTCTGTCACCAGATTGTTTGCCAAACCTGTTTGAAGGTTTGAAAGAACACAAGTAAATCTTTGTTTAGAATGTGTAATTTATTGTTGTCCATTGTTTTGGATTCTATGGTTATCTATTGGTTGGGGTAAGCCCATTATTAAGTAATAATGATATGTTATTATTTTTTATGTTGGTTATTAATGAAAGGAGGCAACAGAAGGTATTTTAATGACCTTGATAGCTAACACCTTATTAATTATCGTTTTTCAAATGGAAAACCGGGAGAAAATAAAAACTCCAGGCGCAGTATGACGAAGTATAAAACAACAACAATGATGAGTAAATGAGCCCAGTGTGAGCATTTTATATTGGAAAATTTTTACTATGTGAAACAAAGGTGTAATACACAAGCCTAATACTCTAGTTCTCAGTGGCTGCCGAAACGCATTTTTTTTAAACTTATGAATAACGAACCAATTCAAATTTGTAAATGCCTGCTGGTTTGGCCTTGGAAAAACCGATGCTATTTTCTTTACACTCAGAGGCTAATCAAATTAATGTTTTCCACAACATAAATTTATCCCTCTCTTATCCCTTCAAATTATTTCCTCACCCCATAATATTTAGCTAGCTGTCTGGGCATTGTGCATCACATCAATACTCATCTTTTCTGCACATAATTAAAATAATTTTCGATTAATATATAACAATTTTTATAGTTGTCATAAATCCAGCCGGCTCTATACTTATATCGTAAAATAAGAAGAATTTTTAATAAAATCACCTTCGTTCCCTGCGACCACAAAATGGGCTCAATTTTCAAGTCAAACATGCTTTATTCTCTGCGAGTTAATGCCAAAACTGATAAGAATGAGGGGGGGGGGGTTGTAAAAGAAAATCCAGGGAAAAAAGAAAAATCGATATTTTCCAAAGAATTTAACCAATTTTCATGAAGAAATAGAACATCAAGAGGAGCCAAATCGCAATCGGACCCTGTTAACAACAGACAACACTAAAAGATAATGAAGACAACATGGTCTGTGATTAAACCCGTGACGATGCTGTTGATGCTGATGATGCCATGCCGGCCATGACCATGGCCACCACATCATGAATGGCTGGCCAGATAGATATTGACCATGATGAAATACAGAATGAATTGTTGTTTGGGAATATAATAGCTAAAATGGACAGACCAACCGATGCTGCGACCGCCTCTGCTGTGGCATCTGCAGCTACAACGAGCTTAGCTTCTAAGGTGAATTAATTTGATGTTTGGCCTGTTGGATGAGTGTTGTTTTCAGAAGATTGCTTGTATTTCTTGCCAACAAATATTTAACATAGACATAAAATCGACACAGCTTAAGCAGATTGAACGTATTACTTATTGCGGTACAGTGTTTTCTAATAACAAAAATGGAGTATGTATTATTAATATGAAAAATATCAAATCCCTTAAGTTATTGGCTTTGTGAGTTTGTTATGTCCTCTTCCTTATGGCTACAGTGTGTATATATTATTTTATAATTAAATGGTAATGAGGAAAATATGGTATGTGCTTTTCTTTTATATGTGGCTAACAAATCTATGCTGGGCCGATTTTTAGCCACTGTTAATTATTATTTAGTAATGACGAAAATAAAACCTGACAGACGAAACGACTAAAGCTAAAATTCTGAAATTTTGGGTGAGGGTCACTCTTGGCTCGAAGGGTACATCCATCATATACTCCATTATTTTTAGAAATTCGTACTAAAGGTGTACAAATAGTACTAAAATGTACAAAAAGTATTAAGTGGAAAGTACTAAAATGTACTGCTAAAAGCTTGACATTTGAAATGGGAATTATGGTTGAGGAGTAGAGTCGATATAAGGAGTTAGTTTGCAAGTGTGTGCTCATGTTTCCGAAAAGTAATAAGCGGTACTAAATTTGGTCCAATTTGAATTTGGAGGTACGGATGGAACTGGAATCCTGAATTTTGAAATTAATGTTTTGGATTCCTGTATGCACTAAAAGACAAAATAGTACTAAATTTTATTCAATTTGGATTCGGAAAAAAGATTTCAATTGGATTGTGTGATGTAGATAGTTATGGATATTTGCACTTATATGTACTAAATTTAGTACAATTTGGATTTGGGTGAACCAATAGAGCAAGAATATCGAATTTTGGAATTAAGGTTATTGTTGGAATGTAGGATTGGGGTATGTAGGAAGCTTTGGAAATTCGTACCTATGTGTACAAAATGGTACTAATTTTAATACAAATTAGAATTGTGACAAACCAATAGAGCTGAAATTCTGAAAGTGTGAAATAAGAGGATAGAGATAGTTTTAGAAATTGGAGAGTAGGATTGGAATATGTAGGAAGTCATCGAAATGCGTACTCATATGTACTAAATTTAGTATAATTTAGATTTGTGTGAACCGATAGGACTATAATCCTGAAATTTGGAGTTAAGATTACTGTTGAAGTAAAGGATTGAGTTATGTAGGAGCTTTTGGAACTTATGTTTACTAAATGGTACTATAATTGGTACAATTTGGTTTTGGGAGACAAATCATAAATTTAGTATTAAGGTCGTTGTTCATGTGGAGCATGATCATATGTAGGGGGTTTCGGAAATGTGCACTATAATTGTACTATATTTGTTATCGGGTAATGGTACTATACTTTTTATCGGGTAAATGGATATAAAATTCGGAAATTTGATATTTAGATTACTCATGGTATCTGTGTTTGAGATTTGGCTGTGGTTTAGAAATACATCAAGATATGGTGGTGGTTTTGAAAATGTATACTACAATTGCTAACTCTACTAAATTGGGTGAAGGGATATAACTGAAACCCCGAAATTTGATATAGAGCTGTCTGTTGATATCTGGAATTGAGATATGGAGGTGATTTTGGAAATATGTACTATAATTGTACGAAAATTACTAAGTAGTACCTAATTTGTTATTAGTGGGAGGGATAGAGATAAAATTTTCAAATTTGATGTTTAGATAACTGTTGGTATTTCAGGTTGAGATTTTTAGGTGAGTTTTTAAATGTGTACTTAAGTTGTTCAGAAAGTGCTAAATTAAACTAAATTTGTTATTGGGTGAAGGGATAGAGCTGAAACCGTAAAATTTTATATTACGGTTTTTCCATGGCATTAATGGTACTAATTTTGGTTCACTCTTGGTGTCGGGAATGGAGAGATGAAGATTGTTTTGGATATACGTACTAAATATTACCACATTTTGACATTCTAAATTTGGTATTGAGATCACTGTTGGTTTCTAGGGTTACATATGGTGACGTTGAAATAATTTTGGAAAGAAAATTTGGATCTGGGCCCATTGTGGTTTTACTGATATCCTCCTAAGTAAACTTCAAAATAAAAGATTTTTAAGAAGGAAAAGCTTGAATAATATATAAAACCTTAAAGATCTGAAAATGAAGCTAAAACTGAACAAAATGTGAATTTTGAGTACTAAAAAGGCCTAACACGAAGTGTCGGAAAGAATTTAAAATATTGAGGTGGAACAAAGCAGCTGGCACTTGCTACTTTTTATAAAAAATATTGTGATAAAATAACTGAATTCCCAATTTAATTTGTGATATTTATATTTATTATATTATTAACAAAAACACCAAAAAAAACGAAAATTTCTCGGTACAGACTTTATTCGTCTGAGTCCGTATGGCAAAATATTTTCAAATTTCCAAACGCATGTGCAACGAGGTAGACTCTCCGAATGGGGAGGCAGATAATTGGTAATAGCTTTGATTTAAAATGAACAGCAAACATATTTTTGCAGATTTTGCAAAAACAACAAAAAAAAAAACTAAGTAGCAATGAATATGAATAAACGGCATTGGCAATTACAACAAAATCACGTTTCTGGCAGTCCATGTTCCAAGATCAAAAACTCACACACATACACATTTACATCCACTGAATGGGGAAGCCAAGGATAACTTAGTCTTCGTCGTCAATGTCGAATGACGGTGGTATCGGATGCATCGTGTTGCTTCTTTTCCCCATCCACTCCGCCATGGCCAATGTTTTTTGTTGGCATTGTACGTGGCTCATCATAGTCCGCGTCTAAACTATTAATTATGCATTTTTGTTTATGATGTTCTACTATGATTTCTTTTAAATGGAATATTTCGAGCAACAGCAAGTTGTGAGGATGGGTTGGGTTAAAACCAAGAGGAGAAGCAAAAACAAAGACCAAAAAAAGCAAGAGTTAAGTTGGTAGTTGATCTACATGTTTAAACTTGCAACTTGTGCTCCATAGATAGTTGGGTTGGATGAGCCACTGCTGGTGCGAGAACTCCGGCAGGCAGACCATACCAGTTGCTTATCAGTCAGCTAACGGTGTATGAGTACTAAATCACTTTGTGTCTGATTTTCCTGTTGTTGTTGTTGTTTATATTTTTCTAGCACCGGCAATTGGTTTTGGCCTTAGACAGTGGCAAAGGAAATCTACAGCGACTACAGATGGGGATGGCTGGCTGCTGGTGAAGTCAGGTGCTCTAATGATTTGAGTTGAAATATTATTGGATTTGTATGGCTTTAAAAAGCTATATTCGGCTAGATTAATTCGAATCAAACTAAGCTTTAAATAGGATGGGTCTGTAGAAATTATATTTTATTATTTTAGATTAATATGCTTACATATAAGCGTACGATTAATGTCGTGCGGCAAATGCATTAGGGTGAAGTTTAAATGACATTTCATGGTAAACATTGTTTATAATATATACTGAAAAGTTAATGTGGTTTATTCTTTTCTAATCTGGCTTAACAATTGTTATATTAGTAAAATTTGTGTAATTTGGGCTTTGCTGTGGGAAGTGCTTACTTTCTGTAGCCGATACTAAATTCTTGATATGCTTGAAATAACTTATTTTGCTTTAAACTTTTGAGGGAATAATCCATCATTTTCAACCTTCTGATGAATAGGGTTTCTGTCACATCGTTACTCTATATTGATAAATTTTCATAGAACGAATTTTCATTTAGTGCAAAACAGGAAGTGCCCTACCAGAGAGGCCGAACCCGATGTAACTAATGATAGCTGACTCGTGTGGATATAGTGCCGTGTCATAATCTCCACAAACATAATCGTCATTACATGTCACATGGGGATTATGTTTTCTTTTTTCGGTCATGACCCTCACAAAAAGTCGGTCAATCCCCAGAAAGTTGCGTACAAAACCCCCATAGTATTGGGTATTATATCCAAAACGATTGCAGACATAAACCTGATTGAGAGGTAGGTATTTTTAAACTGGTTAGGGCAAAGTATTTTTTTCGTGGGGAAAATATCCGGTTACCCGGTTATTCGACCCGAAAATTACAACACACCGATTCCGGATCAACACAAACAAATTGGAATTTTTCTACCGGAACTTTTTGAAAACCGAAAATGGAAAAATTCGGGAATGGCCCCATTATGGGGTATTAAGATCTACACACAAAATTATAGTCTACAATGTTGTGTTTCCAAAATAGTGCCAAATATGCTAATATCTCTTCTAGTACCGAAAAAATTGAATTAAAATCGAAGACCGGCTAGTTATAAGGTTTAGAAAACTGCATATCCTTATATGACCACTTGTTAGATAGGTATTTCCACAAGTCTTCAAATGATTCCCATTTTGTACATATCAGTTTTGTACAGACCCGAATTTTGGTTTTCGGATATTATTCCCACAGCACACGGTCATAATCCCCATAATTGCAATGGCGATTAAGTCCGGCTCAATGGTTTAATTTCTACCGAAATTAGGATAAACAGGAACATAAAAACTTATGCCGATCAAGAGCATATAAATAGTTTCTTGGAAAATTTGGCTATTGATCCAAAAATAAAAAAAAATTCGGACGGTACTGTTGTATAGGAGGTCATTCCAGACAATAGACCAAAATTGCAATTCGTTGGTGTAAGGTGTTCTAGCCATTGAAAATATGGGAGATAACTCAGATGCCCCGATTCTAGTCGTGAGAATGGAATTTGGGCTCTTTTGGACCAAAACTTATTTTTAGGGAAATCGTACAACAACAAATTTTAATCAAATCAGAATCAATACATTTAACAAGTAACAAATGAGTACGAACGACCGAGCCGAACTTTGAGTACCCCTCACAATTTGGGAGGACCTTGCAAATTTAAAAAAAAATAAATAAATAAATAAATAAAATAATAATAATAATAAAATCCGCTAAAAATACTACTATTGGCGTTTTGTCATAGGTATTACAATATTCAAATATGAAACTTGAAACACTTCCGGTGAATAAATAAATAAAATTCCGAATATTAGGAGGTACCGTTTTATGGGGGCTATAGGTATATGGGGACTATACCAAAACTCAGACATATATTGATAATTCTATCCAAGGACGTTTCTTATGGGAACACATACTGTCAATTTAAAGCAAATTTGGGTTAAAACAGTGACACAAAAACCCTTAAATCTGCGGTGCAATTATATGGGGGCTATACAAAAACATCCTGCCGGCTAAACACATATAAACACACAGTAAAATGGTACCTATCCCCTATATTACGGTACCTACTTTTTTCGTTCGGAAGCTAGAGTAATTTCCACAGACGGATGAACATCGCTAAATCGACATAGGATTTTAAATGTTAAACAAGGATATTCCGGGGTCTAAAATGTATATTTCGAGGTGTTACAAATGAAATGACAAACATAATATATTATGGGTGGGGGGTATAAAAAGAAAATGCACTTTGCTAAGTTGACCGAATTCCGATACTAATTTCTCTCGTCAAGGTAAATTATTTGAAATGGAATGGTTAAGTTGTAATCGCAAATTATTTTTGAGGACTATTATCCAAGATTTTTCATCTATTTTTTTAAAAGGCTATTTATAATATACCAGACTTTGAAATCTCCCACAAGTAAGCTACAATATTTCAAAGAGAGTGGAGATGGCTCACTTCTTTAATATGCCGCTAATGTGTATACTTTTAGCCGCACTTTTCTTTTAATTACAAATTCGAAAATATATGGCTTCCATTAAATACATTTCAAAACAACATACTATTACCATCATTTATACACCACCATCGCGCTTTTTTTTTTGCAATAAAAGATTTGCAGTTCAACATTTTACTGATAATTCATTCACACAACATTTGGTACTTTCAACACGTTTCGGCTTGTCTGTGGGATTTTCTTTTCTAACTCCGTTAAAATAAAAAAGAAAGAAAAATTAATTTCATTTAATGTCGGTTGGATTCTTCAAAAAGATGAGAAAAGCCTCCAACGGCAGATGCATTCCAACGACGACTTCCCCAAACAACAACAACAACGACAACAACCACAAACTTTATGGTGGCCACACAAAATATGATTTTTCAGTTTGATTTGTAATTGCAAATGCATTTGCAGTAGTTTGCAAAAGTTAAACCGCATTTAAACTGCAATTAAATTCGTCATCATTTTCCTCAAGAAACAGTTATGTCTGAGAAAAAGAAAGAGAGAAAAAAATACGAAACATGAAAAGCATTTCCTTATCTTAACGGCTTTTGAAGCCTTTGCCGCATTGATGATGAATGGCTTAATTCAGTAGAACGGACACATTTTATTAAAATCCGCTTAATTATTGTTCACCGACCTTTTGCTCGAAACGAGAATTTTCGCATTTCTAATGAAACCACAAAGTTTTTCGAGCAATGGGGAGAAAATTAGTCAAACAAGTTTTCAATGATCCAAACACACACACTTACACCCAAGAAAATCCTGGTAGGCATTTAACAAAATGAGTTGCATGTATCGAAAACAGTGAGGCAGACATTTTACTAACCAGCAGTTTGGTGGGCTGTTCCCAACTTTCTTGATCCTATCTTCTAATGACTGTCGAAATATTTTATAGACGAGTTTCAGACATGCAATGTATCTCTAAGCTGTTCGTTCGTTTCTTCTTCTATTTGGTTTTGCCAAATTAATTGAAATCTCTGTATCTCCTTGACACCGCTCATTTTGTTGCGGTAAATAGATGGTGACTATGGTAAACTACATATTTCCTCCTTCTCGGTACACACTATTTGTCCACACCACAAGAATCCGTTTTTGAGGTGATTTTTCAGAAGACATTTGTAATTTGCCGTTAATAGAGCTGTTCGGCACATCCAGTTTTATCCGATGATTCCAAGGTGTTGAAGCTGTGATTTATGTCCCAAGACACGAACTTTGTTGCAGCAACTGTAAAAAAATGTGTAACGAAGAATCTATAGACGGTTTTCACTTAGTCACAGTTATGTGATGTAGTTGTGACAAGGAGAAGATCATAACCGAAAACATCTGTTAAGAAATATTTAAAAAATATATGCAGTCATTACTGACAAATTTCAGCATTTTATAGAAAAATAATTTAGAACGTCAAACGAAAATATTAGACAAAAGGTTTCATTCAAAAGTTGATTTTCTTTTATAAATTTCACCTCAATCCAAATATTAAAATAACTGGTTGCAGACAATTGTTATCTTATTAAACAGAAATATATATGCAAATTTTGGAAAAATTCTGTTAAAAAAGTCAAAAAATCTTACTGTATTATCCTATGGATCACAGCTATGTTGTTTGAGAGTAATTTGACTTCTATAATACATGGGAATAGATGGAATAAATTCCCTTTACCATAGTAAATATATTCAATTTACTATTCTAGTCTAGAGAAGTTTTGGTATTGAAAATTATATAGAGGGTATTCAATGTTTATATACTGCATATACTGTTTTTTTTATTCGTTTTATATCGATTAAGCGATATCCGGCTGCTTGTTCCTCTATAGAAATCACTCTAGCCTCCGATGGAAATAAAGTTGGTTAATAAATTTTGGTCAGTTGTGTTTTAGTTCCCTTATTAAGTTTGTCATTCCGTTTGTAACACCTCGATATAAATATTTCAGACCCCACAAACTACATATATTCTTGATCAGCATATAATTGTATGTAGATTTAGCGAGTTTCGCCCGTCTGTGGAAATCACTCTAGCTTTTGAACTCAGTGAAGTAGATTGACAAAATTTTACTTTCTTATTCTTATTTTACTTGTCTGCAGGACTTTTGGTATTGAAAATGGCCCATATAGGTCTTGGTACTTCCCTTTTTCGATATTAAATGCCATTAAATGGTACTTCCCTTTTTTCGATATTTTGGTGATTTAAGCGACAGTATTCTTCGGAAATGTTTCAAATTTGGTATTTGAAGTTCGTAATGGATACTTCAGCCTATGAAAGAAAATTGTATGTGCAGGTCCACACGTCTTCGTATAGCCCTCATACGGTACCTCTCGATATTCGGTATTTTGATGATTTTAGCGACACTATTCTCCGGATTTGTTGGTATTTAAAGTTCGTAATGGATACTACAACCTATAATAGAAAATTGTCTGTGCACGTGCACATTTTTGCTTAGATCCCTATAATGATACCTCCCTATATTCGGTATTTTGATGATTTTAGCGAAATTACTCACCGATTTTTTTTTCAAGCGTCGAATTTGAATATTTTAATGGCTTTTGACAAAAGTTGCGTATATAAGTTCGTTCCAAATGGTGGAAATAGACGTGTTCTCAAAGAGATTACTGAAAAATCTCGATTACTCTTATTACTCCCGATTAGAGTAATTGATAATAAGGAATGATAAAAATACCATGCTCTTGAGCCGTCCCAAAAAACGAGATAAGAACTAATCAACCGTCCAGCTATATTGGCTGTGACGCTATCTCTGGGGCAGTTTACAATTTTGTAAATGCGACCTTAAACTGGTTCTCAAATTTTGAGTAAGGATTTCAATGCACACATACTTAAGGTACGAAGATATTTCATCCGACATTAACCGACAGAAGCTAAATTCAAATTGTGGAAGAACTACCTGAGATCGTAGCTTATCTCTCAACGGAAAATGAAGACGACCAGGCACTCGTCTGTGGTTATGGACGAAGGGCATTGGCAAAAATGTAATTCAAATATTTTACTTGCAGTCTAAGAATTCCTTTCGTAATTCGTTATTATCTTTTTTTTTGTAATTCGAATTTTCCATTTGTTATTCCTAAAATGTTAATTGTAATATGAGAATTCCTTTCTTTATTCATAAAATTCCATTTTAAATTCGAATTATTTCGTTTGTAATTCGAATTTTGGCATTTGTAATTCAAATTATTTCATTTGAAATTTGATTTTTTTGTTTCGAATTTCAAATGGAATAATTCGAAACAAAACAATCGCACACATTTTTGGCATTGGCTTCATATTTGTTTTTCGAATTACAAACGAAATTATTCGAATTTCAAATGGAATAATTCGAATTACATATGGACAGGTTCGAATTTCAAATGGAATCTTACGAATTACAAATGAAATTCTAAAAATTACAATTAAAATTTTTCGAATTACAAATCGAATTTTCGAATCTCAATTGAAATTTCACGAATTACAAATGAAATATTACGAATTCCGATAAAAATGTTTCGAATTACATCTGAAAAAGATGTAGAGGCTCTTAGACATATTTTTTAAATGATCACCAGTATATTGATTCAAATACGATTTCTAACTCACAACAAAACTTTTAATGACATATGTGTGTGTCGGAAGACTAAAGCCTAATATCACACACTCTATCAGGTTATATTTTATAAGTTAAGTCACATATACCTTGTAAAACAACTCAACTTACTTTGTAAAATACGTTTTCTGAACTTGCTAGGATCTGTCTAAAATTTTAATAATTTTCAAAGTGTATTTCAATTCTCTTATACTCGCTATAAAAACGAAACACTCTCTTCTTTTGTCTCCTTTATTTTATTGAAAAATTTCTTTTTTATGTCAACAACATTGTTTTCGTAAAAATCTTAGTTGTTGTAATCCATGCACATATCATTAATATACACTTGCACTCTATTTTATTTTAACTAAATTCAAATCATCAAACTAATCCCAGTTCAGTTTTCAACATTTAAGCTATTTTTGCCATTGCGGATTATAACCACATATTAATATACTTAAGCTAAGTAAAAGTAAAGCTTATCTCAATACAAGTTTTGATTTTAATACAAATAATTTTCTCAGCGATGTTAGTCAAATGTTGTTACATTTAATTGAAATCGGTGGAATTAGCCAACAATCTAATGGAAAAATCGTCGACTTCATTTATTGCCACTTTACATTTCCTGAGGACATTCATTAAAATTTTTGTCCGCAAAATGTGACGGCTAGCAAGCAATGTTAACATACATTTTAACGAACATCGCGAGATTAAGGCACTTTATTAATATGAAATTCTTGTCTCAGTAATTCCAAATATTGCTTCTTCATTAAGTGATTGGCGAGACGAAAAAGAAATCTACAGATCTGCATTATCTTTGGAGCGGACTGGCCAACTCACTAATCAACACTAAGTGCTCGACTCCGCTTTAAATATAATATGATTTGATTGGAAAAAAGGCAAATACCTAGAACTACCCGCTGGATGTCAACTGAACAGCATTACTGCTCTGAATGCATATTTTCTTAGTTTTCTTCTTCTTCCATTTAATCAATCGCTCGTAAATATCATCAGAAGTGCTTTTAAGATAGATGCATGCAGCAGATGCAGTGATATTTGATGCCGGACATTTTTTGATATTTCAAAAGCCAAAGGACTCATAATGAAGTGCTGAACTTCTTCTACGTTGTCATGTTGTTGTAAGCCCTTCTTGTGGTCGGTCGTTCGGTCGCCGGTCGGTCATTGATTTGATATGCAAGAAATGCCACCATTAAGAAGAAAATGAAAGAAAACTAATTAAAACTGGCATCGAAGCTTGAAATATCCATTGAGTGACTTGGGTGGTCGCGCATCTTCTGTATGTAGGTATGTATGTATGTCTCTGCAATGCTCTTCATCTTTATCACAGCCCTACTACACACTTGCGTACAAACAAATAGAATATAAAGTAACCGAAAAGTTTACGCATTGCAAAGAAGTCATCCAGTATCTACCAACGCCACCATCACCACCACCACAATCACTAGAGGCAGCAGCAACCGAAGCTTATATATTGGCATGGAATTAAGTCGCCTGCTAGATGTTGTTGTGGCCAGCCACTTCCGTTGACTTCGGTTTGGTTCGTTTGGCTTTTGCTCTTTCTGCGATGCGATTTTAATTTAAGCTGAAAACGCACTCAAATGTGTATGATTTTAATTAAAAGTGAAATGACTTCAAAAATCCAATGTACTGAAATGTGGTGCATGCCCGAGAATGGGACACCAAAAGAAAAACGAAGCAATCAAATAAATGAAAATGGCTTTTAAGACGAATACTTTTCATTTCAAATCGAAATCCGTGAAAATATATATGACACTGTTGCAAAAATTTACAATTAACGAGAATCCAAATTTAAATTTATGAAAAACGATTCTGATTTTTGGGTGTGTAAAGAATCGAAACCTCATAGTTAGAGTTGCAAAATGATATGGGCAATCAGAATTCTTCCAAAAATAAATTCTAAACTTCAGGATCAATTCTTTGGTCAGTCGATTTGAAGTACAAACAATGAAATTGGAATAATTTTCGCCACAAGATAAACTTAAAATATATATAACGGTCAAAAATGTGGCGAAAATATTTAATTTTATTGAATATTTTTGAGAGATGAATTACTCTAAGTTTCAAGACTTAAATTATTATTATTATATCATCTATAGAATACTAAAAATTAAGCAATGTTGTTACATTAAGGAATGCTAAAACCTGGGCCAAAAATTAACTCTTTTGTCTATTGAGACAAAACAGCACAAATTGATATGGGTAGGCCAACTGCTTTCTTTATTTATTAGCAGATAAATTCCCACAGCATTTCGTCCGATCTTAGTTTGCTTGTATTGTGCAAAGTTTGGACTAACTCATTGACTTTGCTCAGTTTGTATGCACTTACGACTTTTTCAAAATTTGTATCGTTTGTTGGTGAAGTACCCGAGTCTGTGGACCGATATATCACGCTGAAGTAGAATTTTGAAGAGGGCTACGCAATATTTTACATGGTATTCCAATTTTCATATCTGACATAAGCGTGATACGCATATTATATATACTTGCTTCCCAAAGGGCATATGATTTTTTGTTGAGAATGTTAATATTTTTAAACAGAGGTATCAGAAGAGGTTGACCGAGATATCCCATTTTCACACCAGGTATTTATTCATAAAAATCTTGAGATTATCTAATTTTGAAGGAAATCGAACTCTTTTCTCACACTTTTAAAAGTTATTATCCTTGATTTTTTTTTTTCTCCAAGCTGTTGAACTTTTTGAAGAGGTACCAAAAAAAGCGAACGGCATAACTTTGCATTTTTTAAAAACCGTTTAAAATTTTGAACATTTAAAATGGATACCAGAAGAATCGGACTTATATGTCCCATATTCCCAATAGATCTAATTTAGATGGAAATATTATATTGTGCGAAAAATGCTAAATGCTTTCTTTTTACAAAAATATTTGGTCAGTTTTTGAAAATGTTGTCTTCTTTTGTGGAAGGTCCACTACGAAATCGATCTAATTTTTATAGAAATATTTCGTTGTACCAAATTTGGGCGAAATCGGATACACCATTTTAAAGTTATCGTGCTCACTAGTCAGTCTGTCAGGCAGACAAATGGACAGACATCTCTAGATCAACTCAAAATCACCTAAAACGGAGTTCGCTCAAAGAGACCATTATTTCGATGTGACATATTTTGTACAAATCAAATGATATACACAATCGGTAGTCATAAGACTGAG